>NC_044348.1:26858528-27167278 GCF_007364275.1 Archocentrus centrarchus
GAATGTACTGTATGCACAAGGTGTGATGAAATTTGAAAAAGATTTCTCCAGTCATATATCACCATAAGGGAACACAGGATGGGGCCAACATGCACAGCTTTCAACTGTCAGAAAGAGGAGGTTTATTATAATGTCAAGCCTCAATGATAATCCATGTTCACCTATCCCCAATCAAGAGATGATAATCTGTAATGGCAAGCCACAATCAACTTGGACCGCAATAGCTAGAGGCCAACAGCATTTCATGTCCAATTAGGTTAGCTGATGCTGGTTCATCTCCCTTATGCAGCCTCTTCTCCATGAAAGGCAAACTGATGGAAAAGGAGGAGGCATACCTCTGACTGTGTTGACAGACTGGGTCAGAATCAGCTCTCCAGTGGGTTAAGTAATTTTGACACTGTGTCTGCCTTCCTGTGTAACTGAGCTGGGCCACAATATACAGTGCATAGAATCATAAAAAATTGAAAATGATATTTCGCTTTTGAGACAAAATAGCTGAGGCATTGCTTTCACCAGTGCATTCCATCTTAAAGCATAAATGTCAACATATATTTCAAACCACACCAAGAGTAGTCAGAAGGGGTGATGCCTGTAAAAATGCTTTGATAAAATAGGAGAGTAGAGTGGTGAGGCGTGTGATGCAAATTAAATTCCTCTAACGGAGAATCTGAAGATTGAAGTCAGAGACAAACTGACCAAGCTGAACACAGACCTCACAAGCCCATCATCCCAGCCTTGGGTTCCCTGGATTGCAGCAAGCTCTAACCCCTGTAGCTGAGCAAACACAGATGCGGCATCCCTGCTCAGAGGGCTGCAATCTTCTCCATGTCTCCCTGACAAACAAGATCTCTTGTTGAAGTCAAATGCCAGTCTTTAGAGAAATTGCCTCTTGTTTCCAATCACTGATTTGCATGGTTTCAGTGTAGACAAATATGCTTGAATGACAGGAAAGACAGACTTGATTTGTTTTTATGGGACAAGTTGGGGAAGCAGTATACATCAGAGGTAGCTCAGGCACTGTTTTGTTCTGAAGAGAACCCCTGTGATCCTCAAACTACATAGCAGAGCTACGGTATTGTTGCCCTATTCTCTATAAAGCAAACCTGAGTGAAAACAGTAGGGGAATACAAATAAAAATCAGTGTGCCTCTGCCAGATGGAGCCCCGCTTGGTAGATAATGCCCATCACCAAGCCCCAGAGGTACATTAGCAATGCTTATTTAAACAGCTGGGTTGAATATTGCCCTTTTAAATGGAATGAAATAGTACCATTAGTGGGTGGGCCATGCACTCTAATCCTTCTACTTATTGTTTTGTAATGCTATAAAAGTCCCCCAACATTGAAGGAAAGTTGATTAATAGTAGGTGAAGCTGAAAGGTAGTAAGGTGGTAGTATAACAAAACAATTAGCACATGAAGCTAGATCAATAAGACTAAATATTCTGTAGACAACTGCAAAATTTGTACTACCTGACATATTATACTGACTTTTTATTTAGCAATTAATGTCAAAACACCTAAATCAAATCAAATGTTGCCCTTAAAGTGCTCTTAACTGCTATCTAACTGCTATACCTCCAGAAAAAATACAAACAATGCGACCAAAAGCAAAAATGTATGAGCCTTGCAACATGATTTTCAGAAAAGACTGCAAAAGCATATTAAAAATAAATGAATAAAATGTCAACAGTAGATTCTACTGGTCTAAATCCAACATTCAGAATAAACTTGTGTAACTCAGACTGCTGAAGCTGCACACCAGCTTTTACTCTACACCCATTGTGAAGTGGTGTCAATTTCAATATGGCACGCTGAATTGGAATAAATTCCAGCTCAGTACCAGGATAGGTCAGCATGATTCACAATTCAGAATAATCTTTATTTGGCTTCTATTGGGCCTGGGTTTAGCACCTCAGTTCACCGTTTTCATCTTTAAGGCCACCCTTCTTTTAAGCTGTGGTCACAACAACAGCTGAGACCTTCTTATTAAGATACTCAATTTCCTTTCCTTCATGTCAAGCCAACAGGAGAAAAACAGCCAGAAAAACAAGCATTTAGAGCAGTCTGAAGCCTTAATCTTTACCTCACAGAAAATATGCTGACATGCACTGACCTCATTATCTGAAACACTGATCAAGTTTAAAATGACCAGCAATTGTAAGAGTACATATATAACAGAAAATAAGGAAAAGCAATATGTGAACCTTCAAGAAATACAACAGAAACAAATTTGAAATTGTTTGGAATATCAAACCAAAGTGGTATGCTAATTTACATCTGTAAACATATGCAAATCTATGTATCACGCAAGGTTTCGCTGTGTTAGTAAAACACAACAGAAGCACCCTCCAAGACAGCTTCTTGTCCATCTGTTAGGTGAGCCATGCTTTTTCAGGTCTGATTAGGTTGACACTTCTATCTGTGCTGCATGGTCATTTCCTGAAACAACTGACAGTGGGGCTTCCTCCAGTGAACACTTTACCTTTTTCCTGTCTGTACCTTTTGATTACTGTGGTGTTACTGGATAGGAAGCTAGAAGGCATTCTGGACTATATATTGCATGTTGTGTTAAAACCAGCTTTTCTTCTGTGCAATTATATGTCAGGTATGACGTATGTTTGAAAGAGAGAACCCCACACCCCAGTTGTTGTTCATTTTACAAAGTACTTTATATAATATTAATATGATATGTGTGTGCCAAGTTTGATGATGGATCTTTGATGGACAGCAGTCTCTCTCCCCCTCTCTCTGTGTATGTGAATGTGTGATAGAGATATCAACAAAAAGAAAAGGATAAAGGTTACATAGAAGAAGCCAGACAAAGAGAGTGAGTGCAGGGTGAATATTTCCTTGAGAACAGAGCATTGCAAACCTGATTGGAGTGTTAACAAAGCAGAATGGTTTTGCTATTCCCTCTTGGCTGTAAGAACAACATGAGAAGGAACAAAAGACCAGGGGACTACTTTGGTCCTTTCTATTATGCAAGTTATTTCTATATAGGCACATCAGATAGACAAGCAGATAAGCAAAGCGACAGAAAAAGATGGTTTATTCTAATTTTTTTTTTTTTTTATTCCTCTGTATTTCACTGATTTTTAAAAACTTAACTGAAACCTTTACTTTTTGCATCCAAGATGCTGTAAGTTGAGTAACAATCTTGTGTTAGTTACAGTCAGTTACCGTAGCAGTCAAGTACTGACTATTCTGAAAGACAGCCTGGTGACTTGGACAAGTCGGGAATTTAAAAAGGTGATGAAATCAGCTCATTCTAATTCACATTCCACCGCAATCAGAAAACCACCTTAAAGTGGCAAAATAATCAGCCCAGTGTTCTACGTAGAGTTTCGTTTTTGTGAAATTTCCATAGTTATAACAACATCAATTAACCTTGAAAGTACTGAGAAGAATTATTAGAGTTATGCATTTTTTATTAGCTTATCTTTATTTTGTTTTGAGCTTTTGATTTTTAATTCATTTTAGTTTCATTGTTTGAAAATGCTTTGTATTTGTATTTCTTTTAGTTTTCTTAATTATTATATTATGGAGGGTAACTGTCAGGGACATATTTTTCAGCCGTTCAGACTGGATATTAGAGTACAAGCACAGCATCTTTTGACTCAGTCATATAGACAATCCATGCCTCAATTAACAAATGCATCAAAACCTCATCAGGCAGTAAAGTAGTATTGTTGTGAACGTTACCTTGGGCTAATATTAATCCAAGGTCAAGAAAGTCCTCATTACTGAACACTGGTGAAACATGTAGCCATTCATTTTCTTCTGCCTTTCTAATTGAGCTATTCCAGCAGTCATAGGGTGCTATCTTGCTGTGAGGCGACAGCCGCACCACCCCCTAAGTGAATAATGGACAATGGTAATATGTAAAACCCATTTGTGTAGCTTTTCTTTTAGCCACAGTCTCACACTCTCCTGTCAGGTTGTTAGAAGTGGTCAAAATTACTTTTGCTGATTTTCAGATAGCCTTTCTGGGCTCATCATCCGTGACAGCGATAACCCTTTGTTGTCTCACAGATTTTCTTACTCACTCTTTTCTGCAACAAAAAATTCTCACAAACGCTATGGAACAATTTGGAGTTGTCTGTTCCCTTTATTATACAAACACATATGCAAACACCAATACAAGCCTTCAAAAACCCCTGCAGATTAAAACTATATTAAGACTGCCTAATGTGGAACCTCCTTGGTTTTAATTAAAAGAAAATGTCATTAAGACACCCTAGAATGAAAATCAGGTTTTTGATTTTGTTAATATGATGTTTCCCTTTATAATAGAAGACATAAAATGAGCTGTAAACACCATGGCTGAGCATTTCTCTACTGGAACTGTACCGACAACAGTCTCAAGAAAAGGGATACATAACAAACCTTAGGAGCAAACCCCATCAGCTAGCAAGGTGAGGCTAACTTAAAGCAGCAGTCCTTCAAAAACAAGGTTTATGTAACTTTAGCAAATCATTACTGTAGTTGTATGACAGCTTATTCAAGTCCAGGTAAGTCTCCTGTTATCTATGTACACAAATATATTTCAGTTTGGTGTGAATCAGCTCTGCTTCCTCAATTTTGTCACAATGAACACACACACACACACCACACCCACACACACACACACACACACACACACACACACACACACACACACACACACACACACACACACACACACACACACACACACACCACGCACCTTTGGAGTGGAAGAGAGGAGAGACAATAGATTACATTAAAGTTTGTGCAGTGAAAGCTTCCAAACAAGTGTTAACTGTTCTAGATGCTTTGTGATGACAAAGCACCTCACTGTTATCTAATGTCCTCTGTGGTTACTGTGGATTTTGTGAAGTATTTAGTGTCTTTTTGGCATCCCTGTATGTTCTCCTATGCTGGGAGAACTGTCCAGCTCAGTAAAAAAGCCTTCTTTGTTTTGGACCTCCTGTTTTGCAAATTAAACTTTCTTGACATGCCTAATAAAACACTCATTTGCACTGTGGGCCTGTGTAGTGTTACCATCTCACAAACGAACTCACGCCGAGAACAGAAGTGGACTGCAGGCAATGGCTGAGGGAAGTGATGGGGAAGAATTTGCATATTTTTAGATATGCACACACTAAATGAGCCAGAAGTGTAAACTTATATCAATGGCATTTTTAGGTATGAAGGAAGTATTAAAAATAAATAAATAATCATTAAAAAAATATGGAATTTTGATAATGACAGATGAGTCTTTAAACTGTGAAAGTAAGACTAAAATCTGCCACCAGGATCATTTCTGATATCTTCAGCTTTAACTTTCTGAAATTACTAACCAAATATTTGCAATTATTACTAAATATTCATATACTGTATGTAACCTTCAAAACTAAATAAAACTGCACTTTTGAGTTTGAATATTATGAATGCACTGTATACTAGATGTAATTTGTTGCCTGGTGTTTTCACAGTAGCATTTACACTGTAGCACTCATTGGATAAAGCAGTAAAAAGGGCTTTTGGACCTCTCCAGGCCAACACTGCAGATAGACTGACAGGAATTAAGGGCTTTCTATTATTTGGTTCTTTTTGAAGATGACAGTTACATCCATAGATGAGAAGGAAGTAGAGATGTCAATGAAAAATGAAATCTACCTGCTCAAATATAAAACTTGGCAATTACTACAGTAAACCACACTGATTGTGCACATCTGTCATTCCTTGAGACAGACCTTAAACAGCTTTCAGAGACACTCAAATGCAAAAAAATGTTTTTTTTGTTGGAATTTGTCAATATATTGACTGATTGATTGAGGCAATAAAGACTCTCCTTCAAGGTTAACCACCCACAGCATTGATGCAAAGTGTCTTAAACTGAACTACTCTTTGTGTGATTTTAGTTGAATCCCACGAGCTTTGTCAGTCCCTGTCTGGAGGTTTGGCTGAGAAAAAGCTGTCTCCAGACGGACAGGGATGATATAGTCACTTCTCCTAGGCCCCCAGTACTCTAATCGGCTTTGAGAAGAGAGACGGATAGAGGACATCATTGTCTGTTGCTTGGTGTTTCAGCCCTCGAGGCTTCAGCTCCTGTGTACCAAGGCCAAGCATCTCTCTGGCCTCACGCAATCCAGCTTGTGTGAGGCACGATTTGTTTCGTGCCCCAGGGAGCTAGCCACTGCTGGAGCTCACTAAAGTTTGTGAAGTCATCCCAGACTCACTACTTTCATGTCTGGATATGTCAGTGTCTCTGCAAGATCTCAGTGTAGCCAGTCATTGTTCACCATAAAGGTTAGCATTTATTTTTCTTTTCATTTCATGTCTCTGAAAAATGGAGCCATTTTATAAGTGCAAAATTCCATAACAGTAAAAGGTCTGCTCTTTTTTATTGAATCTTCTGGACTGCCCACACCGCAAATTAAGTGTCTTGAAAGGCTCCTACTTAAATTGTGCCCAAAAGCGTATGCAAAGGTATTGCAAATTCTGCCATTAAAACCTGTATCAACAATTTCCCTGGCTTTTAAATTTTGCACTGGCTTTTAGAAGTACACAATTCTGCCATAATTAGGAAGCAAAATTACAATGTCAAGTCCCATTTCACCACCAGAAACAAAAGTCTGCATTCATTATTAATTTGTGATTTTACTGCATTTTGCTCCCCATATTGTCTTGTTATGTCACTTTGTATTTAACAGTGCTACCACTAAATCAGACCGATGCGGGCTTTGCACTTTCATCAGATTGCCTAAACATGATCTGAGTTGTTTCTTGAATAATGCATATTTTACCAGTTCAGCAACACATCATATTTGAATGTAGGAGAGGTACTTTTCACTGATAAATTTTTAATATAACCAACCTTGCCTTTGAAGGACCCATAGCACTGTCTCATTATAAATAAGATGCATTTTCATAAGTATCAATTTTAGCACCTGGGAGATTTGCAAGATTCACCTTAACTCTTGTTTTGGCCAGAAATAATAGGAGGAGCGATCAATAATGCATCAACAAGATAAACACACAGCACTCCTGCTATTTATTTCAAGAGCACTTTAATAACCATATTATGTTTAGTAAAAACCATTCCACATCACTACATGAAATAATTAGGGGTAAATTTTGCAGAAAGGATCTGTGCCCTTATTAAAAACGTATTGATGCAGGTGGACATGTTATCTCTCAAACAGAGGAGTCTATAATAAACACAAGCCTGTGGATTGAAGTGATTTTAAATACACAAATGTTTGATGCCGACTTCAACATGTCAGAGGTAGAACTGTGTACAGCACATTCTGCAGTAAGTTGTAATTATCAAGTCCCCATGTCATTTGTGAGTGTCTCCCAATTCTGGCTGGTTAACCCATTCAGAAGTGTGTGTGTTTGCAATTGTGATAAAGTGAAGCAAGCAGTGTTTTTTTCTTCTTTTTATTATTTTACAATGTCTGAAAATTGTGGGTGCAAGACTTTATTTTCTAAATGTTTCTATGACTTTATAAGCATTTCATGTATTTGAAGCATGATGCATGTAAAGTGTTGGCATGTCTGTAGTCACTGCTGGGCAGCAACAGGTGACTGTGGCTCAGGAGGTAGAACAGGTCATCTACTAATCAGAAGGTTGGTGGTTCAATTCCTGGCTGCTCCAGTCTGCATGCCAAAGTATCCTTGGGCAAGATAGTGAACTCCAAGTTGCTCTTTGATGTGTGAATGTTAGACAGAAAGCACTTAGCTGTAGAAGGAAGTGCTTGTATGAGTAGGTGTGAATGGGTAAATGCAAATTGTTGTATAAAGCACTTTGAGTGCTCAGAAAGAGTAGAAAAGCACTATATAAGAACTAGTCCATTTACCTACAGTAGTACTGTGTTAGAGTAACTTGGGGAAAACAAACCAAAAAAAAAGTGACTGCACCAAATATTTTTCACATTCTAGTCTTCCAGTGGTTCACCAATCCATCTCAAGGCCACTGCACAGGTCATCTAGTGGGAGGAAACCTGTCTCCAAAAAATTGCAGCTCAACTCAGACTGACTGCAATCACTCTCAGAGTCCGTCTGCGCTGATGAGCCCAACTCTATGTTGTCTCTTTGCTTTATGGGACTGGTTGCCACTACATCACTATTTAAGAAGGAATGTGAATTTCTATAAGGTTAATGTGAATTTATGACTGTTAATCAATGTATTATCACAAACAATGCAAGTAATTGCCAAGTTGAACCCATTCAAATGTAAACTGACAGCAGACTGACTCCATCTTACTGCAGTTTTGACCAGTAAAGTCACTTTGAAGACAGCAAGTGACTGCAAGCCGTTGCAGACCTTGTCCCAGTCTTCGAAGCATCCATTTCAAAAGGCATCAAGATCGCAACTTGATTGCACATGGTGGCAATAATTTAGGCTGTGCCTCAATGTCAGTCTCCAGCTACTGTCTTCCCTAGTGTGACTGCAGCATAATATGCTTGCCTTTTGTCAGGAATTAGTAGTGTAAAGGGGGTCAGCTTAACATCTTGGTACTTTGCCTGGAGCAGCATGGATCCAGATATTTTGTCTATATTCATTCAGTGGAGAAACTGGTTTAATAGCTTGGCTTGGTACAGAAGCTAGGGATACCAAGAAACACTTAGCTTCTATCAAAAGCAGTTTTTTCGCCTACCAGTAAAATAAGTAATGTTAAGTAATGCAGTTTGTAGAATAAATACTAAACAAGCGAAATGTTTTTGCATGCACTGAAATGCATTATTAGATATCATGCAGACCAACATCAGGGAAAATACTGATGGTGAAAATTAACATTAATTTCATGACATGGGTGATTGTGTAAGTTTTTAAATGTGCAGGCCTGTATGCACACATGCCTGTCTGAGGAAATTTACATCTGACTGCCTCAGTGTATGTGCGTGTGCGCGTTTGTGAGTATGCTTCTATTTTGCATGGTGACTCAATTCCAAGGCTGTGGCTGAGCAAAGGGTTGTCCTTGGTTGTCACTTCTCATTATTTGCTGGTCAGTAAGACAGCTGAGCAGAGGGCATCATATGAACAGTGAGGAGATAGAGGGACTCCTGGTGATGAGTGACAGGCTCTGGGATTGAATGACTGCACCCTGTTAGGACCCCTGTTGTCTTCAAGGGGAGCTTGACACTCAAGTGGTTTATAAAAGATGAAGAATAATGCTGCACATCGACGCTACCCCCCCCCCCCCCCCCCCCCCAAAAAAAAGCTTCCACCAGTAGATGCAGAGGTATTTGACTGCATACGTGTAAATTGATTTGAATCCATGCAGCGATTTACACAGACACACACATGGAGGGAAAAGAAAGAAATGGATGTATTCACTTCACAAAATCCCCATGAAGAGAGAGACATACCTTCACCACACACCGACAAACAATCACTCTGTTGTCTCCCTGCTATTGATATTCCTCACAGCTGCGGCCTTCATGCACTTACAAGTTATCAGAGGCTGCTTTCAGCCACCACATATAATGGAACTCAGAAGCACTTCATTCCTCTCTCTTTTTCCTCTTATGAGGGAATAAGAATGCATATATAAGCACAGCGGTACATTTAAAAATGAAACCAACTCACATTAGCAGAGCTTGAAGTACACACCTGAAACTCATGCATTTAGCACCTGAGCAACACAATAAACCATCTTTAAACTGAGAGGAGCTTCAGTTAATGAGGTCTATAATGAATTGTCCTTCTTTGGGATTATATGACATGAGAAAAACTAGTTTTACCCTGCGTGCCACCAAAATTCCCTTCCAGCCCAATCACTCCACAGAAAAACCATCAGCATCATCACTGAGCATGCTGTAATAAACAGAGGGCTGTGAAAAGGAGAGGCATCAGTGCCTGTTGGAGGTTTAGCTGTTAGTTTAGAAGACTGGCAACAAAGTAACAGCGAGAACATTCTAGCTTTCACATTCACTGCATGATCTAGCTTCGGATAAGGCTGCTCTTAAAATTTTATGATCCCTGATTAGTGAGCTGTTAGGTGTAGGAGAATTAGGTAGTGGGTATAATACATATTGGGGGGGGGGCTGCGATTGCCAAAATTGGACAGCACAACCTTGAACCCTTTTATCCATAGTAACAATTAAAAAAAAAATGTATATGTAACTGTAATTAAGTCATGTCAGGCAGTGTACATGCACTTGCGTCTTTATGTATTTTTGAACTTATTATACTCTACTTTCCATCCATTCAAAAATGTAATTGTTTCTCTTAATTCTTTATCGTTCTACACCCAAAGTGGAGTTTTTGACAGTGTTGGATGAGCTCTACATAAACAACTTGATAAATCATTGAATTTTTCCGTATGCCTTGAAATATGATTTATAAGTAAATAAGCAGACTTAAAATGTCACCTTTTTAAATGGCATCTCAGTTGCCTGAAGAGTTTTCAAGAAAATCTGACTTTAAAAATATATCAAACCTACAAGATTAATTTTAAGCAGAACACTGATAAGGTGTTCCTAAGTGTTTTATATGGCTGTCATTGTGCAAGTGGCACTGATATTTTTTTGAGGCTGAAAAATTTCACCCCTTTCTTCATTTCTCCAGCCTCTATCTGTATATCTCTCTTGACAATCTCTACTGTAGGCAGAGATTAATCAAATTGTGATATAAAGTATTCCACTCAACTTATTGACTTTGCTCAGGTCAAAGCAAAAAAGGTAAAGGCCTTGAAAATTACTCGATTACAATCTTGCTTTTATCACTTTACTGCAAAAATCTGGTCAAAATTCAGAGGATTCCTGCTGCGTGGTTGTTGCAAGTGACATGATAACGACCAGGAGTCCGCCAGTGGTTCTGTGTCACCTTGTTATCAACAAAGCTACTGTACATTTTTGGATGAGTATTAGAGATAAGAACAGGAAAAAGTGTATCCATTTTGCTTTAATATTTGATTTTCCTTTCCTGGTTGGTACGTCTTTCAGCTCTAACAGTACCATTCAGCATACATTCTACAACCCCATACTCCCCTGTCCTCTGCTCATTATCGTCCATGTTATTCACACTCCTATTAGCACTGTGGTTGTAGGCATTAATGTCTGCTCCATGCATTTAGATATTTAAAATCTCAAATCCCAAAAGACAACACACAGTGGGTACTAATCTGTTCGTTGTTTTTTTTTCTCTGGTTACCCGCTGAGATACTGTGTGTGAGCTTCGCATGTGTGTGACAGAGAGCGAGATGTTGCATTAGAGAAACTAGGTGGAGCAGGCATGAGAGGCTTTGGTTATCCAAAACTGCCAGCTGAGTCTCTTCAGTGTATGTTTTAAAGAAAAAGCCAAGTTAGTAAAATATCTAAAGATGTGAGTGCTGCCTAATTATAGCCTTAATAACTTTAATGATAATATACACAGGTTGGTGAGAGAATCCAAGCTCAGTAGTGCTACTGTATACATATGTGGCACAATGCAGTATGCATTTTCAGAAATTATCTACTATATGTAGTTTATATTAATACTTGTGACAGAGAATTATAGCTCTCAATTGCACACGCACACACACACACAATATATATACACAGAGTATACAGAGTTTTATCTGTGTGTACATACGTACATCTTTGGGCTCATGTGTTTGTTATTCTGTATTTAAAAGAAGCCAAACACCATAAAAGCATGCGGCTCAGGATGACAAATCTCCTCTCACTATCTAAAGCCATGCAGCTCTCTTCTGCATGGCTGGGGCCATGTTTCCTAGTCTCTCTGACACACAAGCAAGTGGCCTGTCTTCTAAACTACCCCTGCTCCCCAAATGGAGTTCTCATTTTCAAGGGGAACGGCTGCATGGCATAACGCACTTTGTCTTGGGAATTACTTTTTCTCTGCCTGTGTGGCTCCCTGGGATGGACATGGCTGGCTGGCTCTAGGGGAGACAGATGGAGGCTGCTGGCTAGCCTGACACATGTTGAGCGGCTGTGATGAGTCGGTGAAGAGGGGCAGGCAGGGTAGAGGGGCACAGCACTCTGTCTATGTGATGTGTTGATGAGAGCGGGGAGAACTGGAGGGTGGAGGCCTCACTTGGCCTGAAATCGGCTGCTGACAGACTGGAGCTTCACAAACCTGTATGGTGAAAGCTCTTTGGATCAGATTAACACCACTTTTTATCACTACTGGGGAGCTCACCCCACTCTTAGGATTTAAACTCATAATGAAAATATTTATAAAACAGTTGCCTGTTTTTAGTGATATCCATGGTAATTTCAACTGAATTTGATCTAATGGTCAGCGTTGCAAGCGTGTTACTTGATAGTGGATTATTTCTGTTTTCTATGGTTCTTGCCATCTTCATGTAATAAAGGACTGCAGTAGGTTCTGGCTCCTCTCGCCTTAAAGAACCTGTTCAGAGAATCCTGACAAAATTCAGTAGGCCCTGAGTTGTTGAAACCAGCTATGATGTTGTTCTTCAAGGTGCTATTCCAAGAGTCTTCCAGCGCATCCATCTCCTGTTACCAATGGCCATAAGAGTGATGTGAACATGTTGTAATTTCAGCTGGAAGTGAATTAATGACATTGACAAGGATACCACAGACAACAGCAGAACGATCAAAGAGGTCACTTACATCAAGCATAAGGATTATTAATCTGACATTAATGACCATTTGTTTTCACAAGACCCAGTTAAGATCAAGAAACACATCACACAAAATATAAGCCTGGTTCCACTCCTTTCACTGAACATGGATCATCATATAAGGTTAATAATAGTTTAAAGTTCAGCAAACCACAGGTATGAGCCTCATGGTGGCAAGGCAAGAAAAGTCTGGCGATAGCCAGAAATATCTGTCAGAAATATCACAGCAAACAGTTTATCTAGGAAATGTAAAGAGATCATCAAGTTAAGGGGCTTTGCCCTCTGGGAACCTTAAATGTCTGCACAAAATTTTAATGGCAAAGCTTGTTCAATCATTCAAAACCCAAGTAATCGTTCCACTTTCTTTAGTTCAAATATATAAATATTTAATATGCTCTACAGTTCTGTTGAATCAACATGCTCACAGCTTTGCAAAGCCTTTGCAAGACAATTGCATGCATGTGAGTCAAGCCAAGGCAAAGATGATACTGGTATACAGGAGCATATGGCCATTATTTTGCTTTTGCACGTAATAAAAAAACGTTTTAAAACAAGCTTTTTCCATTAAACTATAATGTGGCAGGGTGCATGAGTAAAAAGTGAGTTTGAACTGTTCCACTGATTCATGTCATTCATAGCTGCCTGCATCCTAACACCAAATCTTAATGTCTACTGTGCAAATGTTTATTGGAGGATTGTATACTTGGTGGTGTCTGGTGTCTTCTGCTAGCTTCCAGACCATGGCAATGAGAGAAAAACTTGGGGTGCCTTAGGCCTGAAACAAGACTGGCAGTAGGCATCAGGGCTGAGCTGAATAATTCAGCCTCTAGATCACAGTACATTTTCATATTCATATTTTCACTGGCACGTTTATTTGAGAAGCTGCCTCCTCCTCTGCCAGACTGCATCTTCCTTTTCAGACCACAAATATCTGAATTAACTGGTTCCTCTTGGGGAATAAAAAAAAAGGCACCACCTAAAGGTTTGGTGTGATGTACTGTGAGGACTTTGTTGATGCTGATTAGGAAAACTGTCTCAGGGGTTGATCTGTTAGAGCAAAGCTATTAGTAATGACACCAGGTGCACATTTAATTTACAGCATTTCCCTGTACGCTAGTGTTTTGCTGAATAGTGGCAGCAAATTATTATTGTTATTACAAGACAAAGAACAACACAAAGTCAGAAAATCTTTAGCAGTTAAATGGTAATTATGGTATATCAAGAGATCAGTGAGGCAGATAACATGAATCTATTGAAAATGAAACAAAACAAAAAAACAAAAATAATGCAATAATACTGGACAAAAATATAAACATAAAAGATCTGTTGATAATTAAACTATGTATAATTACTAGGGGTGGGACTTTAACGCGTTGATTTCGATTAATTAATTACGGGGAAATTAACGCGTTAAAAATTTTAACGCATTTTAATCGCACTTTGCACCGTGGAACGTTTCTCAGTGCGCGAGTTCCCGGCATACAGATTATATCGACCCACAATGTCCAAATTAGGGGCAGCATCGTTCGAAGGACCCGGCCCACGTCTTTCGCAGCCCACGAACGCCACAAAGGCCGGAAGTGAGCAGCTAGCCTTCATATCAGCTGCCGTCACCTCTGCGTAGCTCATGTCGCCTAGCAACCGTGAGTGCGAAGCACAGCTGTGTAAAAGCAGCTGGTTAAACGGAGAACGAACTTTTTCTCCTTTTTGTGGTTTAATTTTAAGTCTTTAATTCAAAATAAGCTGTTAAAACAAGCATAACACATTTCAACATCAAGGAATACAGCTGAGCGAATGATTAATTTCCAACTATATTAAGTGAGACATTAATGTTGAATAAAACTATCCAGTTATGATGCTGAACTTTAAATTCAGGAGTTTATCACAGGAGCACTTCCACCCTTTGTTGGTCTGTGTAGTAGACTGGTGGGAAAATAAAATTATGAAGTTTAAGCTTATGTATATTGATTCATTCATCAACTAAACTTAAATTAATATTTCTCATGTCAAATATTGAAATGCGATTAAAATGCGATTAATTTCGATTAATTAATTACAAAGCTTGTAATTAATTCGATTAATTTTTTTAATCGAGTCCCACCCCTAATAATTACTAAAATAAAAAGACTCTTTAAAGTCTGTTTCTAATTGTGGAAGCCTCAGATATTCATACTTGAAGTTCCAGAGCAGAGGGGGCCCCAACTGCAGAAGTCCAGTCGCTTTTACTCTTGGAACAAATAGCAGAGCTCTGTCCATTGAGATGACATAAACCCATGTACAGGTTCCTCAACCATCAGGACAAGAGAGAAAATTCTTGAGATTTTCCCCCCATTTGCAGACAGAAAGCCAAGAATGTGGATATGCTTTAGATGACCAAAAAGAATGATTGCAGTCATTCTCATTTAGCTGAAGAAAAAAGCCTGAAGCTGCTTTCTTTACAGTTTTGAAAATGTAACAGTGGTATTGAATATTTTCTTTATGTATATGCCACAGTGTCAGTTTGCACAAAACAACAGGAGCCAGGAAGGAACCTTGGGGAACCTCACAGTAAGATAAACAAATGAAGAGGCACCACAGCAACTACTAAAAAAAAGTTTTGCTTGATAAATTTGATTTAAGCCAGTAAGAACACAATCACTTGCTACACTTCAGTTTCAAAAAACAACAGCAATGCATAACGTTTGTAAAGTCAGTGATGATGTGTGTGAAGTTTAATGGGTCTAGCTTGAACAGTATGCATCTATGGTGTGAATTTGAGCGTCTTAGGTGAGATTGTTCTGGAGTTATCTCATTCACAAGATTTTCAGGAAACTTGATCTCTGACCTTTAGCTTGAAATCAAGGTCGGTGAGATTCGAACATATCCGAAATTTGTAGTAGATGCCTCTGTGGTGTGAATTTGAACATTGTAGGTCACATCATTCCAGTTAAACCAATGTTAAAGTTTTTGTGAAACAGCCAACATCAATGCCAAGGCTATGACAATAGCATGATTTTTTTTCTTTGAAACAGCTGAGCTAATTAAAATAACCAAACCTAATTCCATAATGTCTTTTATGCAAGGTATAGAAGATGAAGAAGTATTAAAAAAAAAAAAACACCCCAAAAAACTATGGTCAACACCTTTACCCCCCCTTTTTAATAAACAAAGATAGAGCACGTTTGCCACAACAGAACTGAATTGCTATTATAGCAATAATGGCTGAATACCTGGAGGGCAGAGAGGATTCAGTATGTTGCACAACAAATCAAACAGATACAAGAAAAATGGCAGCAATTCTCTCGCTTTCTGTTAATGCATTTCTCCCAAAAATATCCTACTTCAGAGCACTCTGTTTAATTAAGTTTGCCTGAACAGGTGACAAACACATTAGTGAGGATTTTATTCTCCCTTTGAGTGAGGCAGACTTATAAGAGTTTTTCGTCTCAAGTCTCTAGCAGCACTGAGATGAAAAATTATTTGTCAAATAGGCAAACAGGTGTGCAAAAAGAAAAGTATGGAGATGAAAAGGGAGAAAAGGAGGGGCAATGAGGAAAATGTAGAGAGAGCAGAGATGACCCACATTGGTGCAACTTGTTATTAATTCACAATGATGCTGCTGGGCTTGTTAGCACACGGGTGGGGAGCCAGGGGTGATGGGAGATGCACAGTCGGCTACCTCGGCTAACCCTTCTGCAATTCTATTACACTTGTTTATAGCTCTTGGCAAATAGAACACCAAAGATACTTTAGCTTCTGAGAGAAGGGCAGGGTTAAAGGGGGATGACTACTTAGCATTTCACAAGGAGACACAGAGGGCATCCTGAGCAAAGTGAACACGCAGGGGAAGTGAAGAAAGACCAGAAAGAAAGATATAGAAAGAACTGGGCTGACTTTTATACTGATGCACGGTAACAGGGGAAAAAAAACAGTGAAACATTATAGGATTCAATTTTACTACGGCTTGTGTTTTCTTCTATTCTTTCTGTGAATTTGGTCCTTAATTACCTAAGCTGTGAATGATTTGTGAAGATCTGTAAAAACGTCCTTGGTTTCCATGAACACAGAACATTTTTGAGTGACATTTGGTCATCCAGTTTCTGTGGCAGCTTGAGAGATACAGCTAATGTAAATGCTTTTGGGCAGCAGACTGGGGATGAGCGCGGCACCTGCCGATTAGCAACTGTTGTCAAACACATATGCACACACACAAAAAAGTGTCTGTGTGTGTGTGTATAAGATGAACTCTAGCTTCTCACTGCACTGACAGAGTTGTTTAAAATAAAAAAAAGACTTACCTGCAGGTATAAACACATTTTTCCTATTAGCTAAACTGTGGTAATTTCTTTAAATTGCAAATGAAAGGCAATGACAAAAAATACTTTGGCAGTTTAAACAATTTCTCTACAACAGTCAACTGCTGAATAATTTTTGCATAACTTCATACTGAAGATATTTTCTATGACCTGCAGCTCTGAATTTCTGTGCTACGATATTCCCTTCATCTTCTGGATCAAAGACTAGACAATGGTTTGACAAGACATACATCTGATGATGTATATTTTTCCAACAACTTCTGTAGCGCAAGATAAAGCAATTTTACACTGTTTTGCTATGGATTCTACATTTCTCAGTAGCTCATGCAGAACTACAATCAGTGAGAGTGAGTCAAATAAATCACAGAAAATCTGTCAACAGGAGAAAAGATGAACCTAGAAAATCATTACCTACTAGTTTTCTGCCTTAACCCTTCAACACACTATCAGTAATGATTCGATCTGTGGTATGGGAAGACTTTGGTTGACTAAACTGTAATTTTTTTCTTTTACCTGATTAACAAATATCAGCTGAATAAACAGGAACACGTCTGGCATATATTACACACACATATGTGTGACATTGATTTTCAGTACAACAGTAAATACGTCCACAAGTGATACATCAACCAGTGACAGTTCCTGAAGGAAGAATGCTGCAATCATGTTTTTTTAGCGCATATGGCTTTCTATCCCAAAGGCAGTGAAAGCATATATAATGGAAGCTACAGTATGTCTCGACATGCTGGGCTCATTTCTATTTCCACTGCATCCTCACAGGAGGAGATAACCACAGTGACCCATAATAAGCAGGGAAGAACCATGACGGTCCCCATCCTCAGTCATGCTGTGTTCGAGTCACAGTTAACTGATGGGCTCGTCATGTGTGTTCATGCTCTCGTGGTGGAGTTAATGGGAGTCGAGCGCTTTTTGTTGCCATTTCACATTAAAAGCTTCGAGTACAGTTTGAGGTACTTTTGGAATTCATTTGAGTTAAAGCTCAGGAGCAGATGTGGCACATTTTATTCAACTACATTTTTTTGACAGTTGCATTTATTTACCACATACTTTTCTGTTTAAAATGTCACATAAAATCTTCAGATGTGCTTATGAAATCTAATGCACTACCAAAGTCCAAACCACCCCAAAAAACACTTCACAAAAGAGTATGCAGCTGAGGCCACATTACATTTTATCTACAGTATATATCAATTCTTCATTTTCAACTTTAGAACTGAGATCAGTTGCTGGACTTTTGGGAGAGGAATGTTGTTCTGATAGAGGATTCTTGCTGGTCAACAGTCCTGGGTCTTCTTTGCCACTTTTTTCATTTCATGATGTGCCAAATGTTTAACTGGTGAAAGGTCTGGACTGCAGATAGGCCAGTTCAGCACCTGGACTCTTCTGCTGCGAAGCCATGCTGTTGCAGTAGATTCAGTATGCGGTTCTTCTTGCTGAAATACGCAAGGCCTTCTCTGAAAAAGATGTTGTCTGGATGTGACCACATGTTGCTCTAAAACCTATATATACCTTTCAGCATCGATGGTGCCTTTACAAATGCGCAAGCTTCCAATTACATAGGCACTGATACAATCCCATAGGAGGCAGGCTTTTTAAGTTAGCTCTGATAAAAGGCCAGATTGACTTTCTCCTCTTTATTCTGGAGGCCTCGGTGTCCACTGCTTTCATAAAGAATTTAAATTTTTGATTTGTCTGACCACAGAACAGTTTTCCACTTTGCTTCAGTCTATTTTAAATGAGCTTTGAGCCAGAGAAGACAGCAGTGTTTTTGGATCACGTTCACATATGACTTCTTCTTTGCATGATAGAGATTTAACTTGCATTTGTGGATGACACGGTGAACTGTGTTCACAGACAGTGATTTTATGAAGCGTTCCTGAGCCCCTGCAATGGTTTCCATGACAGAATCATGCCTGTTTTTAATGTGGTGCCACCTGAGTGCCATACGAGCATCCAGTATAGATTTTCCAAGTTTGTCCCCCTTGCACACTGATTTCTTCAGATTCTTGGAATCTTTTGATTATGTTATGTACTGTACCTCCAACAGTGTAGTGGTTACCACATTCACTTGGCAAGCGAAAGGTTGCTGGTTCCAGGCGTCAAGAAGGACATCCGACAAAAAACTGCCAAATGGAACACGTGGCGCTACCACAGTGGTGACTCCTTGTGACAATGAGAAGCTGAAAATATTTTTTAGCGATGTAATGTAGATGAAGAAATAGTCAGTCTTCACAATTTTACATTGAGGAACATTATTCTGAAATGTTTCCACGATTTGTAGACACATAGTTTTCCAGAATCGTGAGCCTCTGCCCATCTTCACTTCTGAGATATTCCACCTCTCTAAGATGCTTTTTTTTTTAAATACCCAATTATGTTACTGACCTGTTGCCAATTAACCTAATTAGTTGTAAAATGTTCCTCCAGGTGTTTCTTTAAAGTACCAGTTACATTTTCAGCCTTTTGTTGCCCCAGGGCCAACTTTTTTGAGATGTGTTGCTGGTCTGACCAGCCCCAGCCAGGTCGCACTGTAAATAATACATGTCCATAATTATGTACAATAAGCAGACAGGACAACTGAACAGCTCAAAAGATAGTTTGAATACAACACAGGGTTACTGTTTATAATGAGACATGTTTTCTCTGGCCAAAGCCCCCCGGTGTAGCTGCATGCCACATCCACACTTTAAATAAGAAAAATCAAAACACTTAAGCTTCATTTCACTGCATGAGAGCACTGATCCATCATTGGGTTCTATGGTCTGCATACACAGTTCCTTTGGGGAGGGACCCCACACACACACACACAGATAGATGAACACATACACAGGATGCCAGATGAAATATCAAAAGGTCAGCAGACAAGCAAGAGGATATGGTGGTGCTATTGTAAGACAGACTGGGTCCTAGCTCTCTGTCCCTTAGTGTTTGTCTGTTTGAAATCAGGGACACTGCTGGAAATTGTAAACATGCCTTAATGTCTGTTTGTCCATGCATATTTTAGATGCCAGATGTGCCTTCCAATTCCTTGGATTCACACATTGCTCTCAGTCACCGTAAAGCTAAAAATTCAAACATGGAATTATGATTTGCAGAGATTACATGGAAAAATACTTAAACCTCTTAGTGAGTATGTTTATCAGTTGGAATCCTACATACATTTCAAAAAATTACTAGACAGGAGCTGACTGACACATTGGCTCTTATATATGATGAATGTGCATTGAAAGTGCAGTTTACCCAGTTTCATGAGAATTACTCTCACGGTGAATGGGCCATTAAACAATAATTCTTTTAGGTCATCAGTCAAAAACAAGAAACAATCAACTTTTGAATGCCTGTCGATCATTTTAGTCTTCAGTCAATGCAAATAAAAAGCAGCATGTCACAACTACACCACAGTGCCACACAATGGTCAGGAGAGGGAAGAGCATAATGGATATAGATTAATTAAAGGAATAACACCTCAGAGTGTAGCTTATCCATTTGCAGATGAGGGAAAAAGCAGTGTTTTCTCCTATGTCTACGTGTTATTGAATATCTTAAAAAATCACAACAAATTTGTCTGAAATTGAGAGTAAAGACAAACACGATCAGAATGTGTTACTGTGGAAGTCCAACATGCAAAATAACAAGCATGGGTGCTAAACAACATAGCAATCTGCTAGTTTATTTGAGTATCTAACTAAAAGTACATCATTATTTGGAATGGGCAGCTACATAACTACATATTCCAATGTAAAATTCAAAGATGGGAGAGGGACCGTGTTGGCCACTGCTATGGCATCAAAGACAAGAACCCAAGCAGAATAGTAGTCCACTGACGAACAAGTTTTGTTTGAGCACATAAGAGTAAAATTCCTTGCATAAGACGAGGTGCCGTATCTTTATTTATTTGAGCAATAAATAAAAGCTAATTAGTAAAGAGGAAAGTATTGCTAAAGAATGGGTGACCTGCAATCTGAAGGATAGAGGGAGAACAGTACCAGACAGATTCATGAAGTAATGCACAAAGTTAGTTGCTTGAAAGTCGGGATTTTTTTGTTTGTTTTTTTTTAATTTATGTGTTTATCAAAACTTAATATGTAAATACAATTTCTGCCAAACATCAAACTAACTTGCACTGATAGCCTGAGCCTGACCACAACACAATGTAACACAAATGAATACTGGAAACGTGTACTATCAAGGTGGAATACCACATCTGCTAGACATTTTATATCTACCTTTCTGCCTTGTTGTTTTTCATGCATTATTTATTTGTTTATTTATTCATATGTTTGTTTCTATTGTGACTTGCGCTGTGTTTGTGTGCCTATATTGTAAGGCGCTACTGGAACTTGAATTTTCCTGATGGAATCATCCTAAAGGGATTAATAAAGTTTAATCTAATCTAATTTATTTATTAAAGGGCAAAAAAGACGGAGGCATTTCAGCAATAAGCCATCATTGATGTAATTTGAGACAAATTACATTCCCCATATATAACAGGCAGGTGAGATTCCAGTACCAATCAAACAGCAGAATGCTAATTACATAATGGAAAACATACATCTGCAGAGACAACCAGTAACAGAGCATTTCTACATTTTTTTAATGTTTGTTAATTTTACTGGAAATTATATTTTTCTATAGATATTCTATGTATATTTTTCTGTTTATTTTCCCCATGTCTATTTCTAGTGTTTTTAGTATTATTGTGTATAATGGTGCTGTGTTGATACTATGTTTGTAAAATTATATTTTGGTAAATTGATGTATAATTATGGCTGGTTTTGGCCACAATCATTGGCATGTCTTTTGGGGCACTTTTCTCTGCAGATGTTTTTCATTATGTAATTAGAGTTCTGCTGAAACGCATCCATCTTGTTTGTCCTTCAATAAATACAGTGAAGTATTTTTTTTTTTTTTCTTTTCAAAGAATGCCCATGTTTTATTTCTTTTCTATATTCCTCAAGGCTGGACACCCCATATGTCCTTTAAAGTTTTGGAGTTGAGCGCACCATCACTCTGTACTATGATAAATATAAAGCCATTACAAGCCAGGACAAAGCTTGACACAAAGATGGAAAAATTAGGAAACAGCTAGCCTACCTCTATCCAAAGGACAGTAACTTCTTGAAGTCTCTGCCAATTTCCTGGCAACCTCAAGGTGATGACATGACTCCAAGACTGTACCTGGCCAATAAAGAGAGACAGTGCATTTAGTTTTTTTGTAGAAATTAAACAAAGATACAACGTATTAATTTAGAAGTGTTAGTAGGATGAGCTTATTACTTTTGACTAGAACCAGCTCAACTGTTTCCTCTGGTTCGAGAGTTTACGCCAAGATACACTACAGGCTGTA
The DNA here is from genome assembly GCF_007364275.1 of Archocentrus centrarchus. Classification (NCBI taxonomy): domain Eukaryota; kingdom Metazoa; phylum Chordata; class Actinopteri; order Cichliformes; family Cichlidae; genus Archocentrus; species Archocentrus centrarchus. Next base: position 26,880,754 of record NC_044348.1, read on the forward strand.
GTCATCCTAGCCAGACAAACTGTGATGAAGATACTAAATCCCCTCCCCACCCTCAAAAAAGGCTCTTGAGTCTATTAAATGAGAAATGATTTGAGTTTACTGGGAGTTAAACTTATTGGAAAATACACAATGCAAGGCAAATAAAATCTCCCCTGGCTTCATTCTTATGGCACCAAATTACGACTATAGTTTCTCCCAGATAAGAATACCCACTCTGGTGTTTATATATGTATTTAGTGTGTGTGTTTGTGTGTGCCTGCCTGCATGTATTTGTGTGCATCACTGTGTATATGCATCATTGTGTTTGTCAGCCTGTGCCCAACTAGAAAAAAAATTACGTTCTATAAAATGTCTCTATAAACAGCATGGCGCAATAAATCCAAGGCAGAAATATTAAGTGGAACCAATATTTTGCTGGACTCACTCCAGATTTCTAGTAAAACTCACAACTTGTGATGATCTTAGCATTAAAAATATATATTTTACAGGGGGGGAAATAATCCAACTCCATTCCAGTGAAGGCATCATTGTCATGGAGCTATCTGTGTTGTGCACCTGTGCCTTTCTATTGAGAGGTCATTTAGTTTACATTCTCTCTTGTAGGGAAAGCTCCATTAAATACACCATGCATACCCAAGCAAAAAAGGATTTTTGCAATGTCACGAAGAAAGAAAATGACTGGGGAAAAAAATGTGCTGCAAACTGTTGCTGTGTTCTAAGAAGGAAGCCTCCCATATGTGCAGAGAGACCGAGCAGTGAAGCTACAAAGGAAACATGCTCAAGGACACCTGTTCCTTGCAGGGAGCAGTTTGTGAGAAGCATCTTGTCTGTGCAACACTGCACCAGTCATGTGTGAACGGGGAAAAAAAGGAACCGATCCCTTTGCAATGTCTTATCTCCACATGAAACAACAATGTACTTTTGAATGTGATGACATATTAAAAATTCCTAAAATGACACACTTTACTTAGGAAAGTATAACTTAGACTATGAAGCATTTCCTTATTATATTATTTTTTTAAGCCAAACCTGATAATTTATTAATCAAAAAAAATAGCAAAAGAGAATTACTACTGCAGAATATACCCCCAATTAGCCTTACAGCATCAGCATAATGTCTGGGATGCTAGTACTAGAAACCACAGAGGACGCCATAACAAATTCATCTGCATGAAAGGCCCAAGTAACCTGAATCCACTCTGCATTTCTCTTTACAGTTATGCCAAGGAATGCGCTGCCATAGGTGGAGGTGATGGGGTGGGCGTTTGGTTGCTTGTGGGTGATACTGTATTGTCTACTGAAAGGCAGGTGTGTATATTAATATGCACTGCTGAATGAATTATTAATTGTAAAAACATTACCTACTATGATAACTAAGTTATTGGTTACAGGCCAGAGGTTAGATTAGCTAGCGATGAGGGTACCATCATTAGATACTGTACATCAAATCTGGATTAGAAATGCTTTTTAAACATTGCAACCATTGCTGTATTTTAATCAGTATCATTGTCTTACCCTGACAGTTCACGCAGACATTTCAATTCAGAGGAAAAATTCACAGCTGCTGATTTTATCCATCCATCCATTTTCTTCTGCTTATCCAATTCAAGGCCACGGGGGGGCTGTAGCCTATCCCAGCAAGGGCAAGAGGCGCATTATACCCTGGATGGGTCGCTAGTCTGGCGCAGGGCTGATTTTATTATTATTACTTTTTTAATCTCGTTGTTCTGGTTGTATTTAGGTCCAAATTTTAGGTCTGAGCTCTAAAACCAATTACCAGACCTTTGTGACCCCTGTTCATTACAGCTATCACACACTTTCAAGAAGATGACATTTTGAATTAGTTTAAGAAAAGTAATTTCATATTTGGATGACCCTGGTTGGGTTATATATGGCTATGTCTTGTGCAGAAAATATAAATTTTGATGAAGAGGACAAGGGAGAGAAAAAAAAAAAGTCAGGCTGGTCCTCCCTTCCTATTTTTGTCCCTCAGCAAGATGAGGTCATCAAACACCAACCTGCTTTGTATATTAATGATGCAACAGCCAGGGTTCTTTGGACACCCTGTCCCTAGAGACTGCTTGTCTGGCAGCAGAGGAAGACTTCATCTTGATTTAAGAGAGATAAAACCCTCGACAGAACTGTGACAAAGGCTAGATAGGCAGTGTGAGAGGAGATAGTGAGGGAGTGTCGACACCAGTAGAGAGGAGAAGACAGGACAGGAGGGAAGCAGAGGAGGGACTGTGTGATACGCTGTGCCTTTAAAGGACCAAGCCCCTCCTCCACAGAGCCAAGCAGAAGAGCCGAGTGGTGCTGGCAGGAGCCTGAGCCCAACGATAAACTCTGGCATCAGCTTCCCTTCATCCGGCAGTCAGCGAGGACAGAGTGAGGGCGTAGGGGCAGAGAGACAGGGATGGAGAAAGAGTGACAGAAAGAGGAGGAAGTGTGAGAGAGAGAGATAGAGAGACAAACCAGGCCGATAGACAAAGAGGGAGAGGCTGTCATAAGAATCACACAGCTCCTTTTTCACAGTAGCAGCTCAGTTGATCTGTCTGCTGCCTCCCGATGCAGACGAACGCTGAAGGGGATGACGGGTGGTGTGTTACGGAAGCATAGCTATCTGAGTGATGGTTGCGGCCGCAGTGGCATCACAATCCGAAGCAGGAGCTCTTCTTGCCACTCTGGCTCTTAGTCATCTTCAGCCTCCTCTCTCCTTTCTCAGAGTGCTATCAGGGCCATTCATCGTTCCCATCTCATGCCTCCTGCCTCCTCCTCCTCCTCTTCCTCCTCCTCCACAGCTTCATCCTCCACTTCTACTCCTCCTCTGATGAGCCACAGCCTCAGAGTGAAATAACCCTGCTGATAGAAGCTTCTCCCTCTGTCAAGACAGTAAGTACGGGAGGGGGGGGGGAGAACTCCGCGTGTGTAAGGGAGAGAGGGAGTGTGTCTGTGTGCGTAAGACAGAGAGGAAAAGAGAGGGAGTGAGAACGCGAAGGAGGAGAGAAGAGAAGATGTTGGTGTGTGCGACAGAGGGACTTCTAAAGAACCAGCAGGTTGTGTGTAGCTTCAGTGATTCTGCTGTGCCTGGACAGTAAGCTCTGGGCATAGCAACAGCAAAGTGATGCACAGAAAAGGTGAGTAGGTGTGTGTCCCGGAGGATGTGTGCGAGTGTGTGGAGGTGAGGCAAGTGCTGCTGAAGTAAGAGATGCATTTTAACAGCAGCAAAAAATAATCAACACAGTTAATCCCTGCCCATCTCTGAGTCTGATTAACTCGATTGATGCTGCTTTTTATGCTGCTGTGATTTAGAACAAGCATTAAAGCACTGAAACAGAAAGGAAGATGAGACATGAAAGAATAAGTGATTGCTTTCCTTCCTGTATGACCAGGTGCCATGTGTGATTGGCCAGCATACCCTGTGGCAGTGGCATCGCCCTGGATTTGGCGAGAAGCTCTCCCCCCTGCTTGTTCTCTGGGGCTCCTTTGGGAAGCTTTCATGGGATTTATCTTGTCCTGCTGGATGGCACGAAGCTCTCTGCCTCTCTGAAAAGAGTCCACAGAGAAAACATACATTACACGGATAAGAAGTAAAATAATTATCCAATCACAGCACAAGCAGGGAGACTGGGTTCCCTTAGCAACAACTGAAGGAGACGAGAGAATCCTTTTCTCTTTCTGCTCCTTTGGTTTTTGGGCACACCCCTGTGGACTGCTGTGGGTCATTCTTTTGCGAGAGGACTTCAAAAGCATTTTTACATAAGACAAGCTATCGCCCAAGTTCCAGAGGAAGGTGCTCATTTGCCTTCAAGTCAGCTTGTTACTGTGTCTCATTGGCACAATGAGCCTTTTGTTATGCCTCCACAAATTCGTATCACAAGTCACATTGCACTGGCTTAGAAATCAATTCATTCTGATCCCACACCACCTGGAATGAGCCCTGCATTTCGGGGGAGATTTAACACTCTGAAAAGACCCACTCCTACATTTCTCTCTGTCATGGACAAGAAATGAAGGACAACATGATTAGGTCATCATCTGCAAAGAAAATGGATGTGAAGCAGAGATTATTTTGATGTGAGTTTCTACTGAGAGTCTTGTTCTTTTTTTCTTGGAGGAGGTAACACCACACTTGAGAGAGGAATATTCCCTTTTTAAACAGGAGCTGTCCTTTCTGTCTTTTAAACAGTAGCTCTCACTCATGGACTATATTTAGAAGGCAAATCTTGGCCCGCCACCAATAAAATAGAACACGATCATTTTGAAAATTGAACTAGTGCTGGGAGTTTTATTTTTTTATCCGAAAAGGTTGTCATGAACCCTTTTTCTGTTTTCACTTTTGTATGTTAGCCAGCCATCATGCCACTGTGTTTCACACATAAAAAAGAGTGTTCAGGTCAAGTGGAAGAAAGAGAAAGTCGTTTCCCTGTATAGACAGGCATTTTAAATAGCATCTCCTTGGGAACAATTTCAAATATATACACTGACACATGAAATGAGTTGGCTCAAAGTGATTATGTAAGAGTTTCATAGCAGCTTTAGCCCGTGAATTTTTCCTCTTCTTTTTCGATGGATTTACAGCATTTGACTTTTCCCATGCTCCTATTCTCTTCATTTTTGGAAGTGTCTACCAGAAGGCATGGATGCCAGAGTGTGACCCTGTGCCGAGAGTGCTGGCGAGGCAAGGTGTTTTGGCTGCCGAGGTGCTTTTAAGATGTTGAGGTCTCCCTGCGTGGCCGGGGCCCCTGTTCGGATCAGTAGCACTGAGGCTCCTTGTAGCCAAAGACATGGACCCCGACTCGGCTCCCCCACGCCCTCAGCCTGTTGGCCACTGGCTCCACGTCACCCTGTAAAGGATGTCCCTCAGCAGAGCTCCGGCCCGGGACACCTCTGAGACCCCCAGCCCGAGAGAACGCATCCGCAGCCACATGAAGATGGTGATTGACCAGCTGGAAGGAATTCTCAAAGAGCTCAAGGATGTGGCCAAGGAACTCCGGGAGGTGAGGATAAAAATCTGTTTACAGATAAACAGGCTTTTCCACTTAGAGATGAATATAATAAGGAACAGAGATAAAAATGGGTGCCAGGTGGGTGTGCTTCTCAGACTGTGTTAAATTAAGTGTAAAAGTCTTTTTGTAGCATGGAGATATTGATTAAGATTTGACAGTGATGAGATCTAACTTTGTGTGTTTGTAGTAAGATGATATTTTTGATTACAACCACAACAAGGCTTTCCTCCTTTTACAGTAATTGCCCATAAGAACACAGTTGTTTATGGGCAATTACAAATGTCCTTCATGTGTTCACTGGTGTCTTGTGGGAGGTACAGTAAATGTGAAGAGCTGCTGAAAAGCAGCAAAGCCAGGCTGAAAGGAAATACAGACAGGCTTAGATAAGATACATGACTTAGCGCCGCAATAGTTACATAACCATTTTGTTAAGAATCAGCTGGATTCTTACTGTATTTTTGAAACTGCCATGGTAACGCTGGAATATGTGCATTTTTTTGTGTGTGTGTTTGAGCGCGCGCATGTACGGTACAAGGTCTGAACAAGGATCATCAAAGAGAGAGACTGTATGTGATGTTATATGCGTGTACAACTATGTATACTTAAAAAATGTGCGCGACGTCTAATAATCAGTAGTACATCTGTTCATGTGGGAAAGTACAAAATCTCTTTAGGATCTTCCCCCAGCAGTGTCCTCAAAGCTTTGAGCTCTTCCTGCAAAGCTCCTCCACAGAAAGAGATGAAGGCAGATACAGACAGAGACAAATGAAACCTGAGTAAACAGTTGTGTCTGACCCATCCCATATCCTCCAAGCACATGACATGATTAGCCTCCCACCTGCTTCTGGGATCTACACGTGCATCTAAATGTGTTAAAGAGGCAAAATGGTGGATGCCGGTGCATATAATCACCTGAAGAAGGAGAAGTGTGGGTGCCTATCATAACTTAGTTCATCACCCCACAGGAACCCTCCCCACCCCACCCCACATTCTCCCCAACTCCCAGCTCCGTCCCACTCACTACTTGCTACTTTATGTACTTGCACAGTTGGAGGTGCAAGGGCACCGCTCGCAGTGCACCTTCTCTCTGGTGAACAAGAGAAGCCGGCCCATGAGCAGGAGTGATTGATGGTTATGGGACAACTGCAAGTGGAATAATGCTGGCTGGAGCTATTTATAAACAAAAACACAGCCTGTGCCTCTGCCAGCTCCAGCGCATATTACCATTCTTATCCCAGACCCCATTAGAGAAGGCTCTGCAAAGTGGCTCAAATGTCATTTTTTATTGGGAGAGCACATTCCCATATATTAAAATGGTTAAGGAATCATATTAACTGGAGTAGCAACTGTGATACTGGTATAAATATCCTGCAATTAACTGACCTATGAGATGGGAGTCTGTACCAAAGGGAAATGAAGAAACAGAATCAGCGTAGTGCTATCAGATGCATGGAAGCCTAATGTTCCATAAAATCTCTCATTCTTGGCCACATGAAAGGAACACTATAATAGACAACAACTGTCATATAAATAAATGATGAATTGCAGTGTGAATGTAGTGAAATAAATAACTCAGTGGAGGAGCAGTAATGACTGATTATCACCCACAAGGTCTTTGGGGAACTGAAGATACTGCAGAGCTCTGAGGAGTTAAAGCTGACACTCCAAAGCAAAAAGCTGCAGAGATATTAGGAACCTATGAGTGTGTTACTAAACTTACTTCATGGTGCCGCTTTCAAAGCTCGAGATCACATATGTACAGAGTCAGTGTGCCAACTGGTCAAAAGCTGAAACCAAGAAGTGATTAAAAGATCGAATTTTAAAACATTATTAGTCACACTGCCAAAAAAAAAAGAAAAAGAAAAAAAAAGATCTACCTACATTTAATTTTCTTTTCCTCTATACTGCCTGCAGTCTTCATTTAGATCATTTAGTCAATGATGTTAAATGTCACTTGAATTAAAACACTTAATTTTGGGAGGTCTTCTGATCAGACTGTCTGGCTTTTAGAGCCTTATGTATCTACATTTAAATAATGTATCCTCTGCATTTTAGGCCATTAGAATAAAAAGAATAATACCTTCATTACTCCATATAAATGAAGCTTTACAAATTTGAAGCACCAAGGAAAATCCAAGAAAAATTATAAGGGGAATCTCGTTTTTAGATTAATTTGCTGCAGAATTTGGATCTTCCATACAAGAGACCTTAAAATCAGCATGTAGATTTTCAACACAATACTAGATCAATTATATCAACAAACGTTGGTGTTTAAACATTAAACACAGTCAATGTGATGTTGTAAACTAGTAAAATAGGTAAAAATAAAATAAACAGGGTAAAAATTACCCATGCTTTCCTTTACCTCCACTCCAGAGTGGCTACCTTTTCCTCATAAAGGGGTGAGGGTGGGGGTGAGGGTGTAATCGCTGTTATGTAAATGAGTATGCCATGGACGGTATAGCTAGTGCATGGCATTCAGAGACTTATCTTAAAAAAAAAAATAGATTTTTGGGAAAAAACTCCACAAATGTTGAGCTATTTCAGGGAACTTGAAAGACTCAATGATTGTTAAATTAAAAAGCAATCTCAAGGAAATTTCCATTTAAAGGTGTGCTTCTTCTGCCAAATCTTCACACGGCCTTTTTTTTAATCCATGCTAGTCATTTAGCTCCAGCATTAACACTACAATCACTCTTAATTCATACAAATAACACAGCAGCCAGTGAAAAACCATCACAGTACCTGACTGTTTTGATAGAACCTGGTCTGACTTCAGCTACACGCAGTTTAATACATATTCTTGATAGTGTGTTAATTATTTTTCTTCCAGTTAAAACAGGCATTAATTAGCCCAAAAAATCCCATATGGTTATTTACTCACATAAAGATAGATAATAGTTCAGATTATCTTCAACAGATCTTAGACAGATTATGATATTACTACTAAAACTACCCATATGCACCTTCTAATTTAATAGTAAACTTATAGAGTATAAATTCTGACTAATCCTAGTGTACATAAAAAGGGGATTATGTTACAGATCATTAAATTGGAAGAGAGTAAAATATCATGGTTTTTCTTTCCATGCTGCAGCAAAGTCTCAGGCAGCAAATCTTTCTCACATGTTGAAGAGAAATGTAACACAGAGCACAGGTAGTTTTTCAAGATTGCTCCCTTCAAAAGCCTATTACTGTCAACTGCAGCCTGTCTTACTTGTGAATCCCATTAAGGTTCCATGACAGGTAAAATGAAAAGGACCTAAAGGAAGGACATTGGAAGGTAATATACTGATAAACTACTCCATTTGTAGTAATAATACTGGCAGGAGTGGCGAGACTAGAGGAAATAATTCATTTAGATATCATGTCAACCTTGGACTTTCTGGGAAAATGGCACCAAACAGAATGCAAAGTAACCTCTGAAAGTTACCGAGTTCTTACTTTTGCTGAAATAAAATTAAAATGAAAAAAGGGCAAATATGGAAATGCAAATGTCAGAGTGCACCCATGATGGTTATTAGGGAGATTCAGATTAGTAAATGAAAAGAATTTAATGAAGTGCTGAAGAAATGAAAATGAGGCAAAGGAAAAGCACCAGTGGCACAGACTAAGGGAAAGGGCTTTGGCAGTAAGATGTTTATATGAAACCAAACACAAATGATGGGCTGCTATTATGTGAATGTAGTTATTATGCAGTATGATAGCAAGAGCAGACAATGCTTAATGTCTGTGCTCCTCTCAAGATATATGAACACAGGAAGGCAATCAGGATGTAGAACTGAAGTTCCAAGACAGGACTGAATATAAGCTAGAAAAAGAGCAATTATCAGAAGCACAACACATTCAGGACACTGTCCTCTACCAGTCAGCCTTTTGGTAGTTGTATGCATATGCTCATGTAATGCTAAAGAGCATCTTACTACCCTGAAGGAGGAGAATAGAGGCAGCAACAAAAGGCAAGTGTCAGGTGAAATCTGTGTTTTCCAAATGTCAGCTTTTTTTTTCTTCTCAGCAATGATGTAGTGAGTAACAGTTCCATTAATGGGACTGGCCACTAAGCTGTTTCAGAATTATATAATAGAGATTTCGGTGTGCCATGAAAGGTTCCAAGTGACCAAAAACAAACAAATGAAAAACAGCCATCAGGTTTTTTTTTTTTTTACTTGCGATTAGCAGCAGCAGCCTTCGCTCTTAATTTAGCTGGAGTTTTAACAAGAGAACTTTTGCTCAACAAGCTAAGTTCACCACTAAGTGGCAGCTGCACGTGGCACAAATGGGTGGTCTACTTCATTTCAATTCATCACCCAATACCATCTGCATGATCCCTCTGGTCTGGCTGTCAAATCAAGGCATCTGTGCTAAAATGGAGTCTGTCAAAGAAAACTGCCATGTAAATTATTTGATTGGGAAGGCTACTATGTGGTTTTCATGTGTGAGGCATACGTCAATGCTGTGTTAGTAAAGCCTTGTGTGGACAGTGAAGTAACCAAAACACCTGGCCTCAGCCTTACAGCCATCTGCCAAGCCAACAAGCCAGTCGTGTCTCCTGATCAAGTCTGAAACCAGTTATGACACATCCATGTCGAAGTGGGGGTGGGGGCACAGTCCCCCTCTGCTGAAGCTACCATGCTCAGTGCTGAATTAAATCTGTTCCAAACCCAGAGGCAGCCCAAGGGAGACTCAAACCAAAATCAAAGGGCATTTTTTTTTTTTTTAAAAAGAAGAAGCCATATCCTCTCCTCACTCTGTTCCCTCCCCTGCTGCTGCTGAGCAGGGCAGGGAGCAGAAAACTGCTTAGCAAGAACACTTCAACATTTAACCATGAGGGTGGCTCTTGTAATCACCAGCACTTTGACTCAGTGAGTAGAAGAATATAGAGGACAGCGGTAAACACACACTCTCATTACATAAAATTGTTGAGCCTATTATCACAGAATATTTGGTGCAACATTCAAGGCCATAGCCATGGTATTAGGAAATTCCCGTGGAGAAAATGGGCCACTGCAGAGGGATTTAATACAATAGAGTAGTTCCATTTATTTCCAAATTCCAGATCTGACCCCAATTAACATGCATCTAATTAAATATCTGTAATGATAAATGAAGAATTGGGAATATATAGGAAATAAGGAAAATGCATTTCTAAGACATACATGCCATCATGCTGGAGTAACTACACCACAAATAAAAAAATCAATTTAATCCTATCCTATTAACAGTCATAATAATTAACTGATAAAATTGGCTGGTGTATGAGGTTCTTTTGGTTTGTCCAAACAGATGCCTACAGTCAGAAATTACAATACAATAAGTCACAAAGCTGATGTATAATTTTCCACAAAACAACCATTTTGAGTTGGCTTCCAGCTTTGTGGGTTTACTGCCCAGTTACCCACAGCCCAGTGATCTCCACTGAGGGTGGCCCAGCCTGTTCTCCACTACAGAATCCATTTACTTTAGATTGAGGCAGGGTTGGGCCAAGTCTCTGACGTGAGCATGCCGAGCAGCTGCTCCTTGCAGGGCAAGGATACTCACCGGGCAACACTGAAAGCTTAACAACACAGAGAGAAAAGTGCCCTTCAACCTGCCATACCTGGGCCAAAGTGTTTGTTCTTATTAAAAGCCATTTGGAAGAAATGACAAGTACCCACCTGCTGTGTCTGTCAATTTGTTCTTCCTTGACTGACCTCTTTTGTGTGGGGAAATTAAATTCCTAAATTAAACTTGGTGACGTGTCTCCAGCAGAGTTCTCTTTGCTCAGGAAAACAACAAGAACCAGGCACCTCAAGCCTTATTTATTCTTTGCAGAATTCAGAACACCCTGCCATCTCCACATGTGCATTGCTGCATTGAGCTGAGCTCCCCATGAATTTGTCCATTCCTGGAAGGAAGCAGGGGTTCATTTATTGTCAGGACTGAAGAAATTGCACTTTGGGATTCAAAGCGGAAAGAGCATCCCTTGATTGGCTGATTTTAAATACATTCTGATATGGCCGCAGTTGTGCTCATGTTTCCAAGTGACTACATTGACAAAAAGATCACAGCTTTAATAAAAGCACATAATGTGATTTAATTTTTTTTAATTCCAAGATCCTGATATTAAAAGGTGAGCGGTTTGACTATATGGGGATCAAAGAAGGAAGGGAGCAGCGGTAAACAACCTATTAAGACTTAAGCGGCATCTAACCTTGCGAGCTGTGGAAAGAATAAAAACTGCACCATGCAAAGCATTCCTCTGAGGATCTTTTACCTAGCTCCGCTGTGAAACTCTAGCTTCTTTCGGATGCAGGCCCAGCATATTGACAAGCCCATCGTGCCTGTTAGACCCACTGGATTAGGTGGCCCTTTGAGCTCTGCCTCCCTCCGTGAACCCTGCACTCAGCACAGACTGTAATGAGGGCTTTAGGTTAGACCTCTGCTGAGGTAAACACTCCAAAATTGTGCTTGTTGTGTTCATTGATTTTTATCAGCTAACACACCTACTGTGGCTAGTTACAGATAAAACAGTGAAAATTTTTATCATGCATGTTTATACTTTGTGATTCAGCCACAAACTCTTTTGCTTGTCCTAAGGCAAGGATTGAGATGAACAGGATGAAAAAAGGGTGTTACAGGCACAGCAAAGAAATACTGAGAATGTGTGCAAGAGAAAAAGAGAGAAAGGGAGAGATGAAGGGCGAATGGAGATAATGGTTTCTCCTGCTGCACAGAATTGCGACAGACTGGGTGGAACAGCTTAGATCAATTGTTGCAATTGTGCTCGTTCGTGGGCGTGTTTAGGATTGTTTTGGCCTATCTCTGTGCTGTGAATAAAACCAGTAGACTGTAGTTAATGGTGTGAAAAATGGCATCCATCGAAGTGCACAAGCAGCCTCCAAGAATAGCTACATCATTTCATTGTGTCAAAGCATACTGTACGCAGAGGGACAGCTTTCTCTCCATTAGGCCAGCAGATTTCGTTTTACTAGGTGTGGATGCATTTTTTTATATAACTGTTGAGATACATATAATGCAAAATAAAGAGATTAATATTATGATCAGATTTTGAAGAGGGGCTATATTTTTCTCTATTTTCATCGCCTGTAAAAGCACTCAGGGCAGCATGGGCCAACCCACTCACCAGCGGTGCAGCTTAATCCAGCTACAATCTTTGGAACTGTGTTATACTGAGGGATCATCAGTTGGGTTTTTTTTTTTTGTCATTCCTTTTATTTTTAGCCATAGCCTGTGATGCATCATAAATCAACCCAGTTTTGAATGAGATTGTTCAGTTTTCACCAGCAGAAATAGCTCGGGTTAGATGGCACAGAACTAACTGGACCATTTTAAAGCCTTTTAAGAGCTCAAGTTTTACACGTCCATCTTGACACATAATGTCAAGCGGGTTCTCTCAGATAAAATACAGTTGGTGTTTTAGTGCTATCGATATTTAGCATTTCTGATATTTCGACCATAGGAAAATAATTGTGCATCTGGTATTTTGTTCTGCATGGTTAGAAAAACCTGCCAGAAACTGTGTGACAAGTTACAACAGCATGACTCACTTCTAATTTTGGCTTGGCATGTATAATGTTGCATACTGTCTTAGTATAATTAAAAATGTGTTGTTTACAATATAGAGTCATAATGCAGTTGTGACAATGCAACTTGGTGTTTTATTTATTTATTTATTTTTTGTCAGTATCAACTCTTAGGGTCTAAAACTATCTAACCTGATTTTAGCACTTCTACAGGTTGAGCAGTTTGGAGACAAAGTTATAGAGGCAGGGCTGAGATGGCTTGGACATGTACAGAGGAGGAATAGCTGCCAGGCAGGAGGAAAAAGGAAGACCGAGATGTTAGGGATAGGGAGAGATGGAGACAGATGGGCCACTGTGGCAACCCCTAAAAGGACCAGACAAAAGACGAAGAAGAAGTTGAATAAGGAAATGATGTTTGGCTTTGTGACTTGCTATTTAGTGTTAGAAACTATAAGAGTACAAGCAGCACTTTGTAAAGCAGAAAATTTGCTTAACAAAGTTCTTAATTGTAATGTGCTTGAGTAACAGACCATTTAACTGTAGCCTTCCAATGAATCATAATAAAAGGGAATCTAAATAATAATTTGTCACCATTAAAACAAATAAGGTCTTGCACCAAAAATGTAATTATATAAAGGAACATTTAGTCTGACAACACTGACAAGTCAGTGTGGTCTTTAGTGCATTAGGTCTTTAGTCTGTCATTCATTGTTGGGTTAAGAAGAATACAAGTTCCCTGCGACAAGGTAAAAACAGGTTTTATTCTTAATTATTCCATGAACTTTAGATCTTGTGATAATTTGTACTTTTTTTTTTTTTTTTTTTTTTAGGGAGGGTATTCTGTCGAATCTGTCCATTTATTACAAAGGACATTTTTCTGCACAAATAAGTATTGTTCAGTAGTATTGTTTTCACTTAGTTGCATGAATCCAAATTCTTCTTTAGACCGCGCACATTTTTAAATTCAATACTATTACATAAAATAACTTTGGTTAGGTAAGAAATATAGTAGCAGAATCTGTATTCAGAATTTTCTGGGGAATAAAGGACAAAAGCAGATGTGGAGTACTATATACAGTCAAACAAAATACAAATACTATTTAAAATAGTTCTTTTTTATTCGTATTTTACCATGTTTCCACAATTTTGGAAATACCACATAAAACTAACAACTGTGTGTAGTGGCAAATAGGATTAGTTGAATTTGCATTCAGCTCTGTGATTGCTAGATCAGAGACTCCTGGGAATAATAGGCAAACACAAAGGTAACACACTTTGCAATGTGGACATCAGAACTCTAGAAATACCAAAACATTATATTCTCTTACTGGGATTTATTTCTAATCCCCTAATTAATGCCAACTAGCCCAAGATCCATTTAACATTTAAATGTCATTAATTACTTCGCTTTCTGAGGAGTTGTTCTGTCTGAATATTTAAGCAGGGTGTCTGAGCTTGGCCTAGGGTGTCTCTGCTAATCTGCATTGTGGACCTATGCAGGTCCTCCTTATTAAATAAATCTGAAATTTTTGTTTTCACTTAGTATGCAAGTGAAGCTTTGTGTTTCACAATGGGAAAGAATGCTTAAGTCTGCTGACCTTAAGTGATGAGCAGTTTTTGGGATGATATCATTACCCTGCAGCAACGTGGCCATCCAAGTACTACAGAGCTAACCATATTAATCATCACGAAAACAGTGAATCCTGCAAAGATGCCTCATAGACAGCTTTAGTAAAGCCATGAATCACAAAATCTAAGCATTCATATGGAAAACAAGCCAAGCAAAACAGAGTGATACACAGAGCTGCATCAAGGCGTAACACCTGTCCACTCAGGGAGCTTTTTTGCATGCTGGGAGCCGGGTGAATTAACAAGTAGTAGGAGACTCTATGCAGTGACTAAGTTCCTGCATTAATATGCTTTCTTTTGTTTCTTCAGACTTCTTTGTGTACTTCATCTTTAACAGTTTTGGCCGGGTGGCTACTTGTTGGCTTGCATACTGGACGGCTGGTATTAGGTTTTGTTGGGGATGGTATCCAAAGGGAAGCCATCTCTCCAACATAGACTGAGGCTTGTGCCAGTAAGTGTAGGCAGAGCAGGTGCTGAGGCTGCAGGTGAATAAGTTGGCCATGAGAATGTGTTATACTTCCAGAATAAATTCAGCACTTCTGTAATAGAAGAAAGATTTTGCTCTCTGCTTATTACAGGTCATCATATCTCGCCTTTCTCATAATGTTGGTAATGTTAACACATTTTACTACAGTCATTCTAGAGAGCAGCACCTTTAAATCTCTTTAAAATCAATGCCTTCAAAGGCAACTCTGTGTTTTTGGAGCCTTCCTCTGACTCCGTTTCTCTCATTGCTTTGCACTGGCAGCTCACACTCTGACAGAAGCACGGCATGGATGGCTGCCACCACTGTCATTGTCAATAGCATGACAACACACTATCTAATGCAGGGCAGGCAAAAATGAAACAGGCGCAGCAGAGAGGACAGGCTAATTATTCAGACACACAGCTCAGAGCAGAAGGGGACATAACTTGTCAACAAACCGTTTCGGTGATTAATATTTTTTGTCATTTACGCAGTCACCTGTGTAGCTGGCAGTTTACGGTGATAAGATGATGACGAATTCTCACTTTTATGCAAAACAGTAAGGTGTAAGAGGGTAAAAAAATATAACAGCACTCAACAAGACTGGTCTGCTGTTATTCTTAAGGATATTAACTGGCGGGGGGAATGTAGGTTCATGTGGGTGGTGGGGAACGTAAGTTACGAGGTGATTAGAGAGAGATAAACACATAAATACTGATTACAATTATACAAAAACAGACTGGAAAAAAAATTTGTGATTAAAAACGCACTGGCAAATTCTCAGTATTAACAATTTTGTGTCTTCTCCATTTTCATGATTGTGCTATGCCAATGAAATATTTTCATACATTATTTTAAATGCAAAACTAATTTTATATATATATATATATATATATATATATATATATATATATATATATATATATATATATATATATATATATATATATATATATATGTGTGTGTGTGTGTGTGTGTCCATTGCTGGGAGGAAGAGGTCAAAGTAACATGAAGATTAAAAGAAAAATCACTAACCTCAAAGCCTTTTTTCCTTGGTTTATATCTAAAAGAACACAATTTTAATAAAACTGAACAAATATTATTGAACCTCATATTTTTGTTATGTGACATCAAGCAAACTTTTTTGCAAGAATAATATTTCACAGACCCAATGTATGGATAAGATAAATTATGACCCTTTGTGAGAATGTCGGGCACAATGATCATTTGTTGTAAACCATTTTTTAGTCTATGTTTTGAAATGACAGAAAAATGAACGTCTGATATTTCGTGGACCCTGTTTAATACAGTATAGCTCAATATTCATATTTGCAATTTGCAGTTTTTAATAGAAAATATCTTCTGTGTTAGCCTGACCTCTTCAAATGATCCGATGCCTCATTCTAAACGACTATTTGTAGTGTTACATGTTCAATCTGTTTGTGGCCACTTGTGACTGTTAGTCTCCAGTGAACACAATCTTTAGGAACATGTAGGAAGCTGTTTCTGTTGTAAAATGACTAATATTATAATCTGATTATAATATTATAATCTGATTGGGGGTTAAAAAAGCTAAAAGGCCAGAAATTACCTCTTTAGCTAGTTTCATAATAATCCATTTTTGACCAAAAACTAAGCCAAATATAATAAGATTAGAGAAAGAACAGGGCTTTCTGGAGCAATCTTAACATCTGTGCATTTACAAACTAATCATTTGAAAAATATAAGACATATAATGATACATAACGTGATCTCAATATAAATAACTTTCAGAGATGGAAATAAATGGTTATTGATTATTGACTTAAGTCATTTTTAAACAGAGTGGAGAAATTGCTGATATATATATATATTTCTACATATATATATGAGTATATAGGATATTGCCAAACTAAATGTTTTAGATGACAAAATATGTTTGATAAGATCATCTTGTGCTGTAGGACACAGATTGTTTAAACAAAATTTTTCCCAGATATAATATATATAAAGCAAACAGAATGCTGAATAATCACATAATACTCAGAGTAATCCATAATATATATATATATTTAAAAAGATTTTCAAAAAAATAAACATGTTTGCTAAGTTATGCATGCTCTAATTGAACACTTGACTCTTAACAGCAATAGCAGCTGCATTTTTACAGGTCTGCTGCATGACTTAGTTTATTGATTTTAAGATAAGCATAAACACAAAAGCCACTTTAAGATTTTATTGATGTGCTCCAATTGATACCTGTCACTGAAGCTTGTGATTAGTATAATTTGAATTCATGTGATTAGTAATTTAATCATTTTCTTTCAGCTTCTATTTAAAATAAATCATACAATATATTCAAAACTTCAACCCTGCTAAAGTAGTCCATGGTTGACTGTGGACATTTCTTTAGAGAATTCATTATGCACAACAAATTCATATTCATTTACACTAACTCAGGTGTACAGCCATAAGTAATGCAGACAACACATTCATTTCAACACAGCAAAATCCATATTTGCATGCTGTGTGTGGTAAGGAATATACAAAAAAAGAACCTGACAAGTAGAGCCTCTCTGCTGTCCTCAGTTCAACTGTGAGTCACAGATGCTTCCACTGAGACATACAAATACAGTGGAAACCAGATGGTTGGTAGCGATACTAAGAATGACTTTTTGGATGGGATAAGATATGGAAAGGTTTTGTTAAGTGTTAAGTTACTAAACTGCATTTTGTTGTTATGTTGACAAATGCTGAAGAAATGTCACATCCCATATTAAATCCATTCAGCTGTCTTTGTATTTCTTGAAAATGAAAATGGTACATTTATAGTTTAGTCATTAAATATATTCTGATGATCAATGTGTGGCCCAGTGTGAAAAAATATGTGTTACAATTTGTGTGACCAAGGACTAAGGGTCAATCATGGCTGCAATGACCCTCACACAGCTAAAATTTTTTGATACAACCACATAAATCACAGAGCCCAGTCTGCAGCTTGAGGTTTATTACCAATTCTGCGTGCATCTGGGACTTGCCGAAAGGCAAAATACGTGACTAATTGACCTAATGTTTAGAGCCTGTCCTTGTTTGGCTTTAGAGCCATTGACATGGAATGTAAGGAGGTTAGGAATGATGAAGCAGACTTGAGCTGCAATGATGACCTCAGGAGTGGCTGCTAAGGTCGCAGCTGAAATGATAACTTCTAGAATCAGCTGTTCATGTTTGCAAAGAGGGCAGCTTGATAGAGTAGTTTGCCCACAGTCAGGACTTTCGGAGTCAGGTGAGGGTGAAGACACAGGTCACCCATTGTTGGGTTTGAGTGGGGAGGCATTTGTCAGCACAAAACAAAGAGGACAAGGATACAGAACAGTAGGGCATCCAATGTCCACAACAGACTCCATAGGTATGTGTGTGGACAGAAAATATTTACAGACTAAAAATCAAGAGATGAAGTGGAGAAGGCGGCGGTGTGAAATCAAAGAGGAGAGAGGTGGAGCCACGGACAGACGGGGGAAAAGGAAAGAGAGACACAGAGGAGGCTTATCTCTTGGCCTGCAGACAACAGTTCTTTTTTCAGAGCTCGAGCTGTGTGCATAAGACTTTGTGTTTCTCTTCGGGGTGCATGAGCCATAGGGTCAGCGGTTCATCCCATAATTCTATGGCTGCAAGTCCAATGCAGATGCACGCCAATAAAAAACTATGCATCCATTTAACACCTGTCATTCCAGCATCTGATGACTAGAGAGGCTGTTAGTTAGAGCATATTTGCAAGGGTTCACAAAGGACTGAGAAAAAAAAAAAATCTTTACCCATCTGTGCACTTGCTTATTTGTTTTTAGACACAACTTATTTTTTAACTGATACTGGAATTCAGAAGTCCTTTGCCCCCAAGTAGCAACAGATCCATCTGTCTTGCGTCATTAATGCTTTGCAGAGTCATTTGTAACAACCATAAATAGCACTGGTCTACATTTAGTCAATGACATCTGCTATGACCTAAATGGAGAAAATATTAAATGGGCTGCCAGTGGCTAAATTTATGATAGCACACACTCTTTAAAGGGATCTGTGTTTTCAGTACATCTAAATTTCAAAGGACAATGCAAACATTAAAAACTAAAAAAGGCATTTAAAGTCACATGACATGTAATTTCAAACTTGGTCCTGATACTTAACTCTTTATTTAATAATTTCTGACAAATTGTTGAATAAAAAATTCAGTACCAATCGACCTTCTTTGACATTTAGTTCTACTTTATTGTCAGTGTTGTCCAGGAAAAAAACATCTGATTAGCAAGCTTTATACATATGTAGAAGAGTAAGAGACATGTAAGAGATTCTAATTTTAAAACTTTTTCCTAATGTGCTACTTTGAAACAAGCAGGATGGACAGGATGACCTTTGTACATAACATAGCTGTGAATCTAACTTTCACACAAAGCTCTCCAACTCCACTAATTGCGGCCTACAGCAAAAAGATTAAAAAAAAAAAACTGCTGCTTTGACATAACCACATGAAGGCTTCGTGGAACTCCTGTACAAGTACACCTTTAAGAAATTTGCACCCTATCAACATCCCTATTCTCTTCTTGACCAGATGCAGCCCTTCCAGACACCTGGAGGAGGGCGACACCATTACCTCTCCTCAGTCTAATTGCATGGACATAGCATTGGCAGTTGGGAAAGGGTTCTGAAGCCAAATTCTGCAGGAGAGGTAGCAGGGGCTCGATGGGCCGAAATTCATTCTGACAGTCACTGCCTGATTGACAGATTACTAAAGGTTGACTTCGGTCTCTATGCACCACAGGTAGATGGGTCTTTGCCCCGCCACCATGGGGCTCCAGGGAGGATGGCTTTGGGATTGGGAAGCAGAGAGCAGTTCAGGAAACATTTAGTGTTGGATTTGAATCTGGCTATAACTGTTGGTGGTCAGGCAATTAGATATACACAGTGCAAAATACAACCTCATGCTGTTCTCAACCCACTCCTGCCTGCCTGCCTGAGCCTATACATATGTATGAGTTTGTACTCAGGAAGAGGAAAGGTGCCCCAAACCAGCCATAAACTATGGCTTTTCTCATTTCTGAATACAGGCTGTCTTAATTGATTAGATAATAAGGGCAGATAGATGATAGGTAATAGAGATGTTGTTACCATTACTGACATGGGTCCAGTCTTTATCAATTATGTAATATTAATAGTTTTTAATCAAAGTACTGGCTGAATACCATTCTTCATAGAAATCATCCAAACCCCCATGCTGTTTGCTGCAGAAACTGCAATAAGAGTAATTAATTAAAATGAATTCCATTAATTACATCAGATTTTATGCACTTCCACACAAAAAGGGATAAGGATCAATAAATGTTACATTCGCTTCGCAAATATGTCTTTTTTTTTTTCTTTTTTTACCAGTGAGCTTAGTAGAGGCAGATACATTATTGATCTGTAACTCTAGGACACGAGTGGATATCCTTGAGGAGTAAACTTTGTTTCAGAGCTAAACTGAGTTTTCGTGAATGTAGCCCATCAAAACACAACATTTGTACATAGGGAGTTGGAAATCTGAAAATCAAAATCTGGTGGTGCCATACATTACACTATGTCCCTGAACAAAATTAAAATTAAATGAAGGTGATGTCAACAATTTATTTTAATAAAGTATACAGAGGTTGCATATTATTTTATCATTTTTCTAATCTCTGATCCAAAACATGCATGTACTGGATTTTATTTTCTACTCTCAACATGCATGTCATTTCTCTTGGATAGACAAATGAAAGAGCAGCAGATCATTTCAGCCTGATAATCTTTAATAAAAAAAAAAAAAAGAAAGTAAGAAAGAAAGAAAAAACAAACAAATGGAGGTTGCCTCGGGTATCATCTTATTGAGGGGCATCGAACCATTAAAAGCGAAAACAAGCTTCAAGGAAGGAAGGAAAAAGGAGCTCTGGCACTGCTAACAACATTGTCACACAGCCCACCCACCCACTTCTTACCCTCCTTTCACACTGCATTGTCAAAATAACTGTCAGAAGTGTTTCATTGCTCAGAACTGCTTGAGAAAATGTTGGCCTTTGTGGGAGGTGGTGTGCGCTCACAATATTGAGGACAATAAAGAAAGAAACAATCTGGCATAGCAGTTCAATTTAGCAACATCATTTATTTGATGAAAGGTGCACCACACCAAGTCTAAGCAACTTCTTATAGGGAGACTTCATTTTAAAGCAGCAGAGAATTTTTCTCATGACAAACCTGCTGTAAACTTTTGTGGCAGCCAGTGGCTGTATTTTCCATCTATTTTATAGTTTATTGGATTTCCTGCCTTCATCTGCTATTGCTGTATTTAGTGTTGATGATTTCCATTGAGAGAGGAAAAATAGGCCATTGGATTCTCTTAATTCACCACATACACTCTGGCCCCTGTCATTTAATTGATAGATGGAAGCTCTTTCTTTTTTCACTCTCTCCCACTCCCCACATAGCTCTCCATTTATCGCCACTTTCATTACTCGGAGCAGAATGGTAAGTTTTTGAGATCGGTGCTGGGTATCTGGAGGCTAATGAATTGGGTGGACTGCAGTGATTGCATGAGGATATGCCTTTGCTATCTGGAGACACTTACAGTAGTGACATGTTCAGGGCAACAACAGAAAGTCGAGACTAAAAGCTACTGCATTACTGACATTACATAGAAAACTTGTGGATTTCTTTTTTTCTTGCGTTTATTCCATTTGTGCTATTTGCAGGATGAGATGGGTATTACTGGAATTTTATCAATACTGATACTTCTCATTCATATTCTTATTGGTAGTAGTCTTAATATTCTGGTGTCAAAGAAACAGGACAGCAGTTACAGCTACTTTTGACTTATCAACGAGGTGTCTGGTAATATGCCTTTGTTTAAAATTTCAACCATGACAAATGCAAAATTAGTTATCTCTGATTGCCAGGACAGCTCACACTAAGTTTGAGCTAACGTATTTGGGGTGGAGGTTTTCATGTCAGCTTGCTCTTAATTTGTATCAGTTTAACAAGCCATTTCTTTTTATGTAAAACAGAGCAGCAGGAGATGGGAGCGGGTAAATGTTTAATGTTTATTGGACGGGTGGTGTGAAAAAGGATTGTTACTGGCCTTTCACCTTCACCACTAAACATAAATAAATAGCCATCCGTAACTTGAAATTTCCAGTTAATAAGTCGAAATTTCCTTGTTAACCAGAAGCAGGAGGCTGAAGGCATCAGCTGACCAACAGATTGACATGAAAACATTCCTTACCTTTTATGCAACTGTTTTTCACTAGAAGGCATTCAAAGGTAAAAAAAAAAAAAAAGCAGATGACAATTTGTTCACGTTTGCTATACACTAATAGCTCACTAATACCGTCGCTCCCGAATTTTGAGAGCACGTGTTGGTGATATCTGCTTCCAGGTAACAAGGAAATGACCTCTTTCACGGAGCTTCCTGATTTGGCAGCGCTAACTTGAAATTTCACGTTATTAGCGCAAAATTTTGAGACATGCAACTCGATAATTTCGACTTATCTTCTCAAAATTTCAACTTATTTTCTTCAAATAATTTTAAAATAAGGATGGCATTTTTTGTGTGTGTGTGTGGCAGAAACAAGCTTCCATAAAAAGGAGTAGACGTTAACTCCAAAAAAAAAAAAAAGAAAAAAAAATTATTGTTGCCTTTATCTGAATTATCCCCCTGTTTCATCTTTTTATTTATTTATTTATTTTGCTGCCTGCAGTGTGTCAAACAGAGGAGAGGATTCTGCTTAACCTCAAAATGACACCTGCAAAAAATGTCATCCCAACTATTCTAACCTGTTTGTTAAAAAATAAAATAAAAAAGTCTTCTTGAATATGTCAGCTATGTATCACACCAGCCCTAAACCTAAGTGATACCTGCCACATTTGTCTAGGTGCTTATCAGCACTGACCAGTACTGACTGAATTGTTAATTGTTAAGTTGCAGATATATGCTTACTAATCTCAATTCTGCATGCTGGAGCTCTTGAGATCCATTTTCAAGTTTACTTACTGATTAAAGTATCTCCATAATGCCATGCAGTTTGGGAGAGTGAGTATTTATTAATGAGCCATCTCTGAGCGAAATCCCAGCAATACAGTAGCAGGCTATGCTGGTGTAAGTGTGGGCCTGAAGCACCCTGCCAACAGCACTGAGGCATGTCATTAGAAGCACCCAATCCAGCCCAGATACAGGACTGTTGCTCAAGTGCCAGAATTATGGCCACAGGCAAAAAACACAAACACTGGTCCTCCAGCAGGTGTAGAAGCAGTTCAGGTCTGGTCAACTCTGGTCTCTAAGAGGTGGTGAGTCCAGTTCCTTATATTTTTCTGGTTAAATTTAGACCATTGTCCTATGCTGCACAGAATACTAATAAGGCCAGTGCAAAGCCAAAGAGAGCTGCAAGAGACTCCACTCCTGTATTGCTCCTCCTTATCTACCGCATTAAAGCTTTCAGGCTTTCAGAACATTGTACAACTAAAGTAACCCGAGCCATAAGTTTAACTGTAGCCCTGAGATATATTGACTTCTTCTCACACAATTATGAGGAGCTTTTGAAACACCTTAGGCATTTTAGTGACACATTAAAGTCACTTAATGGGACACCAATTTTCACCACTGGACTATCCAAATAAAGTGTAGCCCATTAAATGAATATTTCATACGCATTTTGATGGGATCTATCAGACACTCTGCAAACATTACCTATTATTTATTGCTCCACTAGCATACTCTGATTTCCTTTCATTTTGCATTAGATACGGTGAACATTTCTGAAGCCCAGCCATTTGTTTGGCTATGTAAATTATTGAGCAGACACAGTATAGTTGCATACATCATTGAAGAGTTGCAGGTGGAAAAAAAAAAAAAAATCAGCATTTTGTTTTTCTCGATCAATCACATTTCTGGATACAGACTGTTTTCAATCTAACACTTAGACATTGCTGATGTAGACAAACTTTTTTACATCAAATGGTTTTGTTGTGATGAATGGTAACTCTTTGTGCACATTAAAAGACTTGTCAATCAGACATAGCATGTTTTAATCCGTGATTTTTAAAGACATAAAAGTAACACATGGATAATTCATTCTGCTTAAGTGCTTGAATGGGAACCTTCCCTAGTTATTTGTGCGGCCTGTTGCCCGCAGGACTTTTACTGTTCATTTCTCTCCAAGGCTTCTGTTCAACACCAATAACACAAGACTAGTTCAAAGAATACAGGAAAAGCTAGAGTAACATTTGTGGCTGACCGAACACACCAACCCCCATCTTGTTCTCTCTTCCTTTTTTTTTTTTTTTCCCTCTGGTAATGAGAGCAGATGCCAAAGGAAACCACTAAGCAGAGCAGTGCTGAAATAAGAAATAGCTGTAACCAGGACACACTGGTTGAATATTTAGAGCAATGTACATATTTTAGCATGCCCTTTCATGTGATTCCAGGTTAAAGTGGATCCCGCCTGTGCTTTCACTGATTTAACTCCAGGTTTGAGGGCAAGTGCATGTATAAGTACAGTAGGGCAGTGCCAAGTAAGAACTGTTGACACTATGTGTGTGTGCTTTATTTTTTTTTTTGAAAGATGGGGCATGCATTATGAAAGGGCATGGTTTCTGGCTTTTGCAGACTCTCTCATCTTCTACCTTTCTTATTATCATGCTCTTTTAGTCCTTGAACTCCCCTGAGTCAACAGAGAAACTCCATCTGGGGTCTGAAGTCAGGGGACTGGTAAGATAGTGCCTACGTGTCACCATGCTTGCTTCAGCCTTGGCAAGGGAAAGAAGGGTAAGGAAGGGTAGAATAAGGGCGAGACAAGAGTGCTGCAGACAGTGAAGGAGGGAGAATTCAGGGTGCTTCATCATCTCCAGCGACAACTGCACACAGAGGGAAGCAAAGTACATGTCCACTTACAATCTGCAACCTTATCCAGCAGGCTGCCAGCTAGCGGTCACCTAAAAGACGTCTGGCCAAACCCATCTATTAACCCAGAACAGCTGGCCAGTTCCCAGCTTGAACAACTGCGCCTTTAATTGTGATTGTGGTCTAAGAGGAGAGAAGGGGGTGGTCTCCGATGATTACATTCTTATTCCAAAAACATACTGCTCAAAAGCCTCTTTTTTTGAAGACAAAAGTGTGTACTGTGGAATGGAATGTACGCTTAATGTAAATAACTGCTCAACCTCCCACCCCATCCCTAACATACAACATCTCAACTACAGAATCCTGCAAATGCTGCAGAATAAGCCTGCATCTACATAATACAACAAAACTAATTTCCCCATCTCCTGTTGTTCTTGAGTCCTGCGAAGATGAAAATATTCATTGCTGTTGTCCTGAACACAGCATAATCATCTAGGATGTACGCTTCCAGCTTGTATCAAATTAATTGTGCATGGAGTGAGGAGGGTTGAGAGAATATCTCATAGAAATGGATTTCACCGTGTCATTACACAATTGGATAAAGTAAAACTATATTCTTTGTTTTCTTGTCTTTGATCACAGCAAAGTGCACGCAGTGGCTGCTTTTACTAAAACACAGAATAGCAAGGCAGCGATATGATGAAGCATTACATATTAGCTAATTTCCAGGCTTGTCACCACAGAATAAATAGGGGTGGTATGTACAGTAGTTACATTGAAACAGCTAAAAAGGCAACATATGACGAGACTACTGCCTTAGGATTATCCAGCGGCTTTGAAGTCTTCTGCTGATGCAGTGGTTACTTTTGCCTGAACACTTAAGCCCCTAGATGAAACTTAGCAGGAATTATTAATGGAGGGCTATGTGCTTTAAAGGACAGCAACAGACTAAAAATAAATAAATTTAAAAATTGCGCACGATGCTGTTATGTTACTAACTAGTATGATTCAGTTTCTTTTTTCAGTTTTTTTTTTGTTTTTCTGGGATCAGGAAATCAAAGTCTGAGAAGACAGTTTAAGCAAGATTGTGTTTTTCTGTGGATTTGCACATTCATTTTTGGAGGCAGCATGTACAGTATAAGCAAGAAGGAGTGCATTTCAACACTGGCTGAACTTATTTATGGCCATGCAGGTACAGTGTCTTGTCTGCCCTGCAAAACCTCACATGAAGGTTGAGTGCATTGAAGCCACTAGTAATTTGTTTGAATCTCCATAGTGCTTTTACAAACCCAATTCCAAAAATTTGGGATGCTTAGTAAAATGTAAAAACAGAATGATTTCCAAATCTCATCAACTCATATTTATTCACAATAGAGCATAATAGAACAAAATATGAAAAGTTACAGAGGTTTTATTTTGCATTTGATAGCAGCAACATATATATAAAAAAAGTGGGGATTGTGCAACAAAATGTTGGAAAAGTTAAGTGGTACTAAAATGAAACAGCTGGAGGACAATTTTTCAACTAATCAGGTCAGTAACATGACTGAATATAAAAAGGCCATCTTAGAGAGTTTCTCAGAAGTAAAGATGGACAGAGGTTCACCAATCTGCAAACATCTATCTACAACTTGCAGAACTTCAGAATAATTTTCCCCTATTTAAATTGTAAGACTTTTAATATCTCATGATCTAAAGTACATAATATCAGAAAATTCTGAGAATCTGGAGAAAGGCTAAAAATCAAAATTGGATGCCTGTGATCTTTGAGCCCTCGGGCAGTACTCCATCAAAAATGGGCACGATTCTGTCATGGAAATCATTGTATGGGCTCAGTAACACTTCCAGAAACCATTGTCTGTGAACACAGTTCACTGTACTATCCACAAATGCAGGTTAGAGCTCTATCATGCAAAGATGACAACATTTGTGAGCAAGATGCTCATCTAAAAATGAACTGAGGCAAAGCAGAAAACTGCTCTGTGGTCAGACAAATTGAATGTTGAATTTCTTTTTTAGAAAACATGGATGTCCACAAGACATGACATGTGATGTTCTTGCTATTAGCACGGCTTAATAGTGGAAGAGTCCAGGTGCTGAACTGGCCCACCGACACTCCAGACCTTTCACCAATTTAAAAAAATTTGGTGCATCACAAAACAAAATAAATACAACAAAATCCCTGGATTGTTGAGCTACTAGAATCCTCTATCAGAAAAGAGTCTGATAGAGGATTCTAACTGTTCCAACAACTGGTCTCCTCAGTTTCCAGATATTTACAGACTATTGTTCAAACAAAAGGGGATGCTACACAGTGGTAAACATGGTCCTGTCCCAAGTTTGTTAAGACGTGTTGATGCTATCAATTTCAAAATGACCGTATACATTGTCTCAGTTTTAACATTTGATATGTTTTCTATATTCTATTGTGGATAAAATATGGGTTATGAGATTTTCAAATCATTGCATTGTTTTTAATTTAAATTTTAGCTTCCAACTTCTGTTGTGCAATAGTAAACCTGACAGTGAACTGACTTAACACAGCTTACAAGAAAAATAGTTTAAAGCTTTACAATGATAGCAGCTTTCTAACTGCAAGAAGGTGAATCATTTGCCATCTCAGTCTATAAATCCAGTAATTTCTGAACAGTACAAGATAAAAGTTTATAAGGTTTGACTTGTCTTTGCTTCTTTCATCTAGGGAACTTCAAATTGAAAACGTACAATTGAAAATGTCAAAGTTACCACCTCAAATTAGAAATACTTATTAATTTGCATTGATTATATCTGACAAGTGATGTTCACTGCAAATTTTAGGATTTGGAGCCTGAGGAAGCAGAAGTTTTACATTAGCGTCAACCACTCAAGTCCTCCAAACTGACTAACAAAATTACTGCCCTCCAGAACAACAAGTATTTTCTGATCTGACACCCCTATTAACAAGATGACATTATTTGTCGGTGCTGTTGTCAATCTCCATTGGGAAAATAAATACATATTACTATCTGACAAGATTATAGTTAAGACTTGGCTAGGTTTAGTTTGAGTTACAATTACTACTTCATTAAGGTTAGCCCTACATTGTCATTTTTACAATAACAGTAATGTTGGTATGAGACAATATGGGCTTTTACAGTTAAAAAAAAAAAACAAAACAAAAAGAAAACTGGAAATAAAGAGCACTCTCTTGTATTAAGATTTGGAACATTCAGGAGAACCATTAATACCTCATAAACTTTATTTATTAAGCCCAGTTTGTATTATATCATACACAGATCAGTACATATTATTAGGTTAAGTTTGGAAAAGAAATGATTGAACAAATAAAAGCCAGTGTCAGAGCAGTGGCCCAAAGTAAAGAAGGAAAAGTCATAATGAAGGGATAGAAAGTGTGGAAATAAAATATTGGAAATAGAAGACTGTGCCACATTCATAAGCCCAGAAAAAGGGAGGGGTTGACAGTAAACCCTGTAAATCCATTTGGTTTTTCAGACATGGATGGAGAACAGAACTGACAATAGCTTGAGGGGCTAGTGCTCCATGGAGTGAATACCAGAGGAGAGGAGAGGAGAGGAAAAATAAATAAAGAATGTGTCACCTAGTGGGAGGAGGCACCAAGGCAGGATCTGTCAGAACTCTGCTGCTGTCTGCAGATTAGATCTGGGGCTATTTAAAGAGGAAGAGCACACCAGAGTCCCCAACGCCAATGTCCACACCACACCTACCACCAGTCTAACATTACTGGCAGCCATCACCTTGTGACAAAAAACATGATGCATAAGCGATGCCTACAAAGGGCCAAGGGATGGGGGCATTTTTCGCTCCCATGACTGATCTCATTACATCGCATGTTCTCTCAATCTGTGTAGATAAATCCAAGGTCACATAAGAGGGAATTTGCATGATGTCAGAGATGCAGTCAGGGCTGCCATATGCATTTTTAGGGTTATAGTTAGTCTATTAAAGGAAACAAACAAACAAAAAAAACTCACTAACCTTGAGGTCAGATGGACATGCTGCCATTCAAATAATCACAATTTCCCATCAGGATCAAAGTAACATGAGTGAGCCTGGCAGTCATTCTGACTTGCCATGTACAATATATGTATCCATTGTGACTCTATGACAATGTTTTTATTTTTATTTTTATTTATTTATTGGGGGTGGGGTTAGTGATTGATGCATGTGTTTGTGTGGGTGTATGAGTATCTGCCAGAAGATATGAGTTTAGCTATGAGTATGAGAATGCGTGTGCATATTCTGTAGTTTTGTAGGTACACGTGTGTGTGTGTGTGAGTGAGTGTGAGTGAGATGGAGTGCATGCTGTTTGTGTGTTTTCTGTCCTCCCACAGTAGATTGATTAGATAGAATGCTGCTGGCGAGGCCCTGCTGTGTGTTTGGTCACATCACTCTGACTCTGTGATGTTTCTCTCCTCAAATAAAGCAACATTAGCCCAGTCATGTTTGCCTCCCAAACATGAGCCAAGGATGATGAAGCTATGTGCACTACCAAACTGCAAGGCCTCATTTACCCTGTGATACCTTCTCCCTTTCCTGCTCCCTCTCATTCTTGCACTGCTGTCTCTTCCTCCAGGCTGCAGCAGACTGACTCTCTGCTACAGACTGAGTCATTCTCAGCCAGTCA
The DNA here is from genome assembly GCF_007364275.1 of Archocentrus centrarchus. Lineage (NCBI taxonomy): Eukaryota > Metazoa > Chordata > Actinopteri > Cichliformes > Cichlidae > Archocentrus > Archocentrus centrarchus. The sequence continues at coordinate 26,909,897 of NC_044348.1, forward strand.
GTTATCTCTCCATCCAGCCCTCAGATTTCACCACCCCTTTTGTTGTCATCAATCAAAGCTTGGCTGCAAGAAAGAGAGGGAGAAACCCTGAAAGGTGTCAAAACAGTGGCCCACTACGGACGTGCACTTATAGGTTGGCGCTGCACTTACGCATGAACACAGAGTCCATGGATTATTAATGAAGCGGCTTTTCAAATGTTTTCAGGAACCTTGTAGAACAGTGTGAGAAAAGCTTGCATCAGATGGTGTCTTGGCGAACAACGGTTGTTGTATCATGCAGACTTGCAAACAGTAGGTTTGGAGAATGGGATCTGCTGGCAGGCAAAGCATATAGAGAGAGGGTCATGGGCAACTGCAGGTGAAGACAATGAAGCAACAAAATCTCAATCAGAATGATCCTCAAAAATGTTCCCGAGAGATGGCTCAACAAGGCCTCCATACCATACCTCTACCAACTAATTACATGCTGCGCCTGACTTCACACTCTCTTCCCTGCCAAAGCCAACTTTATTGAAAAGATGAATATGGTTTACACAGAACAGTACATCTCAATTCTCCAGTCTTTCCAATTTGTGTGAACACAACAGTACAACGGGCCCACTGTTTATGCACTAGAAATTTAAAGCGTGAAACCAAAAGATGAAGTGAGAGGAGAAAAGGATGGGAAATTGCCTCTCCTTTCGTTCACCTTCACTGTACATTGCTTATTTGTCTGCTGTAATTGCCCCTTTTAATGTTCATTGAGAATGCAGATAAAGAGAACCCCACTGTGTTGCGTGTATTTTATTTTTTTAATAACACAACAAAATCAGACAGTATAAAAGACTGATGTAGTGACCATGATATCAGCCATTGGGGTTGTGAAGTCCCGTTTTGAAGCCTCAAGATGAGGTCACCATCCTAAAAATGGATGTGATGAGAAGAGGTTGGTCTGACTGTGAAACGGCTTACTCAATTGCTAATGACTTGTGATTGACAAGTTGATACTCAATGAGAAAATGCCACTACTTATCCTCCCTCCATTTTGAAACATCATTTGACCGAGATTTATAAAATATATTAAATTTTTTTAATTCAACAAGACTCAAAATGAGTGACTAAAACCAATAAACTCAGCAGGAAAGTGTTTACAGAGGTCAAGACAAAAGCATTTTTCCCAAATGCTTCTTATAGGCCAGAAGACTTATTGCAACCACAGGTTTTACCATCTGGTGGCCTTCCGATAGAATGCAGATTTAAGGCACTTCCACATTGGCTCAATTTTCCAACCAGGAAGCTATGTTGATGTTTTATACTGTGTATGAGCAGAACGAAGCAGAAGCTATATGGGTTGGGTAGTCATGAAGTTCTTGCCCCTAACCTACTGACCATACTGTATTTGAGCTTAACAGTCTACAAAATGTGCAAGGGCAGACATCTGGCATAGTATAATGCAAATGAGGCATGCATATATTAATTTGAATTAAAAATATATTCTTTAAATGATTTGTTTATTTAAATAGTGCAATAAAATATTGTCATAGTTAAATATTTTTTTCCTCTCACTTTTGCAAGATGTGTTTACCAGGCTCCTTTTGCCTGAAGGGGTTCTGTGACTGAGGTAACGCTTCTCCAAACACCACCATGTTTCCCTGCCAACTCTGCAACATATAATTATCAACACACACACACACACACACACACACACACACACACACACACACACACACACACACACACACACACACACACACACACACACACATTAAATCACAAATCAAGAGAATTGTTAGGCAGAAAATAGGCTGTGATATTTCTCCAAGGGGAACATATATGTATTCTTGACTCATTTCAGGAAACTAATCAATATGTTTTTGAGCTGATGGGTAGTATTTCAATATGTAATTAACTGAGCTGATCCATGCACATTGACTAATTGTTCTCTTGACGAGATGGCTGATGAAATTCATCCCAAACAAAGAAAGAAAGAGATAAAGAGAAAGAGGCTGTTACAGAGGCTTTTACTTAATGGGAAACAACACCGAAACATCTGGATTTTGATGATTAATTCATAGGCTGTATTTTACATTTGAATTTGGTTAAAGTTCTGTCTTGCTCTCAGATGATAAATCCTCGGATTAGGGGAAAAGAATGAAGAAAGGATGTGTGAAATGTGCAAATAAATACACAATAAAATGTGCATGGAGGCAGAGAGAACATCTATTAGTCAGGCTGAATTTTGCAGTTTTTGTTTGCTTAAGTTTAATTATATTTGTCATTTTAGCACTGCAATCAAAGTAGTACATTGCTTTGAGGGTCCTTAAAGCATTCAAAATGTAGTCACTGCAGACCTTATCAAAATACTGCAAATGTCTAACAAGCTTGCAAGTGCACGTCTGTGTTCAGGCTCTCAATATCATTCCCTCGCTTGGGAATGCACGTTCAATAACATAATACCAATAATCAGAATGCGGCCTACACCCCTTAGAGATGAAACACTAATTGCTTTATTGATAATTCTGATAGTCCAGTGATAGTTGACAGCTAGCTTTCAAAATGATCACAAATTCTGCTGAAACCAGCTTGGAATACACAAATTATTAAATCGCAGTACCTTCACTGACTTAAAGTGTTTCGGGCTTTTTCATAGTTCGTCTCACTACTTACTCTAACAGAGCCAAGCTAAAAATAGGATAAGAGTTCAGATAATGACAAAGAAGGTCATTGCTGGACTCACTATCTCTGCAAAGTCTGGCAAGAAGGCGGCCGATTGTTCATTTCCATTGTTAACAACAGCAGACTGTTAAGATGTTATCCACACATTAAGGGGGAGATGTGTTGACATCTGTCACCCTGATGATTGATTGTCTGAAGGAGAGTCTACATTTTGCTAGATTTTAGTTGCTGTTCTACAAGATGCATTCAGTTGGTGGGTGGACAGGAGAGTACCTATAAATAGAAAACCCGGTGATGGCAAGGGAGTGATGGAGGCAGGTATACGTGGCAGCCAGATGGTGCCTTGTGGGAAATGTCTCCCAGTGATTTTGTTTGCAAATAGGTCTCTGTAAAGTCACCAGCTCTTCTCCTCGAACTTGCCTGCTGTTATAGGCAGAGCTTTAGGAACTGCCATATCTGATAAAGGTGCTGCCAACTCAAAGATGTCCTGCCGCTTGCCAAAGAGAGAGTGAAAGTGACGCACTGTGACAGGTTTTGTCACTCTCTGAGGCGACCGCCCTACAGATTGTCACAGATAGAAATGGCAGAACCCTGGAAGCAATGACAAATTGTTTTGAGAGAAAGAGGTAGGAGAGCAAGTCATGCCAATATCTGTGGCCTACTTCATCACCATGGTGGGGAAGGAGGGTGCTAGCATCACTCAAGATCTTCAGTCAAAATATGTCTGTGCTATAACCCTTTGTGCATGGTCTAAGCACATCCTTAGCTTGTTTGATTAACGGCAAAATGATGCTGCTGTTACACAGCTGCAAGTGAAATAATGGCTTCTAACTGTGCTGGTTACAGTATAAATGCATGTTCACGAGAACAATTCTATTATTTAATATATATATATATATATATATATATATATATATATAGTCAAACTCTCTCTAGGTCATCAAGAGAGCAATCATTGATCTGTTCCACAGTGTGAGTGTGACATTGTGAACACAGTAACAGAAGCCAGGGAGATATGGGCACATTTTCTGGTTCTTCAGTGCTTGCACCTCAACAAACAAAGTACTTATTTAGGTGTAGGAGCGCAAACATTTTACAAGTACACAAATTTAATCTGTGGTTTATTTTTTTTTTTTAAAAAAAGAGCAGGTACATGTTTTTATATCTTCAAGTCTTCAGTACTTAGGGTTGTCTTCTCCAATCTGTGGCTCAAGAGAAACTAAATTAATCATCTAATTTAGTAAACTATATTTACTAAATTAGATGTTTCTTCATGGGGCAAAATCCTTTTTGCTTTAATTCTGGAACTATTTTAAAGTTGAGCACAATGTCAGTAACACCTTGGGATAATATATATATCACTGCAAACAGGATAGCATATCGGTTATTGTGGGAAGGTAAAATACCACACTTATTTTAAACACCTCACTCCTCCAGACAGTGAGTCACAGTCAAACGCCTGAGGATGAAAATGCTTTGTTGATGAGAGGTCAGAAGAGACTTTTGTTCAACCTAACAATGTAGCCCCAAGTAAGAGTTTATTGCAACAATGTGAAAGAATAAGAATAAAGAACTCAAACAAGTATGACCTATGACAGGAGTAACCCATACCAGGTTCCATTTCATGTTATGTGGCCACAAAGTTAGAAATGTGGTCATAAGATGATTAAATACTAGATTTATTATGACACAGGGGTAGCAGGTTACCATTTGGCATGCTGGCATAAAAGATTTTCGTTACCCCTACTGTATTAATTTTCTTTTGAACGGCTGCAAAGTTTTCAAAAGCTACAAATTTCGCATCCTTGGCTGGCATAGCAGACGCATCTCAACATGGTCACATACTTTTAGTAGGACAATGCACTATGTGACTAAGCATGCATCATTTCAAGGAAACTCCAGGTAAGCATGAAGGAGGATGAATGAAAATGCCGCTCTACGGAAATGTGTTTCTGCCCACTAGTGCAAACCACATCATCCTCTGTAGTATGGTTCTGAGTAATAATGCTGCTACGAACACTGGCTAGCTGGTTTTCACTAACAGGCCAAGGAAATTTAAGCAGAAGTGAAACAGCAGTTGAATTTTCTTCTGGACTGTTAGCATTTCCACAAAGGTTCAGAGAGAAGGTTAAAATAAAATAAATTCCATTAAGGTTTTGGTTTTTTTGGGGGTTTTTTTCCTGAGCCTCAGTGTTTTCACAGAGGCTCACAGATCTAGCTATATTTGTTGGGTAATGATATATGTGTTCAAACAATAAAAGAAAATGGGAGCACACTCCCATTAAGATAAACGCTGCAGGCCAAGAAAACCTAGAAATGCCACTGGCATATTGATTGCATGGCCTGTAGTATAGTAGAAGAGTTAGCTGCTGCTCTCTCAGTCCCGAACAGTTCAGCCATGGTCAGACAACATTTAGCTCCCCCCCGTTTAACTAAAATGAAAAACAGTACAAGTGCCTGAAATCTGCAGTCCACTCAAACTCAGACTTTTTAATTAATTTATAATACTTAAGCCTGCTTTTTGATCAAGACTTAATATTTTAGATTACTGAGACTGTTAACATCTCTGTAGTTTATGTATTATGTAAAAACGATCTCATTTTAAAATGCTATATAGCTAGTTATAGCTGGTTATTTATTTACAAATATTTGCCATTAATAATCAATCTGCCAGAAAAACACCAACTACTGACTGCAAGTGGATTATCAGCAGTGGGCTTGTTTTGAACTTGCATTAGAAACATACACTAGAAAAGCAGCGCCCCCAAAAAATAGAGGCACATGCAGAGATTACTAACAAACACTGACACTAACAAATCACAGATTTTTCTAGTATGTACTGACTAACTGACACCAATAACATAGCAACAAAGAGGTAGAGCAACACAATTCTGTGTCCACAGCATGTTAGTTGACCTTCCTACCTGGTATAGGTAAAAATGCATGTGCTTTTTGCTTTTTGCTGTTGGAATGTAGTTACTGCATCTTATTTGTGTGTTTAGATAGAACTGAAATTTGCATAAGAACATGTACACACCCTGAGGCACGACTGTTTCCCAGCTAGCATTTAAATGAAAGGGCTTCTATGATGTATGGTACTCACTGTGTAATATGGATTGCAGAGGTACAAATGCTGCTTGCAATGAATTTGGAATACTTCAAATAGCATATCATGATATGAAAATTCTGTGCAACTGTCAGTAGATTTGTCCAAAGTATTAGTACATTCTGCAAAATATATACTACACATGTACCGCAATGAACTGCCAGTGAATATACTGATATACTGCGCACACTTTCCTCACCAGGTAGATGACAGCACCAATTGTTCAAATGCTAAAAACAACCTATGCCTTTATTTAATTATTTTTCCCTTCTTTGTTTTTTTTTTTTTTTTTGGAGAAGTGCCCTTTTGAAGTGTAGGTGTAATTACTGTCCTATCTGAACAGAAAATGCTAAAGTAGTTGTTACAAGAAGGTTTTGGAAGGAGAATAGATGACAAAATGTATGCATTTGAAACCACATTATACTCACTGCCCTCTCCCAACAGTTCACACATGGTTCTTAACCATAATCATTATTCTTTCTTCACATACTTTCAGTGACCCCAGATCTGACAAACCTAAGCAAAGAGGCTGTGTAACAAAAAAGTTGGGGTTTTTGAACATTTACAATGGTCTGTTATAGACAACACTGACGTGTTCTGCTGAGCACTTCGTATTCTGTTAACATGTTATACTACAAGTAATATATCTTATGAAAAAACTTTGGCTATCCTAACGGAAAGGTTTTAGAGTTTGGGAGAGGTTTTGCTAGTCAATTTTCCAGCATCTAGTAACTTAGAGCTACAGAAACCTTGGCTGAATTCCCTTCTGCACAGTAATTATGGTTCATGTATATAATGTCAGAATGACACAGACACAGAATTTAACAAATTACATCAATGAAGAAGCCATCTATAAGTTTGATTTCTTTACTTTAGTAGTATCTCAGCTAGGGCTTTGCCATATCATTTGCATTAATACCTGTATAAATTGTTACGTGATATAAAAATGTGGTATTGCGATATAGCTATAGCAACACCATGCATTTACATTCCCCGGTGCACATGGCAACAAGACAAGCCCACGCATGTCTGACAGTAAGAGCTGTGTATGAAGGGGAGCTACTTCAACAACCTCCAACAAACCACAGTGCTTTGCAAAATATGCAAGGAAATTTGTGTCGCTAAAGGTGGAAACAACAAACTTGAGGCAAAACACAGTGTTGAGTACAAACAGGCTAGAAAGAAAGAGATACTAGCAGCTGGTGACGTAAGCAAATTGCACTCCAGATGACAGGAAGAGCAAATGGTGGATGGAAATTACTGATACGGTTACATGGTGTTAAAGCAGGGCTGTAAGCAACTGGTTAAAAAGATCGATTTACAACATTTCAGGTAGAAACGATTTTTCGGTTTCATTATAGGACAATATTCTGCAGTTCCTTAAGAGTTAAAAGGTTAAGTTAGTTTTGTTGTTTTAAAGTGTTAAGCAGTTATTTTATACTTTTACTTAAAATTTCCAAGAAAAGCACTACCTACGCTACTTTTGTGCCTACATTTGACTGTATCACTACTATTGCACTACAATGCAACTGCGGCTTGCACCTTGTTTCAGTAGACTCGCAAGTCACATTAGGTAGTGTGTCATCAATGACATCAATGGGAATGACAGATGACTTTTAAATGCTACTCTCTGTGAGCTGCAATCACCTATAAAATGTTGTTTGGTATTTTCTTTTTTCTATATTGTCAGAAATATTATTATTGCAGATTTTGTTGAAATCTTGTGATATAATTTTGAGGCTATATGGCTCATCCGTAGTCTCAGCAGAAGGTGGGACTTTGAAGTCCAGGTGCTGCTGTGGATGATATGTGAGTGATTAACAGTAAGATGTGTGGTGGAGTCATTGAGTTTTACACATCCACATATCAGATTTTCCACAAACTGAGCGCACATACAAGTGCCCTTTCTACCTGAGCTGATAGATCTGACTGCAGAATCTTGTAAGGAAAGAGCAAAAACGTGTTCTCTTCTGATTAAAAAAACCTTTGTCTTCAAGGTAGTTTTTGTGCTCTGTGTGCTGGGTTTGCAAATCCATTTACACCCCTGGAGTTGTGAAAAATAATAAAAAAAAGAAGAAAAAAAAACATGAACTCCTGCTCCACTACTGATATGTCATTAGGCAATATCATTAGCCCCAGCCCAGAAAAACAGACTGGATTTTTAAGGATTTTTAATTACAAAAAGAGAGCAGGTGATCAGTGGCAATGTGTGCATCTGCATAGTTGTAATGTGGGAGTGAGGTGTGAATGGTGTTTTATTGTAGGCTGTATTTTTAAAGATATGAATACGTTCTCACAGATAGAAAAGAGGGGGGAAAGCTGACAATAGGATCTTCAAAAGCCACATAAGTTTAAAGTAAAAATAAATCTGCATGGAGATGATGATTTCTACCCTATCAGTCTTTCGCCCTCTGCTTGGTTTCTCAATCTGTCCACCCCTTCATTTTACTCTTTCCTGTTTCTTTTCTTTCTTCATAAAATAAGTTTGAAATTGAGGCGTTAGACAAGTGGTTATTACAGTAGAAGCCATGACTTTAGATGATGTACACTGCAGAATAACATGAAGATATACATTTACATCTATGCTTCCCTGACTACAATTATACTTTTGCTAGCCTACGACTTTCATTTGGCAAAGGCTGATCAAAATAATTTTGATGGAGTTACAGCTTGGAATACTACTGTTTCTGCTCATATATGTCAGTACTCTCCACTACAATGCAGGCCAAATAAATAACTCAAACCCCAAGATGCACCCAAATTAATTATTTCAACATATTAATTCAGTCAGTAATGAGATGGGTATATATTTAATATTCCATCAACATTAACTGTTTGCTTCACTATGCACATCGTCTGATGCAAATGAGCTTTGACAGCCCAGAAAATGTGTTTATATTTTGCTGTGATATGTTAATGTGCTAACATGTTTACACCAATTTACTGCCATAGTAGGAATTATGTGAGAAATTGTTACTGTAGCAAATCAGATCAACTGTAACTACGGTAAATCTAAATATATTTTACAACATTGAAATTATGATTAGTCACTGGCATAAAATGGGATAAGCATGTAGCTATAGAAGGGCACGGTGCATTTTTCTCCCCCTCTTCGGGATAGACTTGTTATCTGCTTATTGGCCCGGCATGGGTACAGACTAGCAATTTGAGGTGTCAGGGATTGTTGGATTGGACTGAGCCAGCTCCCACAGTGTTGTATTCTACCCTCTGCCCGAGAGATTCTCCCCTTTTTCCAGAATAGGTCAAACACATTTACCCTTCAACCCAACCTACACAAACTACTATCACTTTACACCTTCACTGGCCTTCTACAGAGAGACACTATGTTGTTCATGAAAACTCTACTGAGTCATTAAAATGGGTCAGTGTGGTCTGACTGCACTCACACGCACCCTTTTTCCTTGCATGTGACCAGCATGACCTGACAGTACACAGGCCTAATCCGCCTGCTATCTCAGGGAAGCAGACAAACTGAGGAGCCCTATAGCGTGGCCTTACCATCTTTTTCTGGTCATTACCGGCACTAGGCCTCTCAACACAGATAGAAGCAATGAAGGAGAACCTCAATAAATGATTAGTGTGCTCTGCCAGCACCAACACATGCTGCATCTGCTACCTCCCTGTTGCTGGAAGACGGACTTCCCATCTTCCCCCCTCACTGATTGTACGACCCACAGCCTCTCCGGGATGATAGAATAAACCTTCCAAATTTGCCATAGCGTTAGAAGATAAGACGGTCCAGTCTAATGACCTAAATTTGGCTAAGGAAGTGGTTGATTGCCCAGGCCCACAGGGACTTCAGAAGCCCACCTCCTGTAAAGCCCCACAGGGATAAATGAGGCCCATTATGTGCTGAAGTTTGTAATGATGCTTTTGATTAGTGAGTTGTCAGGAGGTACTGGCCGTACGCTCATCACAGCGTTGTTTAGCACTTTAAGGCCTCCATAAAGATGAGTGTTTTTTTAGAAAAGATGAAAAAGCAGCAGGCATGTGCCTAATGAAGTCTCAAGCTTATAGCCCCTCTCATGACAGGATAATTACACCAAATGCTTCTAGCGAACACTTCAAAGGACACTTTATCCCTGTTCCAACACTAAGCAATACATCTCACCAATCAAGATGGCCTGACCCTAATCAGGTCCTCCTGGCTTGTCTGTATTGTCTTCTGTCCAGTGACTCATTGGTTCTCTGCAGAGTGAACTGCATTCAAATCCCAGCCATGCTCAATATACTTGGCTCGTGCAAAGTACAATGGAATTTGTCTTCTTGACATTCCTGCAGAAACATGTTGACAGGTTCTGCCCATAGTATGTAATAGGGTGTCACATGCAGTGCTCATGAAGAGGGAAAACAGAATGTACACTTCAAATACAAAAACTCAAATGCACGAGAAGCTAACTGACCAGATGTGGGGCTTGTTTAATTTTTGCATGTCTCACAGAATGGCCAAAGATCAGTGGCACACTGAATTAGTTAAACCCCATCTGGGGCAGGATGCCAATCCAAATTTTTAGGGAGCAAAAAAAAAATTCTCATATGAAAAATAAGCCATATTAGGTCTATCAAGAGTCTTAATATACTGTATCATATATCACTCCGTCAATCAGTATTGACTCAGTCGTGATTAGGGATGCGCTGATCTGCACTGATTTGGATCCGATAATGGTCCGCTCCAGACTCCGGTACATAAATCAGGTATTGTGACAAAGTGCCAAACTATTCAGTTCAGTGCTGTTATTACACAGCAGCTAGCAGCAGAGAGCTAAGGCAACATGGTATAAGCTAACGGCAAAGCAGCAGCAGAATGGTAGAGGTTTTTCATACCTGGTACACCAAAAGATTGTCTTGTTTGAAACAGTTTTTTTTTTTTTTTTTTTTATTTAACCGCAAACTGTGGTCCAGGCAGTTGACATGACTAAAAATTCAGATTAGACAATCCACTGGCTTTTCTCTCTCTTGCTCGCTTACTTTCACTCATTAGATTTAGTCAGGAAGATGTTATGTAAGGGGCTGTTTACAATATCAACATTTTCACAAGTGTATAAAGTATGCACTTTCTCAAGTCCACAGATGAGCATATTAGCCATAAGAGTGACAGTTATTCACTTGTCATCTAAATCAAATTTGTAAACCCTCTGTTAAGCAGCCCCATCTCCTATAATGCAATGATTACAAGGGAGAATGATGCAGCATGCATTCCTCTGCATTAACCTAAGTTCACACAGTCTGGGAAAAATATATTCTGACGGGCAGCTGAAAAAAAATGTTAAGTTCTCAGCCATAGGTTAGTTTGTAGTTTTCTCTTTTTTAAAACCGAGAGGCTGTAGTTAGTACTGCATTAATCTGTCCCAGCATACAACCCTAATCACACTCCAAGCAAACAAATGCACAATGTTATGTGTAAAAATCTGCCCTAAGCTTTCATGTAATGCAGTATAAACTCTGAAGCCAAGCAACTTTCTGTGCAGATATGGAATATTTGCATGTTCTTCACATACAGCATGGTAATATTTATAAACTCCAAAACTGTCCTAAAATTCCGTTTTATCCGATAGTGAATAAAGATGTCTGAAAAAGATTGCACTAGTTTACAAGTCACTGGACAATTTTTGTTTGTGAATCTGGTAAATTTGTCCTTTCAGATTAAGTTGGGGATGATAAATTAGCTTCTGGGGAATAAGATAAACCACATCACAAAAATATGAGTGGCTTGGATGCCCCCCTCTTCTCGACTTGAGGAGAATTCAATTGAGGGGAAATAAGGAGAGGATGCAGCGTAAGTAGGAGCTGCAAAACTGTTGGAGTTAACTGCATTAAAACAATATTTGTGAAGGCTTTACTTACAAAGCCAGCATGCAAGGCCATTTTGATAATTGCTGAGACTTCCTAACCGGCATTAACCGCTTTCAGTGCTGAAAGTGCTGCACAGTGGAGGGCTTGAAATCTATTGTGACATGTTGAGAAAGAAATAATAGTGAATAGTGCCTCTGAACATTTGAGATTTTCCCATGAAAAAAAAAAAAGCAAGCTATGCTAGACGCTGGATGCTGCATAATTAACAAACAAGCACTGCAAACTTCTCTCAGTCTGCTCTGAAAATGACTCCTGGAAGAACGGGTGGCACAGGAACAGATGGAGAGAGGCCACTTGAACACAGCGTAATGAAGTGATCCACAGAAAATTCACTCATACTGCGTGCATTTCAAATGAACCCAGTGAGGGTGTTATGTCTCATTTATTTTGGTAACTCACACCTGATTTATTTTTTACATATGTACAAACGGCATTGCTACTGATAAAATATTTCAGAGCTGTTTTTTTTTTTTTTTTTTCTGGTAAACACTAAAATATGTAATGCATATGGAAAACAGGATACCCTTTCTACTGGCATCATTAGAAACATGTTAAAGATGCACTTTTATGTAAGACTTGCAAAGAATTGCAATTCCCATCTGTTTACGAGACAGCTAACAAAAATCATTCCACACAGAAAATCATCAATGCGCATCAAAACAAGCTATTCCAGTTAAACATCTGTTTAAAGACCAACAGAGTGATTAGAACATGTGGTAAATACCCCCCCTCCTTATCAGAGGCAATTTTATACTGAAATTTTCCACATTTGCTGATTTTGACCTCTGTCTGAAATTTTCAACAACATATTAAACATCAGATCTGAAGTAACTTGTTTCAGTAATAATGTTCTAGTACATTTTTAATTAGCAGTAAGAGAGAACAGACACTCACTTTGGGGAAATAAATCAGCTTCCCAGTCACAATAAATAAATCACGATACCAGGTGGAGCTGAATATTAAAGAAAAAGACATGTCATGGTAACGGACAGTACTGAATTGATTCCTCAAATCGCCGCTCCTGAAAGGAGTCTCGTTAAGAGTTTTTACACAAATCTGTGTTAGATAATCCTTGCCTGTCTTTTCCATCACTCTACCTTTCTGTTACAGACGAGGCTGGAGGTGCCCTCTTTCAGGCTGACCCTCAATTACCCAGGCCAATCATTTCAGACAGGTGTTGAGGTACAGTAATAAAACCTCGCCTGATGCTACTGAGCCAGCATCTCTTTAAAGCACCTCTGAGAGCTCTGAAATGACTCAACTCTCTGTTGATCGGGTGATGTGCCCACAATTGACTTGTGACTGTTGGCTGATAGTGTGCAGTGAAACAGAAAAAAACAAAACAAAATTACCATTTATTAGTCTGTTTGTGTGCTTGATTTTTGTTAGGTACTGAAATATTACTGCAAAAGTGTATGCGTTGCTCTAATTTTTTTGTGCTCACTATCCACACACAGAAAATCATAGTTATTGTTATAGTCATCATCATGCTTTTTAAAAGCTTCTATAAGACAGCATTTACAGTAAAGCAAGTAAGTGAATTTGTCAGCAGAGAAAATTATAGACTGAAGTTAAAGTCAAATCCTCAGCACTTTATATCCACACTTATACTATACATTACTGCTTAACTGTGTTGCAAATGGAGTCTTTTCAGTCACAAGGATATGCCATCACCGCATCATAAACTTTGTACTACGAAAGTGCCGTGAAGTCTGTGGGGGATACACAGCCTGACTCCAGAGGTTTATCACAACTTCAAGCATCCAGAATTTTACATTTCTGGGGAAACAAAACAAGAGAGAACTCAAAATAAACACCTTATGAACTACCTGCTATTTACTCTGTATTCTTACATTACAGACACTAAAACCCATACATATATATATTTTTTATTCTTCTGGCTTTTTTGTGTCTCTGGAATTCTTTTTTTTTAATTTTCCAGTATTGGATCAAAAAGCCACACACAATGACATCCGTGAGATAAAGTTCCTCTGTTACACGTTTCATAATGAAGTGTCATAATTACTTTTACCATATTCTAGTTTTGCTTCTTGTAGATTTTCATAATGTATTTTCTATTTCAAACACACTGGGCACATCGTTAATAACTTGTTCCTGATGTGCTCCTTCATCCTTTGTGCTAAACTAATCTGCTCATCCAATTCCCTCCACAGATCCTTCATCACACATTCTCTGACTGGAAGAAGAAAAAAAAAAAGCAAAGACTAGTTCTTTGTCGCCGCATTGAGCATGTGCTGCATTGTGACAAAAAGAATCAGCAGATCCTTCAGGCTCAGATTGTCATCAACCTAAATTAGCCTACTACGTACTACAGGGAGAGGTCAGGCTAAACAGCAGCTGAAGCAGGCAGGAATGCGTTTTAAAATGGAAAACAAACAGGTTCAGGTTCACTGCAGAGGTACAGCAACATTCAGTGTATATGTGGTACCTCGATTCTATTTTTGCAATACCCTTTACCTTTTTCTGAACACACCACAGTATGTTTTCCATCTGTTTAAACACAAATTAGAAGAATTATAAAAACAACTTGTCGCTCATGGCAATAACTACTAACCAAAGAATAGTCAATTTTGGTTTAATAGCAGGCTTGTGAAATACATCTGATAGCTGTTCTTTTAACACACTGATTAAATTAGGTTTTGTAATCAAGTAAACAAAGCTATTCAGACTCCTCTGGCCCTGAAAACATCTTACATTAACAGCTCCATGAGTAAAAGTCTGCAAATCACACAGCAAACAGGTGGAGTAATTCAAGGATTAGAGGATTCATACAACCTAGTTCCCTCCAGGCAGCCTGCCAATAGAGCAGCACAGTCCAGGTACTCATGAGGTGCACGCTGCCACAAATGGCAGATCTGCAGAGAAGCTCATTGACAGATGAGCCAGTGCTATGCATGCAGTGGTATACAGCCAGATTCAAAATGCAGGTGGTTTGACTTAGCAGCACAAAATATCTCAGAGGTAAATGATTCAGGCTTCATATAAAATGCAGCAACAAAGAGAATAACAAGAATCTAGCCAAACTTTAGCCACATTTAGGATGGAAGGTTTATTCAGTCTGATTCTTGAGCTTTTTAGTGACCACACAAGCAGCATGGACAAAGAAAGAATTACGATTACAATTCCACATGCAGAGACTTGTAATTGTTGATACAACCACACTCATTCTGTAGTCATAAGAGCCAGAAAGAAGCAAGCACCTCAAATAATTATAGAGAAAAGGGATCACATTCCACAAATCTCAGGGAAAAACTTCACTTTCTCTGCTGTTCAGCAGCAATTATGGGGCAAACCCAGATGCACACATTCTAAAAATAAAAAAAAATAAAGTTTTTTGAGTTCAAAACACCGTGCTTAATTGCTGAATAGTTTGGGGAAATGTATCATTTACAAGCTACATGAATGCTGAGTGTTTTCATTTCACAAAAGACTGTTGTTGAAAGCAGAACATGCTGATTAAAGGTGCTAAAATGTCAAGTATAGAGGGCTTGGATTTTAGGTGCTGTCAGCAAACCAGCGTGATTCCCACTGAAGTGCTTTCTATTCATCAAACACTCAACACTGCTGCTGATGACAAAAGCACAGAGGTTAATTTTGAGGTAACAATAAATGAAATGCTGTCGTGGTACATTTCTGTGCAGCAGGTGAACATCTGAGTTTATTTTGTTTGACATGGGCATTACAATAGCACTACAATTAACAGTGCAGGTACTGGATTAAGGGTTCACACTGTAAAGCTACAGTAAAGGTCTAAGAAGGTTTATCTCATTTTTAAACGAATCAGCTACTGGGTTTAGGATACGCAGCTTGATCTTAGGGACTTCTTTGGTGTTTGTCTCTTGCCTTTTCCATCTCAAGTCTCTTTCATGCTACAGGCTCATTGCAAAGAATTGTTTAATTTTGTCTTGATGTAGCATAAAGCAAATTTTCAACACCTGTCCAAGGAAAGCCTTGGTGGAACAATTTCAAAAGTATGAACAAACAACGAAGGATTTATGGATGAAAGTAGTGTAATGGCAAGCTGTAAAGGCAAAATGTGAATAAATGTTGGCTTTTGTTAAACTTGCAGGGGGAGGGGGGCAATTCAGAGGAGATGTGAAACATCTAAAGCTTTCAGATAACTGGAGTCAGTCTGTTCATGTACCATGACTGCAAAAAGTAAGACCATTACCCTTTTTGCATTTTCCCCTAAAAGTGCAAATATTAAATAATGAAGTCTCTGCATAGTTTTCAGGGCTGGTACAAAAAGCTGTTTTGTTTTTCAATATGCACTTATGACATAAATAAGCAAAAAAAAAAAGATATGTTCAGATATTTATGATTGGATCTATGTTGCTGTTAAGGCTAAAAAAGATATTTAATAGCAGAATCAGTATAATATTTCCTCCCATTCTATCTTTTACCTATAAATGTTTTTTCTCTTGTGATTTCCTTTTTCTTTGACAGGTGGTGGGTCAAATCGATAAACTAACGTCTGACTTTGACTTTGACCTGGAGCCAGATGACTGGACCGTGGCCACAGCCAGCAGCACGTCCAGCAGTGAGCGGGGCTTGGGAGAGGCCTTCAGATTGGACTTCCTCAATGCAGATGTCCTTTCTGACAGCTGGGAGTTCTGCAGTTACCTGGAGGCTGCTGGTGCAGCTGCCCGCAGGTCTAGCGGACAACCAGGAGATCCACAACAGGAGCTGGGCCATGGGACCATCCTCACCCAAACGCAGACCCCCACCCCACCCCCCACCACTGCCTCTGTCTACTCTCAGATGAATGGTGGGCTGCCTATCCCTAATGGGCCACGCATTATTACTCCAGATTCATCCAGTGAGGAGGCCAGCAGCTCCACGCACAGCCACAAGACTTCCCGTACCTCTGGCACAAGAGAAAGAGTCCGCTTCAGTGACAAAATTCTGTACCATGCATTGTGCTGTGACGATGATGAAGAGGAGGAGCAAGAGGAGTTACAAGAGGATAAGAGTGGCTGTGCTACACCAGATAGCGATACTGAGCCCAGCCTCCTGCCCAGCTCGGTTGCCCCCAAACGTTCATCCTCTGAGCACTCACTCCTCCATAACTGTCTGGACCCTTCTTATGTCTCCTCACCTGTGAAGGGGACAACAGCAGCTCACACACTACCCAGGAAAGGCCTCTTGAACCCTGGCTGCCGCAAAAAACTGTTACGAAATAGCAGCACACAAACTGTCTCTGACAAGAGCACCCAAACTGTACTGCCCTATATTCCAACCAAACAGAAAACAAAGGACCACTGAGAAAGCCCGAAGTTTATCATAAATCTCATGAAGGACTGTGCATTATTTAATATTAAATACATAGCTCATAGATTAATACACAAATAAATTAATTACTAAATAAATAAATGATATATGGGAAATCACTTGACTACCTAAAGTCATTCTGCGGCTCAGGGAAAATACAATGAATCAAAGAAAAACAGATCGAAATGGTGAAAGTTAGCGGCGGACCAAAAGGTTAGCTCCTTTTCAAATGCTAAAACACATACTGAATGGACTCACTATGCGGGATCATTTGAAATGATTTCAGAGATTACAAAAGCAATCATTTTTACCAGAACACGTAAGTGCTCAAAATCTTAAGTATGAAAAATACGAAGAGGTCCTATCTCCTCCTCACACCATAGTACAAGTTTTTTTTAAAAAAAATGCTTGTAACTATAATGTGGATACAAAAAGTTACTCATTCTGTACTCTGAATCTGTATAAACATTGTCTTTTTTCATGTTCCAGTAATTGCAAATGTTAAGGGGATTATTGCTTCCAGCAGGGATATGTGTCTCGATGCACACGCCAAACTTCTTCCTCTCACTCATATCAACAAATGATTTTGAGTGAAGAGCCAGAAAAACAACACTATTTACCTGCCCTTGATTTTATAAACACCTCATTCTGAGCTCTTCTCGGTCTGCTGCAGAAGCTGTAACACAAAACATATGACTGGCAGGTAGGAAAAAAAAAAAAAAAACATGTATACATAGCAATTTCAGAAGGTGTAGTCTAAAAAAAGTGCCATTTTCAATTTTCTCTTCCTACCGGTGACGTCATTAGGCTTAGGATTTGAGCTGAATAGCAGTTCACAAAAAAGTGCTAAAGGCTTTTGTCTCTTCATTCAGTTGCCCAGTGGGGAACTGAACTCAGTAGAGCAGCATTTTATTCACAGGGCTGACGCCAATAAGCATTCCTGATCAATATGTTAGAGGGAGGTTGCAGTGAGAGGTCTCTCTGCTGAGCATGCATGCCACTCTCCTGGGATTTCTGAACAAAAACTCACAGTCAGATCTATTTACTTACACTAAGCGAAACAAAAATTAGAACTGTTGCCCTAAAGAACTGACATTTCAAAAACTGTGTCCAAGAGTGAGAGTTGATGGTGAAAAAAAAAAGTATTAATGTTCAATGATTTATTTATTTTTTTTCTACAAAGCAATAATCTACCCTGGGGAACAGCTTTGTGAGTGTGGTCCCTGACTTAGAGTTTCAAAAGAAAAAGTTAAATGTTGCAGTCTTTACAGGAAAACCCTCTTTGCCTCCCATGAAGCTGACCTTTGTGCTTCTGATGGCCATAACCTTTCACGGTAGGAAGAGTCTGTGGTTGCATTATGCTATTCTTCTACATACTCTCTTATTCCACATAATCAACACAATAAATATTCTGCTTAGCATTCGAAGGATTACCCTAACAGACAGAATTACACCCCCGCCAATTCTAAAGTTGGCAACCTGGGTACACTGCTTTCAAATCTTCTGGTGCTACTTTTCTTTTATAGTACAGCTGGGCACTGCAACCCTACACAACCGTGTTTTAAAAAAAAAAAAAGCTAGGTAAAATGTACATGTAACCACTTTTGAAAAACCAAAAACAAGATGAAAAAGAAGAGAAAATCTTAATATCTCACATTCAAAAAACAAGCAAAAACAAAAGAAAAACTAAACAAATCCAGAACGTCAATGACATAATAGCTCATTCGATTCGTGATCCATCACAATTCACAGATTATTGCCTGTAAAATGAAAAATGTGACCTTGAGCAATTTGGGTCAAGACCCATAAGGTGATCATTGTGTGCA
This sequence comes from Archocentrus centrarchus, assembly GCF_007364275.1. Classification (NCBI taxonomy): domain Eukaryota; kingdom Metazoa; phylum Chordata; class Actinopteri; order Cichliformes; family Cichlidae; genus Archocentrus; species Archocentrus centrarchus. The sequence continues at coordinate 26,928,650 of NC_044348.1, forward strand.
GGTTTCACTCAAATCTGGCCAATACTCTAGGAGGAGTAGTGATTCTTGTGCAAGTGTCTGTAAAATGACTACTGTGACCTTGAGCACAATTTGAGCAAGGAACCATTAGGTGATCATCGTGTGAATGGTTGATTAAATTCTGACCGATATTGCAGCAGGAGTAGTGATTTTGTGAACTGTGGACGGACAGACAGATGGACAGATGGGCACTTTGCCATGGCATAAGCTTCTTTCTGGTCTTTTAGCCAGATGAGCTTTGAAAAAAAATCTAAATCTCACAACTAATTTAGATAAAGGGAAATGGGATGGGGGTATATGAAGTATTTTACTCTGTTTAACTCTGTGAAAGAATTCATGGGAAAATAGTTGAATGATTTAAGACATCTCATAACACACAGTTGCAAAGATCTCATTAGCAGTGGGCATGTATCCGTTCAAAGTGGGATTTGATCATCTAAAGAACATATTATTAAAGGATTCAGTGAAAATGCCAATTCACCCATTACTGGGGCAGAAGTCCCTGAGGTAGTTAAAAAAAAAAAAAAAAAAAAAAACTTGGGTAGGATCTGAATGTTTTTAGGGTTGTCCTGGTCCACTGCAGGGTAGTGGACCAGAGGTTCACCCATTAGTCGAACCTCAGAGTGCAATTCACCCTGGTCATGGAACAATGATCCAGTTCTTTGCCGAATCACATACAGACTGCTTAAACATTCTACATGTGTTTTTAGGACGTGGAGAGGGCATTTGATCGTGTCCCTCAGGGTGTCCTGTGCTTCAGGGCATTGTTTACAAGCTGTTCTCTCCCTGCACAACCATAGGTTCCTATTGCCAGAAGTCTGTCTCACTCCTGGTGGCCATTGTACTCTGCCAAAGGTGTCCATTTCCATTGATTCCATTTAGAACTTTCATGGATTATATTCAAAGCTTTTACAGGCAGAATTATGAAAAGAATTTCGAGGTGTAGCCAAGGGGTGGACGGCTGCCAGCTTAGGGGTCAAGATCACACCTTTGCTTTTTGTGGATAATGTGATCATGCTGGGTTCATTGTGCGTTGACCTTCAGTTCATACTGGGGCAGTTTACAGCCAAGTGCGACAATGGCACTTAGCTTAGGCAATGGCACTCAGCTGGAGAAAAGTGGAGTGCCCATTTAAAAGTTGCTGTTTTCCTGCTTAAGACTGGTAGGAGAGTGGAGCAGGAAACAGAATCACAGACAGACTGTTGCAGCATCTGCAGTGATGTGGACATTGTACCAATCTGTTCAGTTAAAGAGAGAGTAAAGCATGAAGGTGAAGTCACCACAAGCTGTGGGCAGTGACTGTAAGAATAAGACCGCAGATACAAATGTCATAAATAACCTTCCTCTGAAGGCTGTTTGAGCTTAGCCTCAGAGATATATGTCCTACTAGTAGAAAGCTGAAGATTTACGTTCTCCTCTGTGCACCTTGGAAGTGAAGTTGTACCAAAAACTTCTACTTTCCACCAGGAGAAGATCCCAGGAAAACCAACAAATACTGGAGAGACTATATCTTTCATCTGGTTTGGGAACACTCAGAGGACTAGAGGCAATGTCTATCTGAGAAATAGTTTTAGGTACTTAGGCTGATGGAGAAATCTGCACTCAAGGGACACGTAAGAAAGCAAAATACTGACTGATCTTTGACACATTTGTCTGTAGTGGGAATATCATCAGCTCAGTTACTGTCAAAAACCACTGTCAGTGAACACAGCTTGTTGATGCATCCAATCACAAGTTAAAACCCTTCCATGCAAAGAAAAATATATATATAGGACCTTGATCTATTGGCCCAAATACTTTTAAAAGTGACTTTTTTTTGAAAGAGAACACTTCATTACAAATAGAATTTGAATATTTCTTTGATGAATGCTGCCTACTTCAGAAAAAGAGGACAGGAAATATCTAGCTTGTAATCTGTGTACAGTTCATAAGCCAGCCTTCACAAAAGGTATGGGAGAGTGTTAATGCACATGGCATGTGAAACATACAATCTCTGAAGGTATCAGGCATCATCATCTTCAGGGAAGACCTTATTTAATTTAGCAAGTCAATGCCAAAGCAAATTCTGCATGTGGTATATCAGCATGCATAGTAAAGTGTTTGACCACTAAAGTGGCCTGCCTGCAGACCAGACCTGTAACCTGAATGGCACAAAATGAAACAAAACATGACAATAGAGGGTCCAAACAGCTGAGCAGCTGAAATCGAGCAAGGGGGGGAAAAAAACAGCTTTAAAAACTACAGATACTGGTACCCTCAGTCCTCCAATTTTACAGTAAGTCATCATATCACTGGAAAATGTATCCCCATCCCATCTTGCTGCTGGCATCACATTTGAAATGGGTGCATCTTAAAAAAAAAAGAAGAAATCAAGAGCTGCAATTTTTGATATGCCGGCTATGTAGCAGTTTCAGTTGAATATAGGATTTAAATGGGTTTAAATTGTTTGCATTCTATTTATAACATTTTACACAACACCACAACTGTTTTAAATATAAGTTTATAGATTTTTAATGACAGAGATTATTAACATTCATAACAGCTCCTCCTGTCTGCATAGAGGGAATTACACCTGTGTTATTTAGGCAGCATCGACCCTCGAAATGCTGGTACATAGAAACCAAAGTGTGCACTTTTACACAAGGCAGCTTGGTGGAAGCTCCACAAGCATTAATCAGCAAAAGGCTCATGTGCTATACACACGTATAATAGAAGTAATTTTTGAGTTTTATTCATTTATTTTGGTTTTATTAATGTTTTCCTTTGTCTTGCTCCGGCTCAGTTGATCCTAAATACCTGTGAAGACGGAGGCACTGAAGACAGATCAATGGCTCACTCCCCAAAGCAGTGGCTGCCATTTTCCTGCTAGATTGGGGACCAACAGGTCATCATAGCCATTAGCATAAACAAACAAACCTATGCTGCCACACAGGCAAAACATCAATTACAGGAAAACAAACTAAGCCCTTATTTTGATGCCTATACACCTGCCAGATATTATAATGTGAAAGGACTTTTTTTTTCCCCAACTTTTCCACTCTAAAGATTTTATAAGTGATATCTGCAATGAAATCACCTTTTCAAATATAGACCTGTTTGGCACTGGCATAGAATACATTATCATTGGGAACAGATTTGAGATTTTTGGGCAAAACATTAGCAACGTCTCTTTTGCCAACAGGCTCATTATTCATCTCTAATAGGGCAGAGCTTTGTCCTCAGTTCTCTGTAGGACAAGGGTGGGAGGCATCCAAAGGTTACGAAAACCTGAGCACACCGATGCCAAATCAGCTGCCTACCAGGAAGATCCTTTTATGATGCCACTGGATACAAAACATATGATGTGTTTGTGTATGTGTGGATGCATGCATGTCTCCTGTCTGTATCTTCTCTGCCTTTATGTCTGCACACTGTGTGAGGAGATGCATGGTATTTTCTGAATTATACGTTGCCTAATGTGTAATTTTATATTTCACTGTCACAGCAATTAATGGGGATCAATACAAATAGATGCAGCACATCCCCCTGGAAGTCATTGGCTAGATTAGTCCACAAGACAAGATTAAACAAAATCTCCTCTAGAAGGCTGCAAAGTGAGTCATGCCATCTGTATTTTGACAATAGCAGTGGGAATGTATTAGTTCAAATCCATGATCAATTCTCTAATGACAGCCAGCGGGACACTGTTGAATGACTGACAAATAGTGTGGAGCAAAATGACTTTAAAAGGTCATTATGGCACTAAAATAAAGAAATATACATGCCCCGCAGTTTCCTTACCCACCCTTCATATATAATTACCACACTTTACTCTCACTGGCCTTTGTCTCCATCAGTGAGCAGAGGAAAATAGATGACAGATCTCTGTTTTCTCTGCTGATTGGTAAGGGTCCATGAAGCGGAGAGCTCAATGCAGTCTCACTGATTACTATGGATTGGCTAACAGCCGGGGCTACCTAAGGTTGATTTGTTTCATCTTTGTGCCATTGATATCCTGCCACTACAAGAGCAAACTATTTCTATTCTATCTCCCTCTTTTTCCCTTACCTGCAATCTCCTTTCATTGCACACACCCTTTTCTATTTGTGGCAGTTGTGGATTTTAGTCACAGTAGGAATCTTCTACTGATTGACCAAGAGATGGGAGGATAACTTAGTGTTTCAGTTTCTGGTCAAACTAGTAGTAAGGTTTTTGTCATTGCGTAGAGGACTATGGTACCCAACCAATGTTTAAACACTCACAAATCATAGTCAGGCTAAAATCTCAAGGCTCCCAATGAGCTAGGGTCAGCAGCAGTGAAGCAATGTTACACACTGCACTGGGCACTTAGCACATAGTTACCACTGCACAGTGTGTGACGTGTAAAGGGGACTGCTCTCTTTATGCATACAGAAATATCAATAACAATAGGCTGCAGGATCTGTAGTGCCATGGTCAACCAAAGACAGATACCAACACCTGAAAGATGGCCAAACCAGGCCACGTCAACCTTCAATTACAATTTAATTGGAATCAGGGAGTGATTAATGAACAGCCATGCAACAGCAATAGATAAGACACACCTTAAAAGGTGATGAAGGACAGGGCCTGTGGCCTGACTAAGATGCTGGGTGATTCTTGGGACAAAACAGTACCTTCAGCTGACTTGGCAGACTGTAATTAAAGTTAATGAGAGTCCTGTAATTTTCACATATACGACAGCGTTATGATTGATCCATGTGATGAATCTAACAAAAAACAAAGGAAGATCATAGGAGCCGATTGTTATTCTACAATAGGTCAAAGAAAATGTGACCATAGGACCTTGATCAAATAAAGCTACCACATAAGTTTTAGTGTTTGTACTCAACTGTGGTTGGGGAACACTATATAAGCGTATAATGTGATACCGTACAAAAAAGGAAACAAACTTGAAATGTGACTATGTTTTTGTCACTGCCACACTTACTTTAAGGTGGCAAAATTTTATCAATGAAACTGAATTTTTTTTTTTGTAAAATTGTTTAATGCTGCAGTCACATGAAAAAAGTTTTTTTTACAGGATGCAATTACAACATTGCTTCAGTCAATTGATGTTTGAGGTTTATTTATGTACAGCTCTCTTAAGGTCCCACAACAGCATTTCAATTAGGTTGAGGTCTGGACTTTGACTTGGCCATTGCAACGTCTAGATTATTGCCTTTTTCAGCCATTCTGTTGTAAATTTGCTGGTTTGCTTGGGATCATTGTCCTGCTGCATGATCCAATTCACCCAAGCTGTAGCTGTTGCACTCACATTTGAGTCTAGAATACTTTGGTATACAGAGAAGTTCAGGGTCAACCCAATAACCACAATGTGCCCAAGTTCTGCTGCTGCTACTGCAAAAAAGATTTGCTGTGTTTGGCTTTTGATGTGGCGCCATATGTGGCGCTGTGAATTATTGCCAAATATCTCCATTTTGGTCTCGTTTGTCCAAAAGACATTTTTCCTAAAGTCTTGTGGTTTGTTCAGATGCAACTTTGCCAATCTAAGCTGTCTGTTTAGAAAAGAGGCTTTCTCCTGCTTTCTCAACTGCTTTTACAGAGGCGGTCACATTAGCTGATCACTTAATCAAGTGCATCTGATTAACAGTACTTGGCTGCTACTTACCCTCTTAATTTCTATGGTAGCATTAAGGGTGTATTTAGTTTTTCCAAAGTCCTAAGAGTCAAAAGCCAAAGCAAAATTATATTCCTATAACTGTTGCATGTGGTGAAAAAGACAAGAACGGATGGATATAATTTCAATATGGAATGCACTTGACAATAATTGATCAGCACACTCAGGCTAAAGACAGAACATTACCATTTTCATCACATTACCTGAGTGATAATTGGAATATCTCCCAATGTGAATTTAAAATGTGGCATGACTGAGCAAGGCAGAGGAGTGTGGAGTCATTGCCGGAGCAATTGGAAAAAATACGTGGAGAAAAAAAAAAAAAAGAGACAGAGAGAAATGATTGTGGCTGAAAAACTATGAGTCCTCAAATTGAACCACCACAGAAATATAACCTTGTTACATACTGCATTAAATTGCACACAAATGATGTGTGTAATGACATGCTCAGCTGAGCGAGGAATACATCAAGAGACAATTGAATTGGTCCAGAAAAATACACAATTACAGGAAACATCACTGACAGACTGCAGGAATGGGAGATGCATGTTACAGGGAACCCCATGAACACAAAATAGATATTGCCAAGTTCTTACTGAACAAGGCGAAGGAAAGAATCATTTAGAGAAAGTTGTCGTTAATTGAGTGTGTTTGAAATGCTATATCGAATACAAATGCATTAAAGTGCAGATCTGTGCATATACATCTAATTCTGACAGCACATCGAAGTCAAGCAAAAACAGCAGTAGTCTTTTCTAGACAGCTCTGATTTGGCAGCCTGTCAGCATTTTCATGACATCTTACAGGTAGAGGCCAAGAAGGCAGGGAATTGCTGACAGTTTAGCACTGTAAGACCAACAAATACGAGTTAAATGATGATAAGACAGGTGCAATGTATACGGTGAGTCCCCAAACGCCCCTTATTTCACCTTACAATGGGCTTGCCCAGTCCCTCATATTTAGTACTTTCTCCAAAGTCCACACCCTATGCTCGCTCTCTCTCTCTTTCTCTCTCTCTCTCTCTCTCTCTCTCTCTCTCTCTCTCACTCACACACACACAATTACTTTCCTCTGTTCATTCACTCCTATATCCTCCGCTTCTCTGGTAGTAATGAGCTCTCCACTCTAGCCCAGGAGGCTCTGACTGAGGTCTTCATCAAAAATAGAGATATTTGAAAGGTGGCAAGGACAGGTAAGAGTCATTCTTTTGTGGTTCCACTGTGGAGCAGAAGGGAGTTGGGGGGGAGCTAGAGTTTAGCTGTGCAGATCAGCTATGAAAGACTGATTGTACCATGGATTGATTCCTGTCTTCTGCTTGCAAAAATCAGAGTGGACCTTGTAAAAAGGCTCTGATTGCAATAATTACAACTGTACTTAACTAGAATCTTTTAGTGTTTTAACAGCTTCCCCCTTACTCAAACTATAAAGTAGGTCACCAGACACAGAGAGGTGCCTGCATGTTGTGTTACACTGCTGTGCATTTCCAATACATTATTGCAGTGATCATTCTCAAATGACTGCAATTAGTCAAATGTCAGGCTTGGTTTGCGCACTCATGGTGGCTCACTAACAAAGTAGCTCAGAGGTATGTCAAAAGATTAATAGCTGTGGGATTTTATTAAATAAGGTGCTAGAAGGAAACTGGAGAAATAAACAAAATTAATTACAACTTCTGTGCTTTCCCTTAAGTTTAGTCCATAATTAAGAACACAGGACAAAAAAAAAAAAAATCTTACCAGGCTCAGCCAGTTATTTAGTTGGCATGCCATACTTTACAATCACAACTGACTAAAGCTCACAACTACTCATATCATACCCTGCAATTATTATTATATTTACAGAACAAAAAATTTTTTTACTTTTACGAGTGATGGAAACAATACACATGAAACATTGAAAATACCCAACTTATCCTGAGCAGTAAAATTTTGACAGTAAACTTTTCTACTTCAAGATGTTTAGAAAAGCTGCATTCTTCAGTTATTCATCAGTCTCATCATTTCTTAGGGAGCTATCACAGACATCCAAGATACGTAGTTCATTAATAATCTGACTGAATCTCAGTCAGATTATTAATTATTAATTATGTAATTAGTTGAAGTAATATTTTAAAGCCTGCCTCAATAGCCAGGGATGGGTCCACCAGGGCCTCTGCCCAACACACATTGCACCCGACCCCTATGATGCCTCCTGCAGGTAGTGGGCCTAAAGGAGGGAAGGCCCATATGTCCTCACTGGGTTGCGCCTGGCCGAGTCCTTCTACGTCTCAGACCATGGTCTTCAGTTGGAAAAGGCTGAAGTGCCCACTCTGGATCAGTGACAAGTTGCTGCCCCAAGTGGAGGAGTTCAAATATGTCAAGTGAGGAGAGAAGGGAGCGGGACATTGGCAGACGGATTGGGCCAGTGTCTGCAGTGATGTGGACGCTGCACCGGTCCGTCGTGGTAGAGAGTTGAGTGTAAAAGTGAAGCTGTCGAATTTACCGGTCGATCTACGTCCCTACCCTTCCCTATGATAACGAGTTTTTGGCATTTACTGAAAGAACAAGATCACGGAATACAAGCGGTGGAAATGAGCTTCCTCTGAAGTGTGGGTGGCCTCTTCCTTAGAGATAGGATGAGGAGGCAGTCATTCAAGAGGGGCTCAGAGTAGAGCTGCTACTCCTCCACATCGAAAGGAGCCAGTTGAAGTGGTTTGGGCATCTGATAAGGATGCCTCCTAGGCACCTCTTGGGTGAGGTGTTCCAAGCATGTTCTACCAGGAGGAGGCCCCAGGGCAGACCCTGGTCATGCTGACCTCGTGCTGGAGAGATTATATCTCTTGGCTGGCCTGAGAACATGAGCTGTTTCTTTTCTTCTCTATACTTTTCTCTTCCCATCATTGTGGGACAAGTTGATCTTGATTTCATCTGTCCAATTTTTTTTTTTTCCTTCAGAAGTGTGCAGGCTTTTTTTAGATGTTTTCCAGCAAAGTCTAATCTGGGCTTGTCGGTTCTTGAGTGTAACCAATCGCTTGCAACTTGTAAACCCTCTGCATTTACATAAATGAAGGCTTCTCTTGATTGCAGACTTTGACAATGATACACCATCCTCCTCGCTAATTTTCTTGACTTGGCTAAGATTTTGTGAAGCGCTTTTCTTAACCAAGGAAAGAATTCTGCAATCCATTTTAGTGGCCTCCTGTGGACTTTCAGGTCCTTTGCATTACTGAGCTGGCGAGTGCATTCCTTCTTTCAGATTGTTGATTTGTACACCTAAAGTTTTAACTATAGCTCGAATAGGTTAATTTTAGTTTTTCAGACTAATGATGACCGCCTTCATTCGCACTGGCATCTGTTTGAATCTCATAATCCAAATTCCATTGAACAGCTACCAAGTACAAATTCAACATTTAGAATAAACTCAAGATCTTGTATCTTTTTTTGTTCTCATTGAATAATGAGAGAATATAACTCAACTGGCCATGAAAATGCTTATCAGTCAAATGTCTAATTACTTTTGAGCCTTTGAAAATGTGAACCTATGTATAAAAATGTCTCTAATTCCTAAATAGTTAATGCAAAACTTTATTAAACCACTTGAATTAAAGCTGAAAGTCTACACCTTGATTGTATGATTGGTAGTGTACAGAGGCAAAATTATTTTTAAAAAAATGTGTCACTGTTCAAAATACATCTGGGCCTAACTGTAGATACTAATTTGAAATGATAAAATTATAGGTATTTTACACATATAACAGAAATGTTAAGTGACTGGGATACAGTACAATTGGTGATCTGCCAAGTTGTATCATAAACAAACATCTACTGCTTTTCTATTAAAATTGATCCTAAGGAGGCAATAGGCTTGTAATGTAGCTTGGATAAAAAGCAATCAGTCTGAAGTTTGAAGTTGTTGGCCTTGTCTAGCTGGTCAATAAATGTTCTCTTTTGCTTGTGTCCTCAGTGCATCAGCATGGACTATAAAGCCTAGAAAGCACTGCCGTAAAATAACTGTGTGGGCCCTTTCCTGGCCTGGTGTCTGGCAATCTGGCATGAGTTTCTGGCATCCTTGCAGTTGAACCAGGACATTAAGAGCATGTAAAATGTAAATCTTGCAGCTGACAGACTTATCTCTGCTGTCTCCAGACATTTACCACCTTGCACAGAGCTATAAAAAAGCTAGCTGCACCAACATCTTATTCCCAAGGAAAATTTAAAAATTATGAATACGTTTTTGCAGACCCCAGTAGTGGCTGCTCACTAGGTAGGAGCAGTATCTATTTTTTCATACATTCACATCTCAATGACATTTCACCAGGGTATACAGTATATAGTAGTTCAAGAAAAACAGAAGGGGAAAAAGTAAAAGCTGAAATACTGGTGAGTTTTATGCATTGCTCAGCTGGTATCATGTTCACTCATTGATATAAATGAACAAGGTGAAGTGTGATTTGATGCTCCCCTGCTGGTACACCCTGTTACTTTGTCTTCAAGCTAGATACAAGGTGGATAGTTCTACATTAATTGAAAAATTGGATTTACAGAGTTCCCTGATCTGAAAACGTGTCCCTATTATACGACTGCTGCTGAGTGTAAGAACTTTTGTAGCAGAAATCCTGACATAACAAGCATCCTGAGACTGCTGGAGGAAGCAATGGTGCTTCCTAGTGCAATAGATTTGACAGAGGTGTCCTGACCAGATATGATATGCAGATGCCAGTGGCTAATGTTGCTAACAAATTGCTTTTGTAGTTAGAACTCAAGATTTAAGTGGCAACCTGTTGGCTGAAACAACTTTCATCAGGACTAACCCCAAAAATCCTCCAAACCAGGGGCAGAGGGGTTTTTCTGTTTCACCGGTCCTGTTACCTTGTCCTCACCCCCCAACATTCACTACCTGTTCCACTAGAAGATAAATACCTGCATTGAATTATAATGAATTACCTCAATACGGCACCTCAGCTAATCAGTTTCAACTATCAACTAAATCAGTAACAGTAACTGCCAAAGGTTTGTACTCACATTACTACAGTTCAGCTACTGTGGATGAGAAAAGTATTCCATAGACAAAAAGACTAGTCTGATTTTACAGTTAAGTCCAGATGTTTTTGAACTCAAAAACACACATTTGTTTTGCAATTTTGCCACTGTACAGTATGCCACCACAGTGGATTTTAAACTAAACAATCAATATGTAATTGAAGATCAGACTTTGAGCATTAATTCAAGGGGTTTTACAAAGAATTTGTATTGTTTAGGAATTACAGCTGGCAAAATTACAAAAAAAACCCCCCAAAAATCCAAATATGTCATGACCCGATTGTATAATGACATTTATAGCTGAAAAACTCCCACTATCCCACTAAGCAACTATCCAACCAGTTTGCTCTTGTTTGGAGAGATTAATCAACACCTACCTGTACCAGCTCGACCCTTTATTGACTTACGAAGCACAAAATCTGTTATAAATGTACAGTAAGTGTTGTTCAATTGCTAATTGCCTGCACATGGAATTATCAGTCGGGCAAACACTAAATTGTGTATGTGTTTAGCTTATGTCATTGCCACTGTAATCACAGGAACATTCTTTAAAAATGGAGAAAAAAAACTTTTGGAAACATACTTGGTGGTATCCAGCTATAGCTCATTTCTATACACACAAAAACTGAATTCATGACAACACAGAACTAGTGTAAAATCGAACCCAGATGTTGAGTGCATAATATCTTAACTCATACAAAGCAGATTACACCCACTAAACTTAGTATGTAGCCATTTTGGGAAAATACAGCATTGACCATGATTTATGTTTTTATGTTAAGCGATTTTTTTTTTAAAGGAGAAACTTCCTTTAATTATGGGATTTATATGACAGCCGATTGTGTTGATAATGTTGCACCACATCATGTTTGTCACAACCATTGGCCTATTAGTATTGCAATTAAAAACACAATGCTCCAGGCACTGTAAGAGAAACTGTCAAATAATGAATGTGGTAGCTGCTAACTTTTAATGAGGAGCCGACAAATAACTCACACATAACTCACGGTGTAACACACACACACACACTAAGCTCATCTTGATTTTCTTTTACACACACATACTGGCATACATAAGTGTTGACATTGTTGCCCCATACAAATCTTGACCATCTAGATATTTTTTAGTCCATTTCTTTGGCAGAAATCTTTTGGGGAGAAAAATGGAACTGCAACATTTTGCCATTCAGTGCTACATTTCCATGGATCTGAGGTTTTGAAAAAGAGAAGTAAATGCTTCAGGCGATTTCTTATAGCCAGTAAATAACCAAAAGGTTGAAATGTCCATCCATTTTCTTTCGCAACTCTTCAACTGGCTAGTGTTACCAGTCTACTTTTGCTGTTAGCTGTTTTACACACACACACACACACACACACACACACACACACACACACACACACACACACACACACACACACACACACACAGTGACTTCATCTTGTATGATTAGAGCATCTTTGACACACAACAGTAATTCTACTTAAAGACAAAGTGCTAGGAGGATACAAACAGGACAGATAATACAGTATTGTACGGTGTAATTTAGGCTACATCATTTAAACAGCAGAAATAACCGAGGACCCCCAGTAGCCTCAATTTGAAACAGTATTAAATGGAACAATTTTAAATGTATTTTACCTCAGAAAACTGTAGGTTTGTGTTTTTAAAGAAGCAGTTTAGTGAAAGCAACAATCTGTAGAGTTCCATAATTTAAACTACAATAAGGATGAAGCTGCATCTAGTGTTGTGTTTAAGAATCGATTGCTGTTGGTAATGAAGTGTGAATGTCACTAATGGACGTTTTTAGTAAAGTGCTAACGTTCAACTATATGAGAAGGCTACAACAGTACTTTTTCCCTTTTTAACGTTTTTTAGAATTTCATCACTCTTAATCATTTATATGTATAGTATACTATATATAATGATATCATACATTTATTATAAACCATTATGGATTTTACATTTAATGCTCATGCCTGTGAGAGGAACAGTTGTGCAGTCATAAATCCTTTGCCTTCTAAACTTCTTTCTTTTTCCCTCTGCCTTCCATTTTATAGAGGCAGCTGCTCATGCACTTATTCATTCATTCAGTCACCCAAAAAAAAAAGTACTGAGTTGAGAAAAGGAGATCCCTTTCTCAGGTCATTACCAGCTATTTCCCTGAGGTGCAAACCCCATCACATAGTGTTTTTAGAGACTGTGAGAAAGAGACTTGGCAGAGTAGAAGAATACATTTCTGCTTAATTAATCCCATTCCTTACTTTAGGTATTAAAAGGCAATGGTCTGTTTAACAACTTTCGGCGACACTAAACGGGTAATTAGTCACAGCCTAATCATTTTTCATACATTTTATGGACATGTCCAGGGTGGGGTGTGCTCCCTGAAGTGTCGTACCACTAGCCACCTCCCTTACTCCACGCCCTTTTCACAGCTCCCTACACACTGAATTAAGTCATTTTCTTTCTTCTCACCCAGTTTGTCATTAAACATGTCATGAGATAAACATACCTTGGTAGTCCTTTCCAGGAGATCCAAACACCTGCTTCTGATAGCACTGGAGATCAACTTGCATTTTTTCAACGGAGGACTGCGAGAGGCAAGCGGTGTGATGTAGAAACAATTTTCCTAAATATAAAAATGAGGAAGGAAAAAAAAAAAAAGAGTGGGAGCCCAGGCACAATCAACTATGGCACAGTGACTAGCAGCTTGTGCCAGCTGTTGCAGGCAGCCAATCCAAAAGCTGAATACCACATTTGTGACATTTATTCAAATGGTTGGGAAATTAAAATCATTTAAATGGTGAGAGCCTCCCACTGCCCAGGTGTAAATATGATTTCAATAACGCATTCTGTTAAACTTAAAAAGCACAGCTGTTCTTAAAACAATCTTGTTTCTGTTTTCAAGACACGGAGCAGGACATGCACAGACATAAATAGCTTAATACTCCATTAAACAGCCCTGCTATTAAGCTTTAGGCACCAAATAATTAAACAAAAGCCCACATCTTCACAGCCAACTCCACAAATAAGCAATATGCACTTTATGTACATCCTACCAACACACATCACATATATATGAGTAACATACTTTTACAAAAACCAATACAGGAATGAAACCTTCCACAGGGCAGCACAGTCCATATGTGACCTGCACTTTAACCACCCAGAATCAAGACCATTTAAACCAGGCCATTTCATTATGTTAACAAATACCAAAAATATAGCCAATCACACATTTGTGCATGAGTCATACATTCAGTCTGCAACAGCTTCCAATATTGTCCATTCCTCACAGCTCTGTCCATTTCACATGATCTGTAATTTTCCAGCAACTAGGTTTTCATTTGTCCACAGCTCTCCATGACATGTGTCTACAAATCAGTGACCATGATGAACAGGGTGCAGCAGTAAAAGCCACAGGTGGTGCATCCACAAAAGCATCTTTGGCTCTACACTCATCATTAACCTTTAAACACCCAATAGACCTCTTTTTCATGGCAGACATTTTGACCTGCAGGAAAAGTACAGGTGTAACAAATAACATTAATGGTGGCACTACATTAAGGTGTGTGAGCAAACATGACAGTGAGCCAGTATTCACATACCTAAATTACTGAATGTGTCAAACACAGACCATGTTTGACATGTCTGTTTACAGCAGAAGTGCCAAATTACCTTTAACAGACTGGCTCAAACAAATATGGACCTACTGTAGGACCGTCTGTGTGAATGTAAACAACTGTTAAGGTCAAAGTAAGACAGTTTCTAAATTATTATTCACCTTAAAAAAAATAATACTAATGTTAATAACGCAAAATTATATTTAAAACATGATGTGACAGATTGGAATGAAAAAAAAAAAAAAACAGGACATTTGCCAACAGCTGTGAATCTGAATTTTAAAAAGACGAGCACTGTGAGAGCAATCTCAGGTAGTTACGGTAATTATGTTCAGTTTGTGTGCTCTAGGTGTTAAAGGTGTTCATTTCCAAAAGTGTGTGTGTGTGTGGGGGATGGGGGGGGGGGGGGGGGGGGACGTTGGTATGCCTTTTTTTTTTTTTTTTTTTTTAAAACAACTGCAGAAGGCTTCTTGCATTAACATTTGTAAATGGTGGTGGACATTAGTCATATTTACAGTTTACAAGAGTTTACACTACAGACATAACAGCTCACTTTAACAGCACATCGGGTTTGGGGCAAATACGCTAACATCAGTGATCTTCTGTTTAAGACATCCAGGGTATTAACACGAAAAAAAAAATGATAAAACCTATACAGTGCTGACAGGGTTACATTTTTTCATAATAGGAATGATGGTGTACTGTATGTGTAAATCTTAACTGGGACACAATTTGAGTGGCAAAGAGCAGCACAGACAGGCTGGCACAGCTGCAGGTTACAGTAGTGGGCTGATTAGCAGCCTCACTAATGGGCTGCAATCATTTTCTTCCTTAATGAACATAATTTATTGTAAAGTCTCCAACGATACATGATCAGGGCTGCAGTTCCATCTTTGACACCTGAAAACAAACAAATTACACAGGTTCTGTTGCATAAATTACGTGAAACACCAGTTTTCTTTTTCCTTTTATGCAACACTATAGTACAGATACATACACTTACTGTTTTCCACATAAGTAAATTCCATAGCCATTATTGTTTTTTAAACACCCAATCATCTTGGAAACAAAGCCTATCTATAAAGTTGATATACTCAAACTGATGACATGTTTTAAATAAAGTCAAATGAATAAATATATGAAAGAACATAAAACATAAATGAGGGGAATCTCCTCAGGGGTGACAAGTGGAACTTGTTTTATTTAAACCTCTGACGGTGTCTACTGTTCTGTTTGGTTATCCACCGTATAGTGTCCTCGTGCCAAGTTCTTGAGAGCTCTCTAAGGCCTTGTGAAATAAATACTTTTGGCGTCATAAGTCTTACAAGGGATTTAAAAAGATGACCAGTTAATTTGAGATCAGTCATTTTATTGTAAGAAATATCATCAAGGAGTGGTGTACGTTTCAAATGAGGCACAGTAAATTTAAAGATGACCATGTGAAGCAGAAAAGAGTCTCAAGGCACCCACAAATTTCATTACAGGATCTGCAGGTATGTATGCTCGCTTATGGCAGCAATCATAATTATGATTAATTTGTTCGAAGATGTGGAAACATCACACATGCACTGGACTTAAAAATAAAATTTTAAGACATCTGGTAATCCATACAATCTATCCTTGTTTGTTAGACTCCTTAAAAACAAAGTGTTTCCTAACACCTTAACTGGTTTTGCCTTTCTTGCTGAGCTTGAGCTGAACTAAACATCAAACAGCCAGAAGGAAAGCGATGGTTCTGAGCTTTTAGGGAAGAGCAAAAGTACACTGCAGTAAAGGAAAGGAATGTGCTGGATTTATGACAAAAGGAGGGCATCATTGCAAAATGGAATTGGGACATTGAACAGCATTTAGTAAGGGAATAAAGAAGGCTTTGACAGACCATTTTTTACACAGAAAACATCTGACTCTCTACGGAAAGCACAAGTGTATTAATTAAAGTGACAAGTCAAAATGTATGCTCTAAATCTGCTGAACAAAGATATATGTTAGCACATGTAAATACATTTACTTTTGTGGTTCAGTGCATTTCAGTAAGTTTTGTAATGCATTTTCTTATTGCAATGATGGTAAAAACACACTCAGTCAGCAGTAGTATTATTATAGTTCTTGTTGATGCAGTGATTATTACTGTCACCCCACAGCAAGACAGCTCCAGCTAGGGTCTCTTAGTGGACTTAGCATGTTCTCCCTGTGCCTCTGTCTCTGATTATGGTTCTTGGTTGACTGTCTACAGCACTTGTGTCATCAGCACACTCTTGTATGGTAGCATACACCAGGCCATGTCTCCGCTGCACCTTGCGCTGTGTCCCACACCAGCCTGTCCACCCAGCTCAGGCAGCACAGACTACGCTGGCTTAGTCACATCCTCTACATGGACTATGGTCGCATACACAAAGATATCATCTAAGGCCACCCAGCATAGCACAAAAGAACAGCAAGCTACCTGCAGCTGTGCTACAGGGACATCTGCAAGTGGGACATGAAGGCACTGGAGATCAACACTGAGTCCGGGAAGACCTTGCAGCCTGTTGCCCAAAGTGGAGAAGTACCTTGAAGCAACACCTCACGTTCAGAGAAGAAATACTCCAGGAAGCAGCAGACAAGCAAGCCCACAGAAAGCAATGCTGCTCCACAGACACAGCAGAGAGCACACAGAAGTGCAACCGCTGCAACACAGATTCCTGCAGTGTTCTCATCTGCTGTTGTTTCGTACTATAATATTTGTAAACTGAAATTCAGTCAAGACATTGACAAGGTTACAACTCATGATTTGTCACTTTAAATATATCTAGCTTTGTTTTCATCAAACAATTTTACATTTGCAGCAATCAGAGCCTTGAAGACCATTCGCTGTGAGCTGTTCAAAGTAAATGAAGAAACACATACTTCCTTCAGAAGCTTCCCACAAGCTATCTTCATTGCCAGTTCTTACATATCATACTGTATGCTCAAGCTGTTCCCACAACAGGGAGGACATCAGAACTGTGATCCGGTGACTGCTTTAGCCACACCATTATGGACAGAATACAAGCTGACTGCTTCTCTGAATAGTTCTTGCGCAGTACGGAACTGTGATTTGGGTCATTGTCCTGTTGTAGGAGGAAACTGTCTCTAATGAAGTGACATCCAAAGGTTATCATGCAGCCCTGCAAAATGGAATGATAGCCTTCCTTGATTAGGATTCATTTTATCCTGTACAAATCTTTTACTTTACCACCACCACCAAAGCATCAAATTTTCTCTGCCACACTTGAGAGATAGCATTAAGAACTCTTCAAGTATCTTAATGTTTTTGTCTTTCAAATGTTCTTTATTTTGACGTTAAATCCCCAAATTTAGATATGTCTGTACCAGGGTTATAATAGTTTTGGATTTTACATTATAGTTTAGTTTTAATTAGTTTTTACTTTTTTTTCTCGAATTCAGTTAGTTTTAATTAGTTTTCAGAGTGGTTTTTCTCGTTTTTATTAGTTTTTATTTTTGGTTTCATGCTTAGTTTTAGTTCGTTTCAGTATTAGTTTTAGTATTTTCATACCTAATCAGGTGCAAGATTCAAGGCGCAAAAGTGACTATTGTGTAATGAAAACTTGACAAAAGATACCGTTTAAAGAAATATATTCAACAACCAACTGTTCACAAGACATGCTAAACGTGTGTAATATTAAGGACACACATGAACATCAACAGGGAGAAACATGAATTCCCAAACTCAATAAATTCTACAATAAACTCCACAATAAACTTCAGCATCAGTGCAGCAGATTAACAACACCTACATGTGGTGTTTGACAAAAACAAACTCT
Source organism: Archocentrus centrarchus (assembly GCF_007364275.1). Lineage (NCBI taxonomy): Eukaryota > Metazoa > Chordata > Actinopteri > Cichliformes > Cichlidae > Archocentrus > Archocentrus centrarchus. Next base: position 26,946,747 of record NC_044348.1, read on the forward strand.
TTGAAGGAGCTCAAATCCGGCTGCATCCTGTTGTTCTCACCACCTGATGCTGCTTCTGTTTTGGAGCTAGCTTGGTTAGATGCTCGCTAATTAAACTTGCAGGGTCTTTGCGGCCTCTGTAAATAGCCTACGGAAGTTGCCGACCTCATGTCCACATTTATGCTTGTGTAGCTGGATTGTGTGTGTTATTACCTTGTGGTCGTGTGCAGGTGTTTTATATGCAGCGCAGGCTGGGACTTCTTTTTTGGTCCTCGCTCTTTGTGCTCAGTTTTTTGGCTGCAAACATATTTGTCCCTGTTTTTTTTCACTTACTTAATTCCTTCACGTCCATCCTGATAGTTTCAGCAGTCTCCTACCAGGAATTTGCTGACAGTTGTGAGTCCCTATATTGATGCTTTGATTATTATTCCTGATTGTTATTCTCTCACTGATAAAGTAGCCGGAAATGCACAAGGACTAAACAGTTTAGTCACAACGTTCTGGGCTGCGTGGACCCGACAAGTAGTCCCGTTTCTCAGAGGCGCAGGCCAGGTTACCTCGTAGCATCAGAGCGGTTTCTGTAGCCGTTGTGCGCTTCTCAGTTGGACTTTGATGTTGCTGGTTTTTCCTGACTGAGAAGTGTTCCGCACATTTTTCATCATCCACAACAAGACTTCCGATTCTATCTGTGCTCTTGAACTCAAAGAACCTCCATACGGGACTCTGCCGCTTTCTCGGCAGACCGCAGCCATTACTTTGCGGACCAGCGCGGTGAGCGCACGCACATGCGCACTCACACAATTGTCCGATGGCGCTCCCAGCTTAAACTCGGAGAGCGGAAAAAATGATTTCATATCAATCCACAAGGCTTAAAAAAAAAACAAAAACAAGTAAATGAAAGTCAGTTTATCGATAATTTCAGTTAGTTTTAGTTAGTTTTGTAAACTCCCAATTCAGTTTTAGTTAGTTATCGTTTTTTCCTTTTAATTATAGTTTTTATTTATTTCAGTTAACGACAATGTACATAACACATTTTACAGCCTCTCTCTATCCAATGTCTGTATTTTTTTTTTTTTTTTTGGCCATGTTAATATCTTATGTTACTAGCCAGTCTTATATAGATTTTTCATTACAACTCTGCCTTGAAGGCCAGTAACCTGGGCCTGCTTCTTCAGTGTTGGCATTGGGACAGGTGTGCAGTTACCATTTAAAGCTGTCAGGTAAAGATCTGTGACGCATATGTCCTCAGGCTCTAATGTACTTGTTATCTTGTTCAGTTACACACCATGGCTTGTTACTCTTCTTTCTATTCTATTTAGAGCCAGTTTGTGTTATTGCATAAAGAATTTATTGTACACTACTGCATGAATCAAAAAATACTTTTAGAAGATCTTTTTGGGTCATTTTCAGAACCCACATAACCTGATGTTATGCTGGTTAAATAGCCAAATCTATTGCATATTTAATTAGCAGAACAGTTTTCAGATGTACACCTGAATCAGAAGCTCTTTAATAGTGACTGGCCTTTAAATGAATATGAATATTTTCTGCATATACAGGGCCACATTAATTGTTGATTATTTATAATTATGATTTCTAATGATTCCATTAATATTTGTGATTTGCAGCATTTCTCAAATGGATTTTTTTTCAAAAGTAAAGACTTATATCAGCAAATGCTAAGTTATAAGCAGTAGTGCATACTGCTAAAACTATACTTTTCACACCCTTGAATTCAAACTCTGAGTGCCCCTCAAGTCAAGTGAGCAGTGGATTTTTTTTTTCCCCCATTCATCCCATACAATTTGTTTGATCACAGCATGGACCAAATTCATTTATTATTATAAATGTTTTTGGAAAAATGTCAGCGCCCCTGTCTGTTTATTTCTTTACAAGGCTCCTGTGTTGTTGTTAATCCTCTTGCCTTTAATTAACATAACAAAATCATTAATGTTTCCTTTTTATCTTTATTATCGTGTCTTAAATCCCTTTAGCAGCTGAGAAGCATGCCTAATCGCAAAGAAATGGGTTGTGATATGTGTTATTTCAGCTTGTTTTCTGACTTCCAGCTGCAGTTGAATAAACTAAATCCATATTTATCTACCGTCTTAGAGCAGGGAATTATTCCTAACTGGCACAAAAACCCCAGTGCTTTGCTCTTACTTTTAAACATTTGACTAAAAGAATTTGAGATATTTTCCCCCCTAATAACGTCACTCTTTTCCAGGATCTGTGCATATTCTTGTGAATCTTGTGGTAACAGGTTTGTCCAGAATATCTGCTTCATCTACAGAATTATACATACAAGGTCAACTTGCCAGTTGCTGGGGGGGGGGGAGAAAAAAAAAAGTACATCTAGCCACACAATTTAAGCGGTTCTGTTGGCATGTTTCTGTTTCTTTTATAAGGCAGCTGCACTGAAGCAAAGATGTACAGTATATGACCAAGGCTCATAAACCACAGCCAACAGTAGCTGCAAGGTTGAATAAGTGAAAATGAAACAACATAACCAGCTAGTGAGTTAACAGTTTACATGGAAATAAGAACCACCAAGCAGGAAGTAAACCTAAGCCCTCTTGTAAATTAGAATTAAGATAAAACCAACATCTTTGAAGCTTGGGGATGTGTGGGCGCGTGCGATTTGTTTGACTAGGACACAAATTTAATTAGTTTCAGTTTCCTTTTCTCTATTTCACAACAGTACTTATATCTGCTGTTATTTTAATATAGATGGTCCTTGTGTAAATTACCAATGAACATGTATCAACCTTACACTTTTACTTTATTGAGAAATATTTTATATTTCAAAAGAGGTGCTCAGATTATGATATGTATACGTCTGCCAATTTTCCCAGTTCTTTTTCCCTCCAGAAACAGGGAAAAATTCTTTGATGGAAGTGATAGCAGAGATCAGTACAGAATATTGAGCAAGGTGAATAGCTTTTACTCACTGAACCTTCCCCACACTTAGCCACATTCATATCCATTTGATACACAAACCTAGCTTTACATCACGCAGGGGACTCAAGTGGACCAGCAATAAAGATCAATAAAAGAACTTTAAAAATGGAAACAAGGCTGGTGTCAGGGATCTGAAAGACAGCTAATACAGTGAGAGAGAAGCTTGTGGAAATAAAACCAATATTGCAGTGGCTTTAGAGTGACTTTAGTGTAAAGCTAAGGATGAGGCGAAAACTTGTAGGTGAACAAGTATGCAAGAGGAAGTGTATGTGTGCATTTGTGACTCAGACACATGAGCATGATTGTGAGAGAAAGTTGTGTGCCATAAAGATCCCTCTGACAAGATTATTTCAAGATATCCTGCAGCATGCACACACTGCTATTTTCAGATCTTATTGTTAAGGTATGGGTGAACTTCCTCTTTTTGATTATGGGTAAATCCAATAACCAGATAAGATCTTTACTTTAACAATTTCAGCACAGCTTGCTCTTTAGAAAGAAACTTAAGACTTTTTACATCATTTGGAAGACATACAATGCTAGCAAAAATAATAAATAAACCATTGTAGTCCCTGGCTTTATTATTATTGTTTTGCAGAACATAGAGAATGTATACTGCTAAAAGAAATTAAAGGAACACTTTTAAATCAGCGTCAAGTCAATAAACATCTCGGCTATTGATCTGATCAGATCTGGTTTTACAGGTGGAGGCCACTGATATTTTTCTGTTTTTTTTTCCCTTTCCCACTAGTTTTGCATTGGGCTAGGGTCAGTGTTACTACTGGTAGCATGAGGTGATACCCAGACCCCTGGCTGCACAGGTAGTCCAACAATATGTGCCATCCTGGAGCAAGACCGGTAGGAGCAAGTACACTACAATATTGGCTATTTTCACAAGTGCAGTGCTTCTCCTGCACTGTATTAGCTGTCTTTCAGACAGCTAGACACCAAGAGCAAGATAGGTATTTACTCCTTTGTGGAAGGAGGAACAGTATGAGCACTGCCAGAGCCCTACAAAATGACCTTGAGCAAACAAGGTCAAACAATGCAAACAATGTCTCTGATCAAACAATCAGAATCAGATTTCATGAGGGTGGCCTGAGGGCCTGGTGTCCTCTAGCGGGCCCTGTGCTCACTGCTGGCACCGTGGAGCCTGATTAGCAATTTGCCATAGAACACCAGAATTGGCAGGCCCACTGCTAAAGCCCTGTGCTGATCGCAGATGAGAGCAGCTTCAACCTGACCACATGTGAACAGATGTGAAAGGGTCCGGAGAAGCCATGGAGAAGGTTATGCTGCCTGTAACATCATTCAGCATGACCGGTTTCGTGGTGGGTCAGTGATGGTCAGGGGAGGTATAACCATAAAATGATGCACAGACCTCTACAGGCTGGGCAGTGGTATCCTAACTGCCATTACTTATCGGGACAAAATCCTTGGACCCATTGTCAGACCCTACACTTGTGCAGAGGGTCCTAGGTTCCCCGGTGCACGACAATGGCCGGCCTCATATGGTGAGTGTATGCAGGCAATTCTTGGAGGATGAAGAAATTGATACCATTAACTTGCCCCCACACTCACCTTACCTAAATCCAATAGAATAGCTCTGGGACATTATGTTTTAGTCCACCAGATTTCACCTCAGATTGTCCAGGAGCTCAGTGATGCCCTGGTCCAGATCTGGGAGATTCCCCCAGGACACCATCCATAATCTCATTAGGAGCATGCCCCAACATTTCTGCAAAATGGACTAAGTACAAAAATTTTTCACTTTGCTTTTCAGGGTGTGTTTGAATTTAGCCCTTTGTAGGTTGATAATTTTAATTCTCATTAAATAATGCGGCATATTTTCATTCCAAACACATTACCCAGTCCATTTCAGTATAGATATTCAGCATGTTTTTTTTGTTTTTTTCCATTTTCCCCATTGAGTGTTCAAAAAGAGTGCCTTTTTTTTTTTTTAGCAGCATACATAAAGAGGAGGTGTGAAGGTTTACTTTCCTGTTGCCTTATAAATGACCCCAAAATCCACTGATAAATGCCTATGTTATTTAGCATTGTTTTCATAGAGATGCAGTTATAGAATAATTTGACAATAGTTAAAAGTCTTCAGTAGGCCTAGTAAAAAATGCTCAAAGGTTTTGAAAAACTCACATTTCGAAGAGGCATTTTGAAGGAGGAGGATGTTGCACAGGTCACAGTCACCTAGTCCGTGGAGTTACTGGCAGTGTGTTGGTTATAAGCCCTTATAAGTTTTACTTCTGCTCCAGAAATACTACTTCATTCGTAAGCAGTCTTCATGCAGCTTTGCAACCTGCATATATCATAGGGTTACAACCCAACTATAACTTTACACTGGGTCTATTCATCAGGTGCTGTGATGCATAGTGTGATTTTCAGTGTCAGCACAATGTGTACAAAGCAGTAAATCAGATAGGCTTTATGCACATGTGTGTGTGTGTGTGTGTGTGTGTGTGTGTGTGTGTGTGTGTGTGTGTGAGTGTGTGTGTGTGTGTGTCTGTCTGAGAGTATGTTGGTACTTTACACTGATAGGAGCCACTACTGACATTAAGTTGAAAGAGACAGTGCAATTACAGTTGATTAAAAGCTGCCTTACTTCATCCTCTGCTGCATGTTAATTGTATTTAGTTGGAAATAAGGTGCACTTCATAAAAGTTTTAAAATAAAAAAATCCAGGACCATAAGAATTAAAAATTTCTGTGTCAACTACTATGGTTTTTTTTTTTGGTTTGTGCTCAGCTTGTCCAAAATTAAGAATATAACCACTTCTTACTTTAAGCAACCATCAATAACGCTCTTTGCAAATAACTTTTTCTGATTCAAATAGCAAAACCTTTTTGATCACCTTGCAACCAGATAGTTGAAATTGTTTAAAGCTTTATTACAGAAAGTAACTTCTATTAATCTCACATTAGTGCCTTTTGCTTGGCTCTATATGTGTTTGTGTAAATTAATAATCACCTTTTACTGAATTAAAAGGAGTGATATTAGATCCTTCGAAGCAGCCCTGTGTTGATGGAAAACAGTGATTTATTCCAGTGCTTCCCTCAGCAGTATAGGTGCTGAGATGCTGATCTATCAGTTTGCTGAGTTTATGATTGTCTCAAATATCAGTCCTTCAAGTTAATCCTATAAACCTAAATTCCAACACTTTACATTTTCAGTATTTTGCTAAATGACAGACTTTTGTGAGGTATTTCAAAATATCACTGTGTGCTTGGCTGCTGGATGATAACACATACCTGTGTTTACCACAGAGCTTTGGTAGAACATATTGTACCATACTCAGTGTCCCTGTATAGTACTAAGTGCAATACCCTGCATCCCAAAAGACAGTCAATACTGCACAAACAACAAACATTTAAAAAAGTGCCCTAATATATGTAGATACATACTGATGCAATATTGTCATATTGCAAGTAGCCTCACTTAACATTTACTCATGCACCATTGAGTGAAATTAGCCTACTTTAGGCCACAGCAACACAGTCAATTCGTTGTGAGAACTGCTTCCCAAGAAGTCAATAGAAAGTATTGTATTACATGCTGGCAATGATGAGGGGAGCAGTCCAGAGGGATAATACAGACTGAAATGCTGCATACATAGAGGGTTGCACTGAAATCTGAAGTATAATATGGGCAAGCAGAAAAATAACAGCCCCACTCTGTGGAGTGGAACCGGAGGATTCAGAGATCAAATAGATAAGCCACTTCAGACCTTTCCATTTTAGTGCATGATAGAGCTCACATCACTAAATTCTTGCTTGGCACATCATCCCTTCCTTATTTGATCTCTGCTACTGATGCTTAGACTACAAAACTTGACTGTGTTAGAAGATAGTGATCCAAACTGAAGTTTAATTAAGTTCTTAATTATTCAATTGACCCAGCAGCTGGTGATCAGTTGGAAATGAGGCATGAAGAGGCTGTTTTATTAAAACCCGTAATCTTAAATTATATAAGCAATGTCAACTCAAATGTGCATGAGTTGAGTTCTTCATGGTATTAATTAGAACAGGAACTCAGTACACATCTTATTAAAAATCAGTCAACTTCTAAAACTTGCGTGGTGAATACATCCCTGTGCTGATCTCACTAAACAAATAGATGTACTAAAGGCCGGTAATGAAATTACAGATCATATGTGGCAGAGACTCACATATAAAACTGAGAAAATGGGAGGAGGGGATTAATCTGCCTTCCACAGAGCATTCCCACACACTTCATCCTTTGTTGGTTACTTCCCATCACAGCACCTGAGCTACACAACAACTCAGAGTGTGGCATGCAAGGAGGAAACACTTGAGTAGATATTTACTCCTCTTTAAGGTCTTCATCGTGCATCACATTTCCTCCCAGTGCCCCAGTTTAATGATCCCACTTGTGTTTGTCTGCACATATTTTGAGAGCTGTTGAGAGAAAAACCTGATTACAGAATCCCAAATTGTGCTTTCACGCTAAGGACACTGTTTTGATTTTGCTGTATCCTTTCACAGCAGAGGTAACAGGTAGAATGGCATGAGAGGCCGAGAGCATTCTTCGGCTGTCAAATGAAAACTTCCCTCCTAATTCTTAAACCTTTAAATTCTAAATACAGTAGTAACAGTCATCCCACTCCCAGCTTAGTTTATTTTATGAGGTTCTCTCAGTTCAACAAATTTACAACAGCTCTCACTTTTGTACTAAGCCTTTGAGGGGATCTGATGGAGTCATTCACCAACTCACTTTTTTAAAAATAAAAAATAAAACAAACGATGTTGCTCTTTCAGCTTGTAGTGTTACTTTTTTGCATCTATAAAATGGATTTTAAGATGACTTTATGCAGTGAAATGGGGGTTTGCAAAGTGACACAGGTTTCACGAGGATCTGATCAATGAGAAAGTCCAGATGTTTCCTACAAACACACATGAGCCATGCATGGGGAGCATTACCTTGCTCATTATCCTGTCTGATTGGATACTATTCTGACACAGAAGTCCATAAGTGGCACATTTTATTTGTATCATCAACACAATTACCTTCCCAGACCGGTGAAAAGAGATGAACAGATTGTATTGTGCCCATACCCAGTCAGTGATAAGTTTACAAAAGTGAACCTACGTCCTCTCTTGGCATTCTGAACTCCAACTGTTCAACTCATCAATGGACTGACACTCACTTTGATATGTTTTCAGTGAAACACTTGTAATTATTTTATTAATGAAGTATTACAGTTTGTTATCTTGAGTTTTTTGATAATCCAAAATCGTTTATACAGCAGATCTGCATGCCACTACTAGGATACAAAGAATACATTTCCACAGCACCAAATGCAATTTCATCTCCTACACTGCCTTTAGAAATGTATCGCTGAATTAATATTTAAAGTCTTCGAACTGTTCCTTTACATAACCTGTAGGATATTTAAGCTTACAGTTTCTATAAAAACCTGGTAATTCGGTGCATTTTTGTTAGATTTCCTGCATTTTAGCTATTCATTTTTAGAAGACACACATGCAGCATTTTATAAAGGTTGGCAGTCTGCGTGCTTCCTCAACCTTGGGTGTCAAATAATATCTTAAACCCCTCACTGAGTGGTAACAGATGGAACCAAATCAAAACAGTGGAAAATAAAGGAAATGCATTTGAGTTGCATGGGCTGACAGAACTGGATGTGAGCCATACAAGCTACAATACAGTGGAAGCTGTGTGGGACATATGTGCTGCTATTTCAGTGTTCCAGAAAGGTGCATTTGTCATGACCCACATGGCCCAATATCCCGCAAGCAGATTGGAATTTTAGAGACCTTGTGGCATTTGACAGGGGACTTAAGAGGAACCAAAGTACCATCAATTCCCTGTAATCAAAGCTTAAAAAAAGAAATCACATGAAATGAAAAAAAAGCCTGTCTGAGACATTTCTATACTCCTCTGTTATTAAATTTGATTACCTCATCATGCAAATATTAGATGGCAAACAAAGCTATGTCTGTAATCAAACCTTAGTTGACTGTAATCAAACAAAAGCTACTGCCAATAATTGGTGTTTACTAAGAATGCTCCAGCATATCAGTTATGCTTTTATAATACTGAAATCTGTGACCAATCCCAATCGGTGAACACATAATCAATGGAATGTTATGTTTTCTATAAGTACCAGTTTGCTTGTGCCACGCACCCAAAGACAATAATAATAATAGTTTGTCAAAAGTGGCATCTTATTTACAGAAAATTTAGCCAGCAAAGACATGGAATCACAGTCCTTCCAGAGTTTATCATTGCATTACAGTCAGAGTCAAAAAGAAAGAAACATCTTTTACTTTTTGTTTTTGACCAATTATAGATGCACTCTAGATTATGTATGTGCATCTTTGATTGTTTTTCTGTGTTTTTTTTCTGTGGCAGGTTTTCTCACTTAGACTTAACAGCTTTAACTCTAGTACAGTGGTAAGTTTTCAGTAAAGTATCAGGTTATGGACCAATAAAAGAGTCACATTGTGGCTACTTAAAAGGCACTTCAGGTTTTCTGAATAGGCTGTATATAAAATATGTATGTAGCTTCTGGATCTGAAAAGTTTAGTCAATACAGTTCAATTCAATTCAGTTTTATTTATATAGCGCCAAATCACACCAACCAGTCACCTCAAATACAGAAGTGCCACACACCTATTTCAGCTGGGAGCGATATCTTTGGTTGCAATGGTATAGAAGTGTATAGAAAAATGTCTGCTCCCTTGATACTTTTCATATAATTCCATTAATTATGCTGCAAAAGAAAAATTTGGGCCACATGTCTCTAGACCTTAATGAAGTTAAAGAGGTGATTTATATAAGAATTTAAAAAAAAAAAAAAAAAACTCCCCACAAATTTGTTAGAAAGGGACAGATTTGCTATGGAGACCAAAAATGTTTTTCACCCCAACGTATACACATGGTATGGGGACTGATTCTCTTTTGAACTCAGCCTTAGGTGGCCACTCAAGGAAATGCAGTTTTAGCACTGTTTGCTTTAGTTTTCAGCTCCTGAAAAAAAGTTTCAAATTTGTATAATATTTAGGTGGCACAAGAACATGATCCAACTGATAGAGTGATTGATAGAGATCCTCTTTTAAAAACCTTCATTTTACCAGGTAAAATGTTTGAGAACCAGTTCTCATTTAAATGGTAAATGTTAAGTAAAACTGTCAGATGTCAGTGGTAAAGATTCAAGCCTACTTGAACTTTTCACTAATTCAGCTTTGTTCTTAAAAAACTAGCTTTTATATTAATATTTTCATACAGATCTGGACAAATGTAGACTGGCTATACTAATATTATTGAAATACACTGCAGAATTGGAGAAAGGAGAGTAAAAACCCATTACAATGCATTTCTTTGATGGAAATTCAGTTCATGATACATCACACTGTAGATCACAGCCTTCTTGTCTTTGAAATTGAGTGCTTGGCACTAACAAACTGCCTATTTTTGTATGAAGATAATGTCATAGATGGAAATGTGAGGACATCCCTCAGATGAGTGTGGATTGAAACTAAAGGACTCTTGACAATACGGGACTAGAGGCCACAGCTTGACCCCCTACTACTGCAGGCCCTTCTCCTAAAGGCTTTTAGTTTGGTTAAGTGGGCTGAGCCGTGGGACAGATGGTTTTAGGTAAGTGGGAGATGCACAGAAAACAACAGCAAATTCACTGACCTCTCTGTCTCTCTCTTTCTAACGGATGATTTGAGAGAGATCTGAGATTTCCCTTAGAGCCATACCTTGGTCTCAGAGTGACACATTTATTGGCTGCTATCAGAAAGGGGGCTAGAGGAAGTAAGACTGAGTGGACACACACAGCAATTTTAGGACAGCTGGAGTAAATCTGACATGTATTTTTATATTTGCACAAAAGATGCATCTACTTGCAGCCACACCAAAGACAGCTATGAAAGCAATTTATATTTCTGCAACTTCTACAACAGGCTTAAAAAAGTCTGCATGTAATCAGTTAAAGATCACCACACCCCAAGTGCTACAGTATATAGCTGAATGATGACAGGTTCTGGCTGTAGGGAGAGGTGCAGGAACAGAGGAGAGTTGGAAGTGATTGCTTAAAAAAAGGGTAATAATTCAACCAGGTTTTTCTTTTCTTGACCATATCCTTGCATTTTTAGGCACAGCTATTACAGGACATTAGACCTGTGTTATCTTTGGAATTGGACTCCGACACCAAAGCCCAGGTAAACACAGCAGCTTCTATATAGCTATAAGCAGCTGGATGGTGTAGCGACACTACACCATCAACACTACACAATAGGTCAGCAGTTCAAATCCCAGCCAGAGCATGCATCCAGTAACATACCGCCTTGGACATGGTCTGTGTCATTCCCCCTGACCTGACGTCCTGACTTCCCCTTGCAAGTGAGATATCATCATCCCCACACTCAAAGATCCTTTGAATGCCAGAGCAGCTGGCCTGAAAGAAAAGATCATGGCTAAGCTGAAACCCTCTGAAGGTCTACTAGGAGATGTGCATGCAGCACTATGGATAATTCCTACTGCGACCATTACTGAAACCAACCAGCTGATGAGATGAGATGAACAACAGCAAGGAGCAGCACCCTCCATGGATCAAAGCAGCATGGAGCCAGCAATCAGATCTGCAGAAAGGGGTGATGAAGAAAGTGGTGCCTAAGTAGTACAAGAAGCTGTCCATACCTGAGGCCTTAGAAACTGCCAAGCAAAGACTCAGTCTTGGCTAATTGCCAGGAGAATAAAACAGATGTTCTCCAATGAACCATACAAGGTGTAACCGCAGTGGCAGGGGAACAATACAAATATGAAAACAGGTAGTACATGCCTGGAACACCTCACCCAAGAAGCACCCAGGAGGCATCCTAATCAGATACCCAAACCACCTCAACTGACTCCTTTCGATGTGGAGGAGCAGGAGCTCTACTTTGAGCCCCTCCTGAATGGCTGCACTCCTCACCCCATCTCTGAGGGAGAGGGCAGCCACCCTTCGGAGAAAGCTCATTTCTGCCACTTGTATTCAGGATCTTATTCTTTCAGTCACTACCCAAAGCTCATGCCCATAGGTGAGGGTAGGGATGTAGATCGACCGGTAAATCGACAGCTTTGCTTTTACACTAGGCTCCCACTTCACTACAGCAGACCGGTGCAGCGTCCGCATCACTGCAGACGCAGCCTCGATCCATCTGCCGATCTCCCATTCCCTTCTCCCATCACTCTTAATAATAAGAACCCGAGATACTTGAAATCCTCCAGCTGGGGCAGCAACTTGTCCCTGAGCCAGAGTGGGCACTCCACCCTTTTCCGGCTGAGGACCATGGCCTCAAGACTTAGAGGTGCTGATTCTCAAAGCAGCTGCTTCACACTCAGCTCAACCATTCCACTGCAAGCTGGAGGCCACCACCCGATGAAGCCAACAGGACTGCAACAACTGCTCACGTGTTTAGTGAATACCTCAGGCAGCAGAAGACCAAGAAAGAAGAAGAACAAGAACAGATATCATGGAAGGACAGACCTCTGCATGGCATTTCTCACTCAGATAGAAGAAGTGGCTGATTTAGAAAGATCTTACAAATGGCTGAACAAAGCTGGGCTAAAAGATGGCACAAAGGAACTAATAGCAGCATAGGTGCAAGCTCTAAGAGGCAGGACACCAGGCAGGACCCCAGGTGCAGGCTGATTAAATATATATATATATATATATATATATATATATATATATATATATATATATATATATATATATATATATATGAAATGACACACACACACACACCATCTTTTCCCCTTTTATTTTCAAGGCTGAGCACATTTTATTATACACTTTTTAAACTGATCCCAGTGAAGTAGCTTGAAAAGCTAAAGCTCATTCAGAGAGCTAAAATGCTCGGCTGATCATCCCAGATGTTACTACAAGTATCTTTCTTTTTTTTTTTTTTTTACCTCAACATCATGTCAGCAACTTTCTTACATGCAGAACTGATGCGTGCGGATTGCTGAGTTATCTTGTGTATTCATAGTCAGTCACATAGCAAATGGTTGTCATGGAAATACTTTTCCACAACCTGACTTGTGCCGATTAACTGTGTATTGACCTTTAAAGCTGAAGCTGAAAGGAAAAAATGGTTAATAAATGCCATCCTAAACCATTTTTTAGATATTTTGCAATAGTTCCTTAAAAAAGAAAATAAATAAAAAGGCCCCAGAAACTAAACAGACCCTCACATTCAGGTTTGTCATCTTGAAAATGGCTGTGAAATATGAAAGAAATCAAGGATGACAAGGTTAACTGAGGCTTCTCACACTACTGTGAAGTTGTAGCACATTTTTTGGACAAAGAATCATAATCTGTAGTCTCGCAAAATCAAAGCACAAAACTTGCCCGAGGGAGTTTTGTTATGAGATCCCTAAGAAATTTATTTGACACTTTAAGATGCTCTTTTATGGTGTCCTCATTGGCAGATAACACACAAATAAGGCACACTTGCTTATGGTGGTCATCTCAAGTAAAATATTGGAAATGCAAAACGAGTCCCACAAGTGAATCATTACTGTGCTCATTATAATCTAACTAGTGAAAGGACACAGGGACTTCAGAATGAGAATTACTTTAATGCTGTACATAAATACTGCAATAATCCAACACCTCAACACAAGAAAATGGCCAATAACCTATTCACTGTACAGTACAATCATGATCATGCATCACTGCACTATTCAACACATTCGGATTCCAATGCATAAAATGCACATATGCATTTTTCTTTTAGATTTATAAAGCCATGAGTACACATTGGTGCCCTTTATAAAACTCAATCATTGTGAAATGTTACACATGTGCAAGAGCCTGATTTCCACTCCCATCTTTAACCATGAATGGATGCAGATCCTCTCTTTATTCTTGATTTGCATATAAAAATTGCTCTTTGTGCCACTCATTTCAAATGGCAATTAATACAGCAGCAAAGAAGAAGCATATTTTCACAGAATATTAAACTGTGACAAGGTGTGTAGAGGTGGAGAAAAAGAAATGTGGTTTACCCAACTTGGTGGTTTCAGGTCTACATTTGCTGCATGCTACAGCCATTTACACTTTGGGATCTGGGCTTTTCTAGCCTGCTGTGTTAGGATGGGAAGCTACAACATGCTGGTGAGCAACTTGGACAATACTGAGGCCAGACATTTGAGTTAGCAACCCTGTAGGTTGCTGGTTTGAGTCACTGTTCATATAATGGCATCCCCTCTGTCTTAGATTACTGTTTCTGTACATAATCCCTGATTTTTAAAAAAACCTATAATGAACAAAAACCTGTCCAAACCAATATTTAAAGCCAGTTGTTCCACACCGGTGCTACCACTGGGCTGAACATTATTAGACTGCTGTAACTGTGTGTGTGGTAATTTATGGAAATTTAGGTAGTAGATTTGTGGGAATCAATTAAGTTATGCACACTGAATTTTAAACACTGATTAAATACCATCTTGTCTCATTTTTTTTTTCCAGTTTATCACATCAGGCTTAGCTAGACCTAACAAACATGTGCATGGTGTGAATTATGTGTGAGGCACACACATTCTCAAAATGTTGTGCATAGAAGGGGGAAACATGCATTTCTGGGGGGTTTGTTTTTTTTTTCTTTGCGTATGTATGTCTCATTGATACATCCAACCTTTGGTTTTGGAACTGAGGTGACATCTGGAAATAGTGGCTTTTATATTTCACGCACCGGAACAATGACTTTTGAACAACTCAAAGAACTGGTAATTTAGCATAAGAGACTTGCCCTTACAGAAAAATAAAGAGAAACAGATATCCTCACTCCACTTTCTGAAAACTGTCCTCAGTATAGCACAACAATCACTGCTCATGGAATAAGTGTTTGATCCTCTACAACCGAGCCAAAATTCTGGCTCCCACAGATTGTAATATGTGTACCACATGGGTACACAGTCAATCAATTACAGATATTCCTGATCTCAACTTGTTATGTGTATAAAACACACCTTTCAACAGAATCAGTTTCTTCCATTCCAACTCTCCACCACCATGGGCAAGACCAAAGAGCTATCAAAGGATGTCAGGGACAAGACCGTAGACCAGCACAAGGGTAGAATGGGCTACAAGACCATCAGCAAGAAGCTTGGTGAGAAGGTAACAGCTGTTGGTGTGATTGTTCGATAATGGTAGAAGTATAAAATGACCATCAATCGCCCTGGATCTGGAGCTCCATGCAAGATCTTGCCTCATGCAGTGAGGATAAACATGAGAAAGGTGGTGGATTAAAACTACACGGGAGGAGCTTGTTAATGATCTGAAGGCAGCTGGAACTACATTCAGCAAGAACACTATCAGTAACACTACACCGTATTGGATTGAAATCTTGCAGTGCCTGCAAGTTCCCTGTGCTGAAGAAGGCGCATCTACAGGCCTGTCTGAAATGATTCAGAGAAGGCTTGGGAGAAAGTGTTGTAGTCAGATAAATCCCAAATTGAGCTCTTTGGCATCAACTGTTTGGAGAAAGAAATGCTGAGTCTGACCCAAAAAAAACCACCATCCCCACAGTCAAGCATGGAGGTGGAAGCATTATGCTTTGTGGCCATTTTCATGCTAAGGGTACAGGATGACTTTACCTCATTGAGGGGCCAAGATGGGTCATTGATGATAATGACCCACAACATACTGCCAAAGCAACAAAGGAGTGGCTAAAGAAGAAGCGCATTGAGGTCATGGAGTGGCCCAGCCAGTCTCCAAACCTCAAACCTATAGAAAATCTATGGAGGATGCTGAAGCTTCAAGTTACCAAGTGGCAGCCAAGAAACCTAAAGGCTTAAGAGTTTCTGTAAAGAGAAGTGAGCCAAAATCCCTCCTGAAATGTGTGCAAACCCGGTGACCAACTACAAGAACCGTCTTAATGCTATGCTTGCCAGCAATTGTTCGCCAACTAAGTCATGTTTTGCTTGGGGTACAAATACTTATTTCACTCAACTACATGCAAATCAATTTATAACTTTTATGCAATGTGTTTTTTTTTTCTGGTTGATATTCTGTCTCTCTCCATTAAAATGAAACTACCATAAAAATTAGAAACTGTTTATTTCTTTGAAAGTGAGCAAAGTTACAAAATCAGCAGGGGATCAAATAATTTCCCCTTATTAGATTGTGCTCTAGACAGAGTTTGCTCTAAGAGTTATAATTCTGCATTTTCTAAGCAATTCCATCTATTCAATTTATGAAAAACGCAGAAGTGAAGTATTAGTAGACAATTTGCATTTTGGAATTAGGAGCTATAAGGTAGCAATCTCTGCCTGCTCTCTTAATTTGTCTCACTGTCATTTCTCCTCTCAATCACAGAGATGCTTCAAACATTACAGGCAGGCCATGGACCCCGCTGGGAGTGCAAACAGTGATGGGTATCAGTATTGACATTGGTCTAAAAGGATCAGTTAGCCTTCTCTTTACCCTGCAGGCCTCATGACTCCCCATTCATACCAAAAAAACCAGCCTGCAAATGCACTCCTCCCTCAGTGCTCTTATTCTCTGGGGTTCTCTGAGAAAACACAAGGAGCACTACTGCCTAATGCCCCATAAAATTCTGACATCACCTTTCCACAGGAGAGGAGGACACACTCGATTTGATAGGCTAATTGTGTGTGGCATAATTAATCAATGTCTCCTGAACGAAAAATTCCCACAAGTAGACTCCCAATGTCGCATGAATGCCGACAAAAGCATAGAGGGTAATTGAATTTACATTTATTTATTCTCCTTTATCGTGTGATTTAGTTGTTTAATGGAAACTATTTGTTATTTCCACTCACAGGAAGACAGACATGGCTGACAACTGTGCAAGATAGGTTAACATCATCTCAGCAGGGCAAGACTTGACTGCAAACATGGCCTTTACATCATTAGTCTGTTGTATTTTTTATAGTGTAATTTTTGCTCTCTCTCTGTTTAACACAGGAAATTGCCATTCTTAAAAAACATGCTGCTGATTGCCACAGTTTGCAAGTGGATAACTGGTGGCCACAACATAAGAAGTTCAGCAATACGCACAAAAAAAGGAGGCAAAAAGGAGACATACATTCAAGGACTCAAAAGCTTTATTGTCATTCTTCTCATGTAAAACATGACAGGAACAAAATTCAGATTCTGAGGTCCCCACAGTGCAAGTCACAAAAGAACCTATGTACAGTGCACATTAATCAATAAATAGAATAGTTTAAGATAAACAGAATATAATAAATAACTAACTAGAAAGAAAGAAAGAAAACTGGTCGGGTACCTGAGCAGTTTGTGCTGTTATTGCACATCACAGATGCTAATAAACATGGATTTAAAAAATGCATTCGGCACATTTAAAATGACCTCATTCACACACCATATTTTGATAACATAAAATGCAAACATAACTTTTGTTACTCTACGGGCATATTTAAATGTTGCAATAAACAATGCAAAGATACTACTGTGGTTTCTGGTGGGTCTTGAGAAGTTACTATTCAATATTGATGCATACAGGTCCCTCATTACTAGTGAAACCATCACAATCTACAAATTCACATTTTATGAAAACATTCTTTAAACACAGAAGTGTGACAGCCACTCTTAAATTGTGTAGCATTACCATAAGGATCTGCAATGATCAAAACAATAACCCTAAAATTATTTTTATGCAAAAAAAAAAGAAACTTAGCTTACCCATTGACACATTAACAAAGTTAACAAATTGAATCCTGCAGTGGCCCAGCAAACAGATCGATCGTAAACGTCTCTTGACTTCGTTGTCTCTTCCCCGTTATGAAACAAACAAGTAATCAGTGTCTACAATTCATACTGTGTACAATTACCAGCCGCCTCTAGCAAATATCTTGAGAAAGCTGCAAAACAACATTTGAATAAATCTCACAAACAGCAGACAGGTCGATGGTTGTCGTGGGTGCAGAGAGACTGTACTGTGGATGTTGAACTTCACTGTGGTAAATTACAAATCTTGGTTGAGCTGAAGGGTTACCCATTGTCTTCAGAATTTCAATGACTGCCTGCAATTCAGCTAAATGAAGAGCAATGTAGGGGATGGAACGTGGCAGAAAAACACTAATTCTAAAGTTGCTTTTCAAGCTCCCCATATTAAAATGAGCTGCAGAGACAAATTAAGAAAAAGTTACATAAACCCCGTACACAGTATCTAAAGGCGTAATGTCTTTTAAGTTTATATTTACAGATACTGTTCCTCTGAGTGAATCACTGTATGGAAAACAGTCAAATAAGCTTAATTTCCCAGAGCAATCGCAGGGAAGGAGTCATTTCAGCAGCAAGGAGTGCAAGCCACAGATTAACAGCTCCCTGGTGGCAAAAGTGTAAATACTGTTCTGACCCTAAAAAGCTTATGTGTGGAAAAAATATGCTAGGGTGAGGGTAAAGGGGAGGTTTAAATGCTTTTGTCACTTTGACAAGACAAAAATAACTTATAACCACTGGCCTCCAGTCCAGCAGTTTAGCAAGGGGGAGGAAACTATTTAATAGCATACATGCTTGTTAAATTTATTTTTTATTTTTGGAAAGCCATTGTTATTAGAACATATTGAAAAATTTGTTAATTTAGGATTGCAACTTTTCTGACTGTTGCGCCAACAAAATGTCAACTAATGAAATGTGTTTGTTTAAAGCAAAAGCATTCGATTTACGTGGCAAAGGCAAACAAAATGCCAGACTGGTGCAAAAGGAATGTAAAAATTCCACAAGAAAAAAAATTACATTTATAAAGAACCCAGGGAAAGCTTGTCAAATTGGACCTGACCTACAGTGAAAAGAAATATGATTTATCTTTACTATAATTTTAAATCTATCTGAAAGTTGTGTGCAAAAACAAAACAAAAAAGTTAATGGCATTTCAATGATAGCTTTAAGGGATTTACCTCCTGTCTCTTGTTGGAGACCTTCACTAAAGAAAAGGCAAAACAAGTCTGGATTCTACATAAAGCTGTTATGGTATAATAGTGTATGTATACTTTATGAGATCAGCAGGACACAACACAATAACTTGGTACGGTTCCATATTGACACAACATAGTGAAGTATAGCCTTCATTTTTTTCCCACTGGGAAATTATGCTGTTCCAGCAGTAACTTATAGACACAAGGCGTGACCAAAAGGTTCAGAGAATTGGCCAAGAAATATTAGAAGTATACTTTGATTTAAATTTGGCCCATCAGCCCTTGAAGTTCATCTTCATGAGTGTGTTCAGAGAGGGCTTCCAGCATGGTGGCTATATTTAGATCACTCAGCGTAAGTCTCGTTCTGTCCCCTCGCACTTGTGTCTCTGTTGTGTGCACTAGATTTCCTCCAGTGTGTCAAAACAGTGAACCGTCAGCTCGACTTTCATTCTGCAAAAGTAAAGAAACTTGCTAGCAGTCAAATCTTGCAAGTTGGGCTGGTGGTTAGCAAAGATTGTGTTGGTGTGGCCAAAAAAACAAAAACAAACAAACAAACAAACAAAAAAAAAACAACAACAGTCTTTTGATGCATGGTGTGCTGGCAGAAGGAGAAGGAATTAGTGGTGCACAACTCTGGGTTGTTTAGCTGAAAGCTGCTGGATCATAGCCAGAGACCCAACTTTTACTAACCTGTGATGATTCACCAAATGAGAGTGGAGTGAGTTTGAAAGAGAAGTTGATGATTTCCGTATGTGCAGGTCTGGTGAAAATGTAAAAGTGATCATAATTTGACTTCAGGGAGCAATTTAAAAAATAGCAGTTGTGGAAGCTACACAGAAATGCACAAAAAGAGGACCGTGAAGGGAAACCTGACCAAATTAAAATCTGGTACGGCTTTTGATTTTTATAAAATCCCTGAACTTTTTAGCGCAAGAGGACACCAAAGAAAAAATAGAATCTAACTATCTATTAGAGATGTAACCTTAGTATGTTATGTATAGTAGCATGGTCAAGCATAAAGACTCCATTTATTTAAAGTGAGTATTTTATAGTATTGGATTTTAAGTCTGATTTATTGTCAAAACTATAAGAGAAGGCTAAACTAGGCCAAACAACAAATCCATTGTTATTTATACACAGGGCTGCATATAGTCCTTTGATTTTAGATTTGTTATTGTGCTAAGTATGTGGCAGGCAATTTATTATCTAGGCAGTCTCATAGCATTTCTTTTACAGAGAATAGTGACCAGTGAGGGAGAAATGAAGAGATGCTGTTTGACGTTCTCTCAAAGCATATGAAATTCAGCACTGCATGTAGCTGGCTGTCTGACTTTGGGAGGTCGGATCTCTTTGATGGTTACAAAGATCAAAGGCAGAAGATTTGCTACTACTATCTGCAGTAATTTACACACACACACACACATACACACACACTCTTAATCCAGTTTTCTTAAATCAACCATGCAAAACAATTCATTATCATTAGAAAAATATCAGTAAAGTTAACATATTTCCTGTTTCTCAATGTCAGAAAAAAGAATAAAAAAAAAAAAGAGTTCCATTATATAATTGACTTTGTAAAAAAATTGTCTTGAAATCTAGTCATTCATAGGAACTGGACAGTTTTTCACCTCTTTCTCTAAAAGAACAAGCCATAGCAGAGTTAGACACAGAATAGCCAGATCATGCACTGCTATAAAACATTTATGAGCCATTAGATTGCCATGCCAGAGGATGCTGCTGCCGATTATGAGGTCTGAGAGGCACAGGGAGGCTGAAGGGGTGCATAAAGGTGAATTTAGACAGTCACAAAAGCTAGCCTGCTCTTTTTCCATCATTAGGGTTTTATAATTTTTTTGATTTTCTTTCTTTTATTTTTTAAAGAAAATATTTGCATGTGTAGGCTTGCACGTGCAAATATCTACTGAATCCAGTAAGAAAAAAAAATGCCAACATTAAATTTCTCAATGCTATAACAGATGGAAAAATGTCCTCTCATCTGCAAGACTGTACCATAAGTAGATATCACACAGCCCTCTTCACTGCATCATGTCAGCTGAGAGACCAGTGTAGATATGGAAGCTAAAGCCCTTTTTCTAAGGGATTTCTCTGTAAGAAGGTGATTTTGTTCTCTTGGTGTCCGTTATATTACTTTCAGCATTTCTGCAGCTAAGACGAGATCTCATTTCAGCATCGTGCCTGAAAGAAGAGGCTTAGAGGAGATGACAGGCCTCTGTCAGAGCCTCCGTGCCAGGAAAATTAGGGTTACACAATTACACACAGTTCCACAAGCATCACCAAAAAGCCCTCTTCGTAATTGGATCCATTTTAGGGGGTTTAAAGCCCGCTTTTTTGAGATATACAGTTAGAGCAACCCTAAGAACAGAATTCATCATCTTCTCTCAGCCTGCATCTCTTTTGCATTTAGACTGGCCCGGAGGAAAGACAAAAACAGCATTGCAGTTAGTCCCCTCACATTCACTCTTAGAGCACAGATGCAACATGTCATTCTAAATCTCAGTAATTCTCTGAGCTTCTATTTGTAGTCTATTTATTTATTTTTACAAACAAGAAAAGGTAAGTCATATCATTAGCCCATCTGGAGAATTTTGACTGATGGGATAATGTGATGCAAAACACTGCACGTGTTGTGCAGAGTTCTATTTTGAGCACTAATTGCTTCTCAAAAGACGTATTTTAAGTGTTTCACAAAGAAAAGATTGTGTAGATGGACGTCACATTGCAACAGTAACTCACTCTTGTGCCAAGCCTGATCAGCAGCAAGATTAAAACAGGCTTAATACATCACTGCAAGTTAATGTATTGTGTTTTTGTGATCATCTAATAATAATGTTAGTGAGAATATGAGGAAAGGATGCAGTCAGACACATCACAGTTGTAGGGATCATACTGGACTGAGCCAAGAAGAGCACTGCATAGCCTTTAGATTCCTTGTGTTCTTGAGTAAATGACAGAAACAGAAACAGTAACTAAATTCTAAAAGTTAGTGTACATGACATTTCATTTTGCCACAGTTAATTTATATATATATATATATATATATATATATATATATATATATATATATAAAAAGTATGTGACATCAGTGTTCACTCATCAGTGTTCAAAAGACCAATTTAGTGGTTGAAGGACCAGAAAATTTTGTATGTTTATATATACTGTACAACAACCTGCCCACTGCAGCTTACATACTAATTAGATCCCTCAGTCTTTAATATCAATTGAAGGAAATACATTCACGGCAAAGTAGGCTATCACTTTTCACTTATCACAAAACGGCAACTGCGTGTCACCTCGTATTCCCATGGGTGTTTATTACAGCCCCCGAGGATCAAACTGTCTGGGGCAGACTATAAAGGTGATTGCGGTGTTTATGAGAACTGATTTTCAATCAGGCAAATGCAGTAGAGTGACTTTCCTCTTGAGCACAATTCAGCCCTTCACATGCTGAGTGATAATTGTAGCTCATCTGTAAAGGCTGTTTTAATGCTTTCTCTCAAGGTGTATCCTCACCATTTTGGATCTGTTTCGTAACACTGCACGGCTTGAGGAAGCAGTGAAAAAGAATAAGATAAAAGTTACTGGAGCACAATGTCATTCCCCTCAGGCAAGGGTAACTTAAACTTTATCAAAAGCCCAACTATAAACTGTAGTTTTGTTCTTGGCAAGGTTAAATGATTTGTACAATGGTAAGGAGAATACTGGATGCCTGTTACTGCTGAGTTTTACAAAATGTGGAGAAGAGTATGGAAAAAGAATCATCATGCACAATAAGACAAAACCAGTTACTTAGGCATTACCTCCAGTATATTAACACATGCAATCAAAAGGACAGTCTGTCCTTACTGTACAACCCTCCATCGCCCCACAACATAAACACATTCTGCTGTCACCACCCTACTTTCACTCTTCAATTTCATCAAAAATATCCCAGATGAGGTCCTGAGCTCAATTAATCATGCTTCAGCCCTCCTGCCCCCCCAAATTAATCACGAAGCCCACCATACTACAGGGTCAGGCAACAGAAACCTCTTTTTGGGAGGGCATACAGTACCAGTCAAATGTTGTCACTTCATGTGTATACATGTGTATCCACCCATTCATATGAATGGGTGAGTGTGGCGATGCAAGCACACACACGCTCAGATGCATTTAGAAATGCCATTCTTGTAAATTATTTCAAGGGTTGAGGTTATGCATACAGACTAGCTCTTGAGAAAAGGAAAAATATGACAAATACTGTAGTATCAAAGATGATGTAGGTACCACAGAAACTGAAGAGTAACATGTAAAATGCTGGAGACAAGTGCAGATACACAAACCAGTCTCCTCAGAAGAAAAAAAGAAAAAAAAAGTTGTATACAGAGATTTTTATTTTTATTTATTTGTAATAGATAAAGATGATATGCAATGTTCTGGCTGAGGTATTTCTGAGATGAAAAGAAAAGTACACTGCTGTTAGGATGGAAACAAAAATACCAGGAAGGTTTGAAGAGTTTAGTGAAGTTGGATTTGTTTACATGAGCTGCGATGCCGTGGCTAGCTACAGAGGTTAGGCTACAAACAAAGCAACACTGGCAATATCCTTTAGAAGTGTTATGTATGGTTTAAATTGCTTTTGATATATGTGGTTGAGAGCATCAGTGAGGTACATCAACAGTGCCCAGCTGGCAGGGAACATGTACCAGCCGGGCAAAACATTGAAATATGCACAAAATATAGCCAAGACAGCGTCTGAGAAAATTAATAAATGAAAACATGAATGAAATCTTAGTTGGCCAAACAGGCATTAAAATATTAATGTCGGGAACACAATAAGCCTGGAGGCTGTAGTGTACAAGCTGAGCTTTTAAAAGCCAATCTTAAAGGTGGTTTAAACATGAACAGAGTTAATAAAAGGCTATAGAACAGTAAAATGGCAGCAAAATTGTTGAACTCAGAACTATGAGCACCTCAGGACACAGTGCTGCAGCACAATGATGAGAATCTGAGTATGTGAGGCATTCACTGTTTACGCCTGAAAGTTTATAGCTACAGAAAAAGAGCTGTATTACGCTCTCCTCCTGCATTCATCAGTTAAACATGGCACCACCCATCAGGTATATTCATAACCTGTGGGAAAACTGAAGTGAAATTTGGACATTGAATTAAAAGGAACACCTCTCTCTTGTATCACTTGCAAAGATATCATCACTACATTCCTTGAGTTTGACATTTTATTTTATTTTACTGAAAATATACCAAACACGCGTTACATTAGTGGTCCATTTTGAACAGATGCATTAAATGGGCACATTATTTACTTGAAAATATTTAACTAATTAAGAAATGAGCACTGCAATCGTGTTTTGAAAATTACAGTCGTTAAAGTAGCAGCCTTCCACCTATGCATGCTAAAAAAATCAACCAACAGATTGTATAATTTTCATAGAAGTAAACTTTCCATTGCTCTTTAAGTAAAATTCAAGACATTTATATGTTATTGTCACTGCTAAAATTCACCATAGCACATGCCTCTTAGAATCGGGGTGAATAATTGATCAATATTTATTTATTTCTCCCTGCTTTTCTTTGCTCTTCATGTTTGCTTTTTTGTTAATGGAAGCAGAGAGTACAACAGCTTGAGAGGCAGGGACAGCCTACTTAATTATAATAAATTTGTGACTCTTATCTGTCCTTAGTCAACCTTGGCAATTTTTACTGCATTCCTTTTACTGCTCAGTCTTCAGCGGGCACAGAAAACACCCATCTTTGTGTCAAATATCTGCTTAAAAACACAAGACAAAGCCTTATCTACAGGCAGCCGTGAGCGTGTTAAGAGAGCAAATGATTTAGGTCCTCAGTACACCACAACTTGGTCTGTGATGCATTGAATTTCTTAGCATTAAGGAGACAGTGCACCCCTCTGTTTTGAATGGACATACTAGAATGCTTTGATAAGAGACATCATGTGTGCAATACAGCATCATTATTTTTTCTTTATAGTTTAATAGACCATACCTTAATCGCTCACTAAATCTGGCAACTAACTAACAACATTACAAAAAAATGTCATTTTCAACAACAATCTCAATGCAGCAAGAAAGTAGCAAACAGTGGGGCTGGGGCACTGGACCAACAGCACAGTGCAAGAACATCAAACGCCACTGAGAATTCACAAGTTGGCTGTTTTCCTATCCTACAATCTGCTGTTGGGGCACTCTCTCTCAAAACAAATCAGTTTTTCCAGGCATACTATATTGAACAATTGGCACAATATGACAGTGGTTATATACTGTGTGATCTGAGACTGGGTCTGAGTTCATATACAGTACTCCTGGGTGTTACATAGGAAATTCCTTAAAAAATAATGATTAAAAGTAATAATTAAACAAGAACTTCACTATATAATATACTAGAACTAGAGCTGCTGCTGGGCTGGATTAAAATTCATAATCATGATTATTTTGGTCATAACTGAGAATATTGAATATTTAACACAATTGCTCCTAGACTTAAGAAATGCATTACTGGACTTAAAAAAATATATATCTGCCCATCCTTCAAACTATCCATTCAGCTAAATTTTTCCTCTTATCCAGGCCTTAATAAAAAATGAAAAGTTAATTAATTGTCAAATCCTTAATTGCTCTTATGGTAAGGTTAGTTAAATAAACAAACAAAATCAAACCAATTTTTTGGTTTTCAAAGGTGTTCTTGACCAGAAGGTGATTTTTGAGAATCTTCTTATATTCTTAAAAAGCCCCCCCTCTTTATTTTGTTTTCTCATTGTAGGACCTGAGCACAATTCTAATTTTTAGTTTCTACTTCTGGCTAGGTATTCTCTCAGTATAAGAGGAAACAATTGGCTACATACTGCTGAAAACCTCAGAAAATAGGTACAAAACTAACAAAAAACAAAAAATACAAGACTGACTGTAAAACTCAGCTTCATCAACCAACATTTTGACTCCTGTACCAACTGCTGGCTGCCTGTTAAATTGTTTTGGTGCTGCAAATGCAAAAAAAAATGCCCCCAAAGTCACATCATTTCTGTGAGCAGCCCACACTTGGGTAGTTACCCTCAGCATGTTCTCAGAACCCATCATTGCAAATGTTTACTACAAGACAAAGTGTGTAATAATTTACTATACCTTTTTTATTTTTTTTTCCTAGATACAGCAGTGACCCACTATCAGCCTATTATCTTAAACATCCACAATCCATATTTTAGGATTTTGTACAACTGTTGTTCTCATTTTTGGGGGGATATTTAGACCTAACCGGAAACCGGAGTACCTGGAGAAAACCCACGCAAACACAGGAAGAATATGCAAACTCCACACAGAAGGTCCTGGCCAAGGTGGAATCGAACCCAAGACCTTCTTGCTGTGAGGCAACAGTGCTAACCACCATGCCACCGTGCTGCCAGTTTGGGCCTTTTTACCGGATTAAAAATAAATAAATTAATACCAAAAATAAAGTATAATCCTAAACTAATCCTTTAAAAAGTGATTAATCTCTTGTATAACCTGAATTTTAAGAATTATATCCATCCATTTTTTGTTCTCAGTAAGTACACTGTAAAAAGATTAACTTTCATGATCATTCATGCTTTAAAATGTGATTAAAACCCAGCTATGGAAAATTTCATGACATTTTTTCACAGCTGCCAATGTTATATGTATCGAGAAGAGGGAAAAAGTGTAACTAATAACATTAATGCTGTTTCAGCTCTATACAGGTATGCCAGTGAGACAGCATGCAGGGCACCGGCACTAGGAATAGAAAATGGAATACAGCCACTGGAACAGACGTGTGTAAAAAAAGCTTTTAAAACATGTGGTTATCCCAACTGGGCCTTCATCAAATCAGCTAAGATGCACAAGAAAGAAGGTCAGACACCAACGAGGGAGAACGAGAATAAAAAAAAACAGAACACTGTCATCCTTTATGTAGCATGTTTGTCAGAGAAACTCGGGAGAATTTTCTCCAAGCATGACATTCCAGTGTACTTCAGACCCTAAGACAAAAACTGGTTCATCCCAAGGATAAAACTCCCAAACACAAGTTAAACAACATAGTCTATGCTGTGGAGTGCCTGGACCTCTGCATTGGGGAAACCAAACAACCACTCCACAAGAGAGATTACATTTCTTGGCTGGCTTGGGAATGCCTCCGAAAGTCACCTCCTGGGGAGAGGAGGTCTAGGTTTCTCGGCTTAGACTGCTGCCCCCAGACCCAGACTAGGATAAGCAGCGATGGATGGACGGACAAGCGGACGGACCCTTTAAAATATGTTTTAGATTTCTGTGACTGTGAGTTACTTTCTCTTGCCTCCAAAGCAATATCAAAAAGGCTTTGAATACTAGATGGCTGTAAGCAGCACAGACCTCTATGCAATGCGTTTGATGTGTTTTAGTTGACTTAAACAGTACAAGAGGTAATGTATTATGCAAGTCATATACACTTTGTGTCTTTGATCACGCACCATCTATAACTGATTAAAGCCTTGTTAGGTGTGCACATTTTGGCATGCACTGACAGAATGCTAGACTGAACTTTTTTCTTTTGTTTTTCTGGGCTGACCTTAACTCTGTGTAGTGTAGAATATTAGAACATTTTGATAACTGATACAGATATAAAGTGTAATAAGATCTAGTTATTACAGTTTTAGTTTAAAGTATAGGGAAAATCAATTAGGGTGAAATAGTGTATCTGATCCTGTTGCTCACACTGCAGCTTGAAGCAGTACAATAAAACTACTTTCATTTAACCCTGGCTACATTTACCATAATGATACAAAAAGGATTGAAAGCCTGCCCCTCTGTAACTGCAAGCCATAGAATCTAGTTGACAAAAAACGGAAGTGCTCTATGAAATCATAGTCTATGATTTTTATTCAGTGTCGTGATATTGAATCAACTACATCCTTCACTGGTTCAAAGTGTGATAGCCAAAGAACTGTTCTCTGTATGCTAAGATTTATTCTTTTCTAATAAACTTTCAGGACTCCACAGGAAAGGCAATTAACAGAAAAGCAGTGGTATGCACATTTTCAGTGCCCCAAATTCATCATTTGCACATCAAACAGCCTCCGCCTTTATCCCAGTCAATTTGCATATAATACCACAAAGGTGCATCAATGTCAAATAGAAGTCTTCATTCCAATGCAGCAACTATGTCTCCTCTGCTGGGATGCTGAGGGTGTGAGGGAGGTATGTGCACCTGAGACACACAAAGAAGCAGGTAAAATGGGGGGGGCAGGTAAAGAACAGAAACTGAAATCACAAGGGAAGTTGTTTTGCAGTTCGAGATTAAAAAGGTATGGTGAATTATCTGACAGATGAAGGTTGCTTTTGCAAGGCTTTGGCCAATATCCAGATTAAAGTGATGCACACCAAAGTTAAAAAAAAAAAAAAAAAGACAGAGTTATTTTGAAAAGAGACAACTAAAAAAAAAAAAAAAAATTCAATTACAATATAGAGGTAATGCATAGTACATAGTAATACCTACATTAAAAGTATACAGTGCCAGTCAAAAGTTTGGACACACATGGGGGTAAGTGCGTCCAAACTTTTGACTGGCTGTATTTAAGCCATGTGGTTTTTTTCTATGATGACCAGGTAGTTTGTCCAGAGTGTATCCCACTTCTCAACCTATGACAGCTGTGATAGACTCCAGCCCTAATGAAAGGATAATAGTACCGTATATGCAAACTATGGTACATAATATTAAAAATTAAAATAGTTTGCAGGACTGACACAATAAAAATAACTCACAAGTTAAGTTATTTAAAACACACACATACACACACACACACACACATTTGACCAAATTTAAAGCATTTATTTTGCTTGCACTGTTATCATGGGGTTCAAATTTGATTTACACAGGTACACGAGGACCAAAGGACCACCAGTAATACTGCTACACTAAGGTATACCAGTAGTAATAGTGGTGGCATAAAGCTGAAACTCTTGGTTGTTCATTAGAGGATTTGGTCCCAATACAGTGGATTTATAGTGCACCTTTGCTTCTCTTACATTTCCGCTGACAAGCTGGTTACAAAACAGATGTTTTTCTCACACTGCAAAAAGATGTATCCCTCATGTGTGAAGGGAAAGGTTTGATCATTTTAACCACTGAAAGCCCCGCTTTAACTCTCTGGCTAGCAAAACACACTAGTTTGGATACATGCATTATTCATGCATTTTCTCTCCTCAGAACAGTATATTAAATATTTGTTAACTTGTAAAAGTGTCATAGAACATACCACACCTCCAAACTACCAGTTTTCCACACATACAGCATTGTAAGGTACATCTGCTGCACCACTGCTGCTATTAAGCCCAAGAAGGGGGGGCTTGAATATTGGAGAGGAGCAGTTAAAGCTAAAAGGGGAGAACACAAGGGAGGCTCTATAACCACAAATAAAGCAAACATGCAGTCATTGTCAAACAACTATTGCAACATTTGAAATCCCAATGAGACTGTATGTTGACAAGCTGCACACAACAATGCACAGTGACTGTGATAAGCAATTTCTATAAAACAAAATAATTACAAATAGATAAAAATCTAATTAATACTGAAAAACTTTCTTGAAGTAGGAAGGATTAACTGTTACAGTTAAACTTTTTATTTCTTTCATTAGTTTTTAAATTCAACTTTTTCTGGGATATTGTTCTTGGGATGAAAAAGTAGGATGTTCAATGCATTAGTTATTGTTTTAGTTTACTAATTAAATAGTTCCAATAAATCATCTGTAATCACTAAACAGCCAATGTAAATAACCTTAATTTCATTCTATACATGCAGACAAGCCAATTAAATTGCACTATAAATATGTTTTGGTTCTCTTCTGCAGTGATTTATTAGAGGCTATGCTGCTTAAATAATTTTGCATTACAGATTCAAGCATATACATGTGCATCTTTGTGCTTAGAAAAATGAGACCAGAGAACTTTAAGTAAAGCATTCTGGAACCTTTTCCAATGTTTCACTCATATCTAGGCGCCCCATCCTATTCACACACCTCCTCTAACATCATGCAAGCCAAATTTTTTGTATTACAGAATTCAACCCAGACACAGGGTTTTTCTGTCATATAAGAATTTTAAGCACACTTTAAAGAGGGTTTAGCCAGAACCAAAGTAAGTCCCTAACATTGTAATTCTAATATTTTTTTTTAAATCAATATTGATTTCAACAGTGTTGAAAAATCAATCGATGTGATAATTAACCAATAACGTACAACTATGTACATGCCGCTTTCAATAAGCATTCAGTGTATCGGCCGCCATCCGTCTCGGAAGACGATGGTGTAGCTCTTGTGAGTCTATCTGCATCGCCGGGAATGGCTGTGCAGTGTGACTCGTGAGTGGCAGTCCCTGCCACAATTGATGCATATGAAGGCAGATGGCTGATGGTGTTGCTGCTGCTGCCGCCTGACTCTCTTCTGGGTGGCAGTCATGTTTCGCTCTGCCTCTGCGTTTGATGTACCTCGCCTGACTGCGAGTCGCCAGGAGGGGCGGTTGTCTGCCAAGCTCGCAGGCTTGGTACACACGCAGCCTGGTCTTCTCGGTGAGGCTGGAGTTGTTCCACACTCTCTGATTCAGTTTGGTCATGACTGCGGCTGCCTTGGCAATTCTGCTGCTAATCTCCGAGTCAATGGACAGCGAGCTGGAGATGGTAGACCCGAGGTACGTGAAGTTGTCAACGTCCAGAGTGTATCCGTCTATGGCGATGTTTGAGGGAGTCTCTGTGCCCTGTACCATGATGTTCATCTTCTTCAGGCTGATGGTGAGCCCAAACTCCTTACAGGCATGGAAGAGGCGGCCGACGAGCTGCTGAAGCCCATCTTCAGTGTGTGATGTCAAGGCTACGTCATCAGCAAAGAGCATCTCACAGAGGAGCACCTCTGTGACTTTAGTCTTGGCCCAAAGGCGGGCAATGTTGTATAGCTTGCCGTCAGACCTGGTGTGGATGTAGATGCCCTCGCTGCAGTCCTTGAAGGCGCATTTGAGGAGCATGGAGAAGAAGATGCCGAAGAGTGTGGGTGCAAGGACACAGCCCTGCTTTACTCTACTGCTGACTGGAAAGGCCTCGGATGTTGCGCCATTGTAACCGACTGTGTTGTGCATGTTCTCGTGGAAGGACATGATCACTGCGAGCAGGTATTGGGGGCAGCCAATCTTCCGCAACAAACTGAAGAGTCCACTCCGGCTGACCAGATCAAACGCCTTTTTAAGGTCAATGAAGGCGATGTAGAGTGGCATATGCTGCTCCTGACACTTCTCCTGCAGCTGGCGTAGTGAGAAGATCATGTCTACTGCGGATCGGCCGGCCCTGCCGCCACACTGGGACTCTGGGTAGACGTGGGAGGCAAGCGTCTGCAGGCGCGCTAGGGTGACACGAGCGAACACTTTGCCAGCAGTGCTGAGAAGGGAGATGCCCCGGTAGTTGTTGCAGTCACTCTGGTCTCCTTTGTTCTTGTACAAGGTGACGATGTTGGTGTCTCGCATGTCCTGGGGGATATAACCCTGATCCCAGCAGCGGCAAAGGAGGTCATGTAGTGGTAGCAGCAGGGCTGGTTCCCCACTCTTCAGGACCTCTGGTGGGATTCCGTCGCTCCCAGGTGCCTTCCCACAGGTAAGGCAGTCGATGGCTTTGCTGAGCTCTTCCACAGTGGGTGGGGTGTCTAGCTCCTCCATGACTGGCAGGTCTGGGATGGCATTGAGAGCGGTGTCAGTTACATTGTTCTGCGTCGCGTACAGCTCGAGGTAGTGCTTGGTCCACCGTTGCAACTGCTTCTCCTGGTCGTTAATGACATCGCCTGTCTTTGATTTGAGGGGGGTGGTCTTGGATGGAGTTGGGCCCGTTGCCTTCTTGATGCCTTCATACATCCCTCTTGCATTGCCTGTCTCGGCAGCTGACTGAATGCTGCTGCAGAGGTTCAGCCAGTAGGTGTTGGTGCATTGGCGGGCGGTCTGCTGGGCTTTGTTCCTGGCAGTACTTAGGGCTTGAAGCGTAGTGGGGCTGGGCTTGGCCTTGTAGGCCAGTAGAGCTTTCCTCTTCGCCTCAATTACGGGCTCCATATCCTCCCAATGTGCCTCGTACCAGTTAGCGTTCTTCCGTTCTTTCTTCCCATAAGCAATGATGGCGGAGTTGTACACAGCATCACGGAGGTGGGGCCACTTTTAGTCAGTGGTGTTACCTGCTGACGCTTCCTCGCTCTCGTTGAGGGTGTTCTTCAGCCTAAGGATGAACTGCTGGGTTTTCTCTTGGCTGCTGGTGCAGCAGGTGTTGATGCGTGGTCTGCCCGTTTTCTTCGAGTGGTGCAACCTCTTCGGCATTACGCACACCTTACTTGCCACGAGGGTGTGGTCCATATCGCAGTCTGCACTGTGGTAACTGTGAGTGAGGAGGACATTGCCGATGTCCGATCTTCTGGTGATGACTAGGTCCAGTTGGTGCCAGTGGCTAGAGCGCGGGTGCCTCCATGACACCTGGTGGATGTCTTTGCACTTGAAGGTACTGGTCATGCAGAAACCATGGTAGCATGAAAACTCGAGTAGTCTCTGGCTGTTCTTGTTGATCTTGCCCCTTCCAAAGCTTCCGAGGCAGGTGGGCCAGGCCTCATGGTCAGCCCCTACTCTCGCATTGAAGTCTCTGAGAAGGTAAAGACCTTCAGTGCTGGGGATCCTGGATATTGCTTCATCAAGGGCTTGGTAGAACTTATCCTTCTCCTCGGTGGTGGAGCAGAGGGTTGGGGCATACACGCTGAAAATGTTGACTGGGCCAGAGGACGTTGACAGACGGAGGGTGAGGAGTCTCTCTGTGCCTGCTGTAGGAGGTTCAATGAAGCTGATAAGTTGTTCTTCACTGCGAAGCCAACACCGTGCTGCCTCGGTTGATCCGGGGATTTCCCTTGCCAATAGAACGTGTAGTTAGCTTCTTTGATGGTGCCATTGTCAGCTAGTTGGGTCTCCTGTAAGGCAGCTATGTCGACGTTTAGATGCGAGAGCTCCCTGTCAATAACAGCAGACTTCCTGGCATCGTCCATCTGCTGAAGATCTGCAGTGAATCCGGGACACATGGTCCTGACGTTCCAGCTGGCGAAGCGAAGAGCTGGAGGCTTCTTGCGTTGTGTTTTCTTTGACTTGCCTGGTGCGAGCGTTTTGTGGCCCACTTTTTAAGAGATGCCTCTCTAATCCCCATGCACCCAGTGGGGCAGGTAAGCCATGGCAGGACGGCACTTTACTGGCTGGGGGCTGCCCAGCTTGAGGCGGGCGGTAGCTGTCCAATGAGGCGCGATGACCTCTCCCACCGTTTAAGGGGACAGCTGGCGTTCGTTTCCTATCCCAATCGGATGAGCTTATAACTGGTAACTGTTCCTCCCGTGTTGAATCGACATCATACGATGACGCTGGAGTGACCTCTCCAGTAGAGCTATAGAGCCTGGGCAAAATTATATGCAGCAGCCCCCCCCTCTCCTCGCAGCTGAAGGATACAAGGAAAAGACAGGGTCAATACAGCTTGGCTCCAGCTGCGCTGCAGGAGTTGCTGGTACTGACTATACATTGTCAGGCCGCCTTAGGGACTCCAGCTCGGATTTTCTGTAGGGGTTTACTCCCTTAGCCTTTCCCATGGAAGAGTATGCCGCAAGGCAGCGGAGGTTTGGAGTCAGAGTTTTCCTTCTCCTAGGTGAGATACCATCCAAGGTTGAAGAGCCCCATCTGCCCAAAGCAACTGGTTTTGAGGCGCCAGTGGATCGCCTTCGCCCCTTCTCCTGTCAGTGGGAACAGTTTTGCCGGGCTTAGTAGGTAAGCCGCTCGAGAAGGCCAGGAGCTGGACTTGGTTGTCAGAGGCTATGTGAGACACACACCATAGGGGAGCACTTATAGGGAGCTTATCCCCACTACCATCCCCGGCTTTGACAACCTTGAAACCTAATAATAATAATAATAATAATAATAATAATAATCTAATAACCTAGTAATCTTAATTTTGTGATAATAATTACCAGCTCTAATGAGAGATCACAAAATGAGTGCCTTATCCAGGGCCTTATATGATAGCTTACTGCATAAGTATTGGCTTTTTCCATTGTCTCTTTCACTGACTTTTTGACCTATGTTCACCAAAAATAATCGAAAAATACCTAGACTTGAACTTGTCTGAATAAACTCTTCTGGTTCAGTGTGCCAGGGTGCAGCAACACAAATCTTCAATACAGACTGTCAGAAGCAACTGGAGCTAAGCTCCACACAGAAACAGATACAACATTGTGAAAGTTGCTGTCTCACCTGTCTTTTGCTCTTTCTACTACCACATACTGTACCAGTCAGTATCTTATATGTGACTGTTCGCTTATCAGCTGTGTCAATCCTGTCCTTACCAAGTGAAGACTGTGTGCTTTCTGTCAGTTAATTAAAAACTGCACATCAGTTGCAATCTGTAATATTTTTAAACCTTACATTGAGTATTAATAGAAATAAATATAGCAAAAAATATTTTATGTAATTATGTATTTTTTCTATTTATTATTTTATTTTTTTGATGAACAAAGCTAGCGGCAACTTCATTTGCCTCATGTGGCACTGAAAAAACGTCTTTATAATTTAAGAACTTGCAAAGTAAAACAACTTTAATCAAGGTGAATGGAAGAAAATTGGTGATTAGGAGGTGATTTACTACACATAATTGTTCCGAAGGGAATGGAAAGTACTATCAGTAGATTTTTAACAAAGAGTTTTGATTATGTTATATAATCAAAAGTTTAGCTGCTTTGTAGCACTCCCTCTATAAATTCTTTATTGGGTGAACTTAAGTAGTTTCTTAACAGGAAATGCTTTACAGCCAACATTGATAAGTGCATCCCAAGAGTAGGAAAAACTGCTCTTCCTCTCTGCAGTTTCACCTCCAGATACAATCAAGGCCACTGTAATTTAACTTCTCTTTGAACTCTTGAGATTACATTTCAAACCTTGAAAAGGTCTCGTTTTTGTAGATGAGCCATTGCATTGTGAATTAATTTAACACTCCAGTTCCTTTCCTCTTGGCGTAATTAACATATCCAGTGTGTCTCTAATTAAGCAATCTGGATTTGCCCATTAGTAACATGTAAAAAATAAATAAAATAAAAATAAAAACACTAGAAGAACATTATTGCTCATTTTTTTTTAATCAAATTTGATGGGGTATCAATTTCCCATCTCCCTTTTAATTGAAAATGTGTTTCAGAGATAAAATGCAATATATTATATACCCACAAGCCATGATTATCTTTGTGATTGAGCATATCAGTAGTACAGATCAAGACAGGGAAGCTGTGTTTTAAAAAAAAAAAAATCTTCCTGCATACTATCAGGACTGAAATGGGGCACACAGAATTTCAACAACCTATTAATGCATTATCTGGTCCATCATCCTGCTATGAAAGTCCACAGTGAACAAAAATAAATAAATAAAGGCCACTAAACAAACAGGCAGCGTTTAGAGGGCTGGCTGTGGCTTCCCAGAAGCTCATTAAAGCAGCCTGCCTCTCTTCTTGAAAGCAGTTTTATTGGCAGAGTCACCAACAGAAACTCCAAACTGACAGAATATTTCATTATTCATTTGAATAATCATCTTCAGATGCATTTCTTTCATCTCATAAATTAGAAATTAGGTGCAACAATTAAGCACACTCATCTGCATATTAAATTTGTGTTGACACACCTTGCCCCTGTTTTGAACTATCCTTTCGAGAGATGAATGGAACAAAGAAACCTATAGAATGAGTTCCCACGCCCACTTGTAGTACTGTGGCCTATTAGCAGGTTTGTCAGCCTACCTCATGATGCTCATTACAGTTTTGGCCACGCCACAGCCGAGTCCTGTGGCCCATAGAAACCGAGATCAAGCTCTCCTGGCCCATCTGCCACTGCATTGCCATGGCAACTGTTCTTTCTCCACAGCCACATTTCCTTAAGGCTGGTTTTAAGCATGACAGCAAACCATCCAACTGATGTTAAAGCACTTCAAGGTGAGGTTATGACACAGTGTCATGTCTCAATTTTTTCCTCACAAAAAGTGCAAAGGCAGATGAAAATAATTCAGGACACCTGTGTTAAAATCATTCTAGGACTGATATAATTAGTCAAAATTATCATAAAACACTGGAGCTATTCTTCTGAGAGGTGCCAACTATTGCAATATCTACCATTTTTTATGTAGCTGTAGCTTTTTTGACACACGTCAACTACCTCAGCGCTCAACTTCAATATACTACACAATCCTTATAAGACAGGGACTTGTAGAGCTCATTCTCCACCAAGACATATGCACTATTTTCTCATTTTTAAAAAAAGCTATAGATCGGCTTCAAAATTTAGAGACCTGTTTCTTTGCCCATATGCAACCTCTCCACACCTGCTAAGTAACATGACTATCAGCACACAGTGGGGTGGTGCAACTATCTCTAGGTCTTATTCACCAATTATAGGAAGGTGGAGTGCAAGATGGGCAGACAGATAATCTGGGTGAAGTACTAGACCACTGTGGTAAAGAGAAAGCTGAGTCAGACAGCGAAGCTTTCAATCTATGTTCTAAACCTCATATATGGTAAATGAGCTCTGGGTAGTGACCAAAAAGAACCATGTCATGGTTACAAGCATTGGAAACAGTTTCCTAATCCAGGTGGCTGGGCTTAGCCTTAGAGGGATCTTGTAGTAGAAGCACTGCACCTTCATA
The DNA here is from genome assembly GCF_007364275.1 of Archocentrus centrarchus. Taxonomy (NCBI): domain Eukaryota; kingdom Metazoa; phylum Chordata; class Actinopteri; order Cichliformes; family Cichlidae; genus Archocentrus; species Archocentrus centrarchus. The sequence continues at coordinate 26,983,377 of NC_044348.1, forward strand.
TCAAAAGATGCCAGATGAGATGTTGTGAGCCTCTAGTCATGATGCCTCCTGGGCACCTCAACTGGGAGGTTCAGGTCTCCAACCTGGATAATGTGATCTTTTAATTATTATGTGGCTAAGATGCTGGGAAGATACATCCACATGCTGACAACAGATGCCAGGATCATTTTATGATCATAAATACAGGGATATGACTGACCATGTTTCACAAGTTGAATGTCAGTTAAACAAGTTAAGGAGATCTCATCAGTGAAGCATCAAAGCTCAGCATTGAGATGTGTTCTTCTGCAACAGTAATGAAAATAATATACAGCTATATTAAATATCAGTCTGATCCTGACTCCAAAAGCAGGATAGGATATCAGTGACAATAAGCCAATCCATAGCCAATTCAGTAAATTTAGTTCTATGTTGTTTACAACGCCACGCATCAGTAGCAGACCACTGGTTGCTAGTGGAAGCACTAAAGTAGTATGAAGGAAGCTAACAGCAAAGCAACAGCTTTAGACCATCAATTATAACTGATGCTTTGCCTTTTGGTTCAGCTCTCTCTTCACCATGGTAGCACTGTACAACACCAACATTGCTACTGCAAGAATCTGCCAGTTCAACACATGCTCTACCTTCCCATCACTTAAATTATTATTGCTGACACTCATTCCAGCCATTTCAAACTGCTCTAGTGTATGCTGAAAGTCATGCTCTGATGAAACCAACAGAATCATGTCATCTGCAAAAGGCAGGGATGGTACTATTAGGTTCCTAAAGCAGACACCCTCCTCACCTTGAGATCCTGTCCAAGAAACGAAAAAAATAGGAGACAAGGGGTGACCCTGGTGCGGTCCAACGCCTACTGTAAACCACCCAGACTTTGTGCCAAGGAACCGGACACAGCTCTCTCTTTGGTTTTACAAGGACCTGATGGCCCATAACAGCAGGCTCAGAACCCCATACTCCCATAGTACACCACACAGGTGCCCCCAGAGAACCCGGTTTTAAGCGTTCTCCAAGTCTACAAAACACATGGAGACTGGGTGGTCAACCTCCCACAATCCCTCTAGAAGTCCTGCTAGGATCAAGATCTGGTCCATTGTTCCATGGCTAGGATGCTGCTACTAGCCGATAACTGGAGCACACTGCCATCCCAGTGTGCCACCCCACAGGCACTGCACCAGACGTCAATACGACATTAAAGAGGTGTATCAACAAAGACAGCCCCACAATGTCCAAAGCCTTTAGCATTAGGGCTTCAACTAAAGATTATTTTGGTAATAATAATCTGACAATTTTTTTATTGATTAGTCAACGATTATTTAAATCTTACCTCACCTGTTCAAGCCTGCCCACCTGTTAACATCATCTTGTTTATCACAATTAAAATAATGACCCATAAAAATATGAGTTTGAAACTAATCCAGTGTATTTTTAACATTAATGTGACCATCACAATAAATATTAAATAACAATGCATATTAAAGTGAATGCAATTTTTATTTTTTAATTGAAAATATAATGGGCAAATGAATAAAAATGGCCTCTGTCCAAAAGTGCAAATAAGGCTTCAAATTAAAAAGTTTTTTTTCCCGTCCAAAATGCCTGAAAAGTTTACAGATGATTCAGTTCATACAGAGGTTTACTATTCAGAATGAAGGCTAATAATGCGAGAAAAAAATAGGAGCCAATGTAGCTGCTCCTATTGTCCTTCACTCAATTAGCTAACATGACTAAAATGGTGGAGCTCAGCAAACATCATCCACGAGAGCTTGTTTCCGACAGGTAAACTAACAGAAACATTACTGTACAAACATTAACAGGTATCAATGTGATGCACTAACGTACCCATCCAGAGCTGACGTCACAGCTCCAGGGTGCCGGCGTTTTAAACGCTCAGCATTGCAGTGATGCTGTCGTGAAAGGAAAGCTCTGCTTTGCACAGTCTGCATTCAGCTTTATTTTTGTTTTCTGTGAAATGCTTTCACACCTTTGACAATCTGTCTTCATTTTCTTTCAATTTCTCCACCCTCCCCTCTGTTCCACCATTGTTATGCTGTTCATGCTACTTTCTACTTCGTTAGTACTGTTTTTATTGGCAGACAATGGAGGCAATATTGCCCACATATCTTCCTGTAGTGTACTGCAATTACAAAATCACATGAAAAGCAAAACAAAATAGATAGATGGGTTTAAAAGTATGACACTTTGACGATGAAATTTCACATCGACAAACTTTTGTAGTCAGTCATCGATTATGTCGATGAATCACTGCAGCCCTATTTAGCATGTCAAGATGCACTCTTATCCAACCCTGGGGTTTTGCCATCAGGGAGAATCTCAACTGTCCCAGCAACCTCTGCCAGTGTAATTGGTGCAAATTCCCGAGTATTCAGCCTCTGCGTCCTCTACATAGGACATTTTGCCAGGTTTAGCAGTTTCTCAAAGTGATTTGTCCACCATCTCACAATATCCCCAGTCCAGGTCTGCAGTTCTCCTCTCCAACTGAACACAGTCAAAGCCAGTCCTTGTTTTCCCTTCCTGAGGGCTTGCCAGAACTTTTCTGAGGCCTGCCAAAAATCCTTCACCATGGCCTCCCCAAATTCCTTCCACACCTGAGTTTTTGATTCTACAGCTGTCAAAGCCACTGCCCTTTTGCCCCTCTGATACCTGAGTGATGCTTCAGGAGACCCCCGGTCAACCAAACCCGAAGAGCCTCCTTCTTCAGCCTGACTACCTCACTCACCACCTCTCACCACTAGTGTTCACCAGCGTTCCTCCCACTCACCCCTCTCCAGGTGTCTCTATCATTTCCCATATGAGTATTAAAGACCCTCAGGAGAACAATAGAGTCCAAAGGAGAAACCCCTTCCAAGACCCCACCCAAAGACTCCAAGAAGCCCAGGTATGTTGAACTGCTGTTCAGCGCACATGCACAGGCAACAGTCAGAATCTTACCCTCCGCAACTCGAAGTTGCACAGAGGCAACCCTCTCACTCTCTGGGAAAAAAAACTATAATGATGGTGCTCAGCCGGGGGCTTGTGCTCTCACCATGGTCCATTGCAGAAAAGAGTCCAGGCATTTGGTTCCAGAACCCTTATTATGCGAGAAGGTGAGCCCAACTATATGTAGTCAGCAGCAAACTACCTTCTGTAATCACTCAGGTTTCTTCACCGCCAGCAAGGTGGCATTCCACACCCCAAAACACAGTCTATGATGCTGAGGGTCCACTTGCCCAGGCCCGTGCCTTTGCCTACCGCCCTGCTCGCATTGCATCTTACCAAAATGCACGTCCTCATGGGCTATGGATCCTTGTAATTTTTTTCGAGCTGCGCCATACCAACCTCCATGGACGCAGGCCTGGCCACCCGAAGCTCACCTTCAAGTACCCTTCCCGGCCTGGCTTCAGGAGAGGGCCCCGGTTTCCTGGTTCGAGGTGAGGTTAATGAGCTGTCAGCTGAAATCTCCACTTCACTGGAGTTCACAAAAATCTTTTACCTGTAGGTTTACAGTAGTTTAAATACAAACTGACACTACTGAAAAACTCTGATGCTCTCTCTCATTTCTTTGACTTTGCAAGATTTTGCAACAAACAATGACAACTCATCCATCCATCCATCCATTCGCTTCCGCACATCCTGTTAAGGGTCGCCAGCCTGTTGCAGGGCCAACACAGAGTGACAGACAACCTTTCACACTCACATTCACACCTATGGGCAATTTAGATTAGCCAATTAACCTAACCCCAGTAAATGCATGTCTTTGGAATGTGGGAGGAAACCGGAGTACCCGGAGGAAACCCACGCAAGCACGGGGAGAACATGCAAACTCCACACAGAGAGAGGGAGCGGCCTGGGCCAAGGTGGAATCGAACCCAGGCCTTCCAGATGGTATTCTAACTGTGAGGCAGCAGTGCTAACCACTACGCCACCGTGCTGCCCACAATGACAACTGTCAACTGAAAATGCTTGGTATATTGTGGCACTGTTATGGTAGTTTTACCTGTTTTATTCATCTTTTCAATCATTCTGTTCACCCAGTGAACACCAATCACTCTGGTCATTAGCTTGCTATCAACATATAGATTGTTGCTTTGGTTTCATTTTGTTGCACTCCAGTCATTATTTTATGCATTGTGTATCCTGCCTGTGATTGACCCTTCCCTTCCCTTCTTTCCACAAATATCAAATATAGTGGCTGTGAATTTTATCAAATATCTGTTAACTAAAAAGCTGATCTTCAAGTAATTTTAGCCAAAGTTTAGGCTTATAAAAGAAACAGTTACTTATTAAATGACTAATAAAATTCAGAAAAAGAAAAACCCAATCATCAAATTCTGATTTAACCCTTTAACACCGAACCTGTCACTGGCAACAGAGCGTATTTGAAACGTTCTGCCATTCACGGAATTCTGTGAACCTCTCAGAGGTGATACGCTTGGTGTTAACCAGCTGTTCACGGCAGGTAACAGGTGTATCGGTGGTGATCGTTGGGGTTAAAGGGTTAAACTTTGCTTTGCTGATTGATGCTTAGAAATACATGTGTCATATTTCTAGTGCAGCACTGCCTCTTTAAACCAGTGAGAAAAGGGCACTCAGTTGTGTATAACAATGTGTGTTAGAAATGGCTTCAGGTTACTGTGAAAGCATAAGTGCAGTTTGCAACAGTTGTGTCTTTGGAAGCCCCTCGGTGGATATTGCAATAAATATTGCATGCTTCAGATGTGTTTTATTGAACTTCATATGACAGTCGTCCGCAGCGTGTGAAACTGCAGTGCATTGGGATGGTGCTTTTGGGTCAAAGACAGATCATGATGTCTCCAAGCAGAGAGGAATCTGGTATCAAAGAGTTGCCTTGGAGAGGCGACAGAGGAAGAGGTCCTTATCATGTTAAAGCTTGAAATATTTATTTGATACAATAGATACTTACAGTTGCTGTAGCTCAAGTGTGACATGATTGAAAACCGCAGCAAGACATTAATGTTTCACATGAGGTTATGAGTAATAAATGAACCTTTTATACTGTCAATTTTTATGTAGTTAAAAAAAATTGAATTTATAATTTTGCCTAAGTTTCTCCCTAATTTTTTGCCTGCTAGTATTGTTCACTTGACATATTGTTTCAACTGAAGGTACTGTCATGAATTAATTCTTTTTAGCTTTCTAAAAATATTCTCCCATTTACAGGGCCTAGCCTGTCGGTAATCTGACAAGCACAAAGGGAGCATCACAACCAGCCAGCTGCCAGAGCCTCAGTGAAAATCATAAGGAATATGGGCATCAAATTATAACTCTTCTGTAGAATATCAGAAGTAGTTATGAAGAATTTCTTGGTGATCGTTAACACTGTCAGAACAAAATAAGAAGACCACCACTGATTGTCTCATATCATATTTTATATAACAGTATTGCTATTCTATCTCCTTTTATCAAGACAAATGCTTCATCCACAATCATTTGCCATTGTGCAGAATTTTATGAGTGCATTTACAGTTAAGCTCGAAATATAGCTTGACTGCTTATAATGTTTTTTATGCTTTGTTCATTTATATTCACATTTTGGTCTCTCTTTTTCCCCTAATTTGCCTTTTGCCATTGTCGTTGCACTGTTTGTCAATTTATAAACTAAGCCTTTATCTACCTTTATCAAATATGCATTTTCCTTACAGAAAAGTTGTTAATGTTATGTTAAGAACAATAACTTACATGTATTAAAAACAAGGAGGATGAGAATCAAGAATTTGTTCCAAGTTGTCAAATTCACTGGAATACAAAACTAAAAGCTTATCAATTCATCAGTCAGCATCAAATCAGTGCTGGCATGTTTTCTGACAGTTTCACACTACAAAACAATGACTTCAAGCTAATGTTAGTGAACGCTGGAACATTTGAGTCAGTTGTTTTCTTTGGCTCAGAAAGGGCACAAACAATAAAGGCAATAAGTCTTTGTTATGTTATTTGACAGAAAACTATATATTAACTACTTATTTCTGACCACAATAAACAAAAATGTCTGTTATGATTGGGTACATCAAACTAACAAAACTATTTAAAAGTATATTTTATTACAATGTTAGGGATTTTGTCATGGCTCTGACAAAAATGTCCGGTCTTCCAAGTGGGAGGGATGGAGTCCCTTTTTCTCCTCTGTTTCTACACTGTGATAACAGAACACTGATCAGGAACTGCTCCTGTAAGTTGAATCAGTAATGGCACTGTATCAAAATCTTATTTATTTCTATCCCTAATCAATGGTGGCAATATTCTGAAAACAATTTATTGCTCAATGACAGCCTATCACAGCTATCACTGTACAAGAGGCATGGTGTACCCTGGATGGGTCACCAGTCTATCACAGGGCTAACATACAGAGAAAAACAGCCATTCACATGTATGGCCAATTTAGAATCACCAGTTAATCTAACAAGCATGTCCTTGCACACTGAGGTGTGCAAGGCCCTGAGGAGGACCAACCCCCGAAAAGCACCTGGCCGCGACAACATCCCTGGCCGTGCTCTGAGGGTCTGCTCTTCAGAGCTGGCCGAGGTTTTTACAGATATTTTTAATTTGTCCCTCTCCCAATCATCTGTGCCCACATGCTTCAAGTCCACCACTATAGTGCCCCTCCCCAAGAAAACCAACACAACCTCTTTGAATGACTATCGTCCCATTGCACTCACTTCACTTGTAATGAAGTGCTTTGAGAGGATGGTCATGTCCCATATTAAAGGATCCATTCCGGACACATTAGATCCCCTGCAATTTGCATACCGTCAGAACCGTTCAGCTGATGATGCTGTTAATGCAGCCATCCATACAGCCCTCTCACACCTTGAAAATAAGGACACTTCTGTTCGAATGCTGTTTATAGACTACAGTTCAGCTTTCAACACCGTCATCCCAAGCAGGCTGGTTGAAAAGCTGTTCACCCTCGGAATACCACCCTCCCTCTGCTGCTGGGTCTTGGACTTCCTTACAGACAGACCTCAGGCAGTCAGAGTTGGTACCAGGACATCAGAAACAAAGACAGTGAGCACTGGGACCCCACAAGGCTGTGTGCTCAGTCCTCTCCTGTACACCCTCTTCACCTACGACTGCATCCCCTCCCAAAGCAACACCTCCATCGTCAAGTTTTCTGACGACACCACCGTCATTGGGCTGATTACTGGGGGAGAGGAAGCAGCTTACAGGGAAGAGGTGGCCCAGCTGGTGTCCTGGTGCCAGGAAAATAATCTCTCCTTAAATACAGAGAAGACTAAGGAGATGATTATTGACCCGAGGAAGAGAAGAGACCAGCATGCTCCATTATTCATCAACGGGACTCAGGTGGAGAGAGTGAAGGCCTTCAAATTCCTTGGCACCCACATCAGTGAAGCCCTCACCTGGACCTACAACACAGCACAGACTGTCAAGAAAGCTCAGCAGAGACTCTTCTTCTTAAGGAAACTGAGGAAATTCGGATTATCCCCCAAGCTCCTCAGCAACTTTTACAGATGCACTGTGGAGAGCATCCTGACAAACTCCATCACGGTGTGGTATGGAAACTGCACCAGTCAGGACAGGAAGGCTCTCCAGCGTGTCATCAAAACAGCACAATTCATCTGTGGAGCTGCCTTCCCATCACTACAGGACACTTATAATACCCGGGTAATAAAGAGGGCACACAACATCATCAAGGACCCTACCCACCCACAGCACACACTGTTCACACTCCTGCCGTCTGGCAGACGTTACAGGAGTGTAAAAGCAAGAACAACCAGACTAAAAAACAGTTTCTATCCACAGGCAATCAGGCTACTGAACCACTGACTGATTACCAAACTGTGATTACCTGCCTTTCTTTCATCTGTATATATCTGTATATATTGCACTTGCTTTATTATTTATTTATTTTTATTTTCTACTTTTACTTTCCTAATATACTAGTTCTTAAATTTTATTTTAACTTAGTTGCTTATTTCAATTGTTTGTAAAGCAGTCGCAAGTAACAATTTCATTGCTCAGCATAACCACAGTGTTTTGCGGTGTACATGACAATAAACTTCTTGAATCTTGAATCTTGGAGAAAGCCAGAGTACTCTACATAGAAAGGCTCCTGCCAGCTGGTCGATGGATTCGAACGCAGGACATTCTTGCTGTGACGGTGCTAATCACCCATCACTGATGATATCCATGATATTTAAAAATAAAAATTTCACAGCTTGTTAGAAGATAAAACCATTCACTATTCTGTCACAGGAGCAGTTTAATTTTCAAATACTCATACATACATACATACATACATATGCTCCTCCGTGAATCACCACCTTATCGTGGTGGAGGGGTTTGTGTGTCCCAATGATCCCAGGAGTTATGTTGCTTGGAGGCTTGCCCCCCTGGTTGGGTCTCCCATGGCAAACTGGTCCTGGGTGAGGGTCCAGACCAAGAGTGGTTCAGAAGACCCCTATGTCTGCAACAACAAGGGAACAGTTTACCCTGCCCAGGATAGGGTTACCGGGGCCCCACCCTGGAGCCAGGCCTGGGGAGGGAGCTCGAGGGAGAGCACCTGGTGGCCGGGCATTAGCCCGTGGTGCCAGGCCGGGTGCAGCCCGAAGAGGTTACATGGGCCCGCCCTCCTGTAGGCCCACCACCTGCAGGAGGAGTCTTAGGGGTCGGGTGCAGTGTGTGTTGGGCAGTGGCCAAGGGCGGAGGCCCTGGCGGACCGATCCACGGCTATCGAGACTGGCTATTGGGACATGGAATGTCACCTCTCTGGTGGGGAAGGAGCCTGAGTTAGTGTGTGAGGTCGAGAGGTACCAGCTAGGGCAAGATTGCACCAGTGTGTTCGGCTGACCGTCAGTCTCTTTTTTGCTTTCTTTCTTTTGTTTTACTTGTGTTCTTTTGTTTTATGGCATGTGAACCTCTGCTTGTGTATGACCATCAGTCTCTCCTGGACATCAATTTCCATGCTAAAAGTCTAGGAGTAATAAATTACGATGGGCATAGGGCTTTGCCCCCACACCTTTTGACAGTTCCAACCTGTCTCTTCCGGACATGGAATTTGCCTTTTAGGTGAAAACGCTGCCGTCACCGTGGTAAGCTTGGTGGGCAGCTTGTGAAATCTAAAAGTCGCCTGGCACGTCTTATTTTTGTTCCCAAGTTACGACCCCTCTGCCTCTCTGGGCCCCGACAGCGTGGAGTAAACCTGCAGAATCTGAGGACATTACCTCAGGTGCCTCGGCCAGCCAAACCGCAGGCTGCGGCCCCTGCCAGGTTTGCGTTGGTGAATGCCAGATCCCTGGCAAACAAAACGTACATCTTAAGGGACTTAATCATCTCCAATAGTTTGGATTTCCTCTGCATAACGGAGACCTGGCCAAGAATGGCGATTCCAGCGTTTTTGTGGAGCTTTTACCGTCTGGATATTCCTACTCCAGCTTTTCTCTGTCTTCTAGACGTGGAGGAGGTATGGCAGTTGTCTACAAAGAACACTTCAAGTGTAAGCCACGTCTTATTCCATCTCTAAGTTTTGAGGTAACTCTAACTGAAGTGAATCGTTCTGATCCTGTGTTGTGTGCTGTCATCTATCACCCTCCGAGGTTTGACAAGGACTTTTTAAGTGACTTTTCTGACTTTTTGTCAGGAATAATGATCGACTATGATCATGTGCTCATACTTGGGGATTTTAATACTCATGTATGTTGTCCTGCAAAACTACAATGGTGTCTGGTCCCACACATGAACATGGCCATATACTAGATCTTGTCCTTTCCTATGGCTTGTCTGTTACTGATCTTGAAATAGGTGACAATATTATTTCTGATCACATGCCTGTATTATTCTATGTTGTTCTATCTAACGCTACAGTTAAACCATCTGCTCCTGCTTGTCACCGCCGAGTTTTTAATTCTTTTACTGTCAGCCAGTTTTCTGCTGCCTTTGAGCAGCTTAATATTCCTCCTGACTTAGATACAGAGCAACTAAGTCTTTGGCTAGATGCATCTTGTAAGAGTATTTTGGACACCGTGGCCCCTATGAAACTTATGCAGTCCAAAGTCAAACCTGAGCCATGGTTAAATGATAAAGTTCGCGCTGTCAAGCGGGAATGTCGCAGAGCAGAATGGAAATGGAGGAAGGATAAATTGCAGGCCTCTTTCCAGTTTCTTAGAAACTGTTAGCGTCATTATCAGAACACCGTTAATGATGCTAAAAGAGATCATCTGTCAAAAATTATTGTAGCTCATCAAAATAACTCGCATGTATTGTTCAAAAGGATTGACTCTGTTCTTAATGCCTCACAAGCTCTTCCTCTGGAAGCTTGTTCTAAAACATGTAATGATTTTATGAAATATTTTATAGACAAGGTTGCTACTCCAAGAACCACTACTCTGCCACCTGCAAATGACCCTTCTTGTATGGCTTCATGTGATCCTATTCCTCCTCATTTTCTTAAGGAAGCCTTTCCTAGTGTTGGTCAGTCTATTCTTACTATTGTAAATAGTAGCTTGTTGTCAGGTGCTGTTCCTGCGAGCTTTAAGCATGTGGTGGTGCAGCCTTTTCTTAAGAAACCCAGCCTTGACCAGACTGTCTTGGCAAATTTTAGGCCCATTTCTAAACTGCCTTTTATTTCTGAAGTACTAGAGAAAATTGTCCTTTCCCAGATCAAGCCCTTTTTAGATTAACATAATATTATGGAGGTTTTTCAATCTGCTTTTAAATCCCAGCATAGCACGGAGTCGGCCTTGGTGAGAGTCCTTAATGATATATTTAGGGCTACTGATTCTGGGGACTATGTTGTCCTCGTTCTCTTCGCTGCTTTTGATACGGTAGACCACAGTATTTTATTAACTCGTTTACAAACCCAACTTGGTTTTCATGGTACCGTATTAAAATGGTTTGGGTCTTACTTGTCCAGCAGAACCATGTTTGTAAAAATAGCTGATGCACTCCACTCCTTTACTTTCCGGGGTTCCACAGGGCTCAATCCTTGGTCCACTACTTTTTTCTCTCTATCTGCTTGCCTTGGGCTCAATACTCAGAAAGCATGGGATTTCTTTCCACTGCTATGCTGACGACAGCCAAATATATATGCCCCTAAAGAAAGGTGCCCTCTCGATCGAGCCATTATTGCGATGTCTTGAGAACATCAAAGCATGGATGGCCTTATATTTTTTAAATTTCAATGATTAAAATAAACCAGAAGTGATGGTGTTTAGTTTGCATGAGCTGGCCCCATCCTATCTTTCTGAGCTACTTAATCCATATCTCCCAACTCGCTGCCTCAGATCAGCTGATCAGCTGTTCTTAGAAGTACCGAGGTCAAAATTGAAGCACAGAGGAGATAGAGCTTTTATTATTGTTGCCCCTAAATTATGGAATGACTTGCCATTACATATTAGGAGTGCCCCTTCATTGTCAACCTTCAAAACCCTTCTTAAGACACATTTTCATTCTTTGGCTTTTAATACACATTGAGATTCTTATTGTCTGTTTTTATTACTTTTTGTTTGTGTTTTTGATGTTTTTCTTGTTTTATTGTACAGCACTTTGTTGCAGTTGCTGCTTTTAAAGTGCTTTAAAAATGAATAAAGTAAAGTAGTTGGGCTCACCTCAACACACGGCCTGGGCTCTGGAACCAGTCTCCTGGAGAGGGGCTGGACTCTGTTCCAGTCCGGAGTTGCCCTCGGTGAGAGGCGGCGAGCTCGGGTGGGTATTCTTGTATCGCCCCGGCTTGCTGCCTGTACGTTGGAGTTTTCACCGGTGGACGAGAGGGTTGTTTCCTTGCGCCTTCGGGCCGGGGAACAGGTCTTGACTGTTGTTTGCGCTTATGCACCAAATGACAGTTCAGAGTACCCACCCTTTTTGGAGTCACTTGGCAGGGTGCTGGAGAGTGCGCCATCCGTTGACTCCGTCGTCTTGCTGGGAGACTTCAACTCTCACATGGGCAATGACACTGAGACCTGGAGGGGTGTGATTGGGTGGAATGGCCTGCCCAATCTGAACCCAAATGGTGTTTTGTTACTGGATTTCTGTGCAAACCACAGTTTGTCTATAACGAACACCATGTTCGAACATAAGGATGTCCGTAAGTGCACATGGCACCAGGACACCCTAGGTTGCAGGTCGATGATCGATTTTGTAATTGTATCATCAGATCTGCGGACGTATGTTTTGGACACTCGGGTGAAGAGAGGAGCTGAGCTGTACACTGATCACCACCTGGTAGTGAGTTGGATCAGGTGGCGGGGGAAGATGCTGGACAGACCTGGTGCACCTAAACGTATTGTGAGGGTGTGCTGGGAACGCCTGCCAGAAGCCCCAGTCCAGGAGATCTTCAACTCCCACCTCCGGCAGAACTTTGACAGCATTCCGAGGGAAGGTGAGAACATTGAGTCTGAATGGACCATGTTTCGCACCTCTATTGTTGAGGCTGCTGCTCAGAGCTGTGGCTGCAAGGTGGTTGGTGCCTGCCATGGTGTTAACCCCTGAACCAGATGATAGTCACCGGAGGGGAAGGGAGCCATCAAGCTGAAGAAGGAGTCCTATCAGGCTTGATTAGCCTGTGGGACTCCGGAGGCAGCTGCCAGGTATCACCAGGACAAGCGGAACGCAGCTCAGGCAATGGCCGAAGCAAAAACTCGAGTGTGGGAGCCTCGGTGAGGCTATGGAAAAAGACTTTCAGACGGCATTGAAGCGATTCTGGCAAACCATCAGGCGACTCAGGAGGGGAAAGCGGTGCTCCACTCACATGGTTTATAGTTCGGGTGGGGTGCTGCTGACTTCAACTGAGGCTATAGTTGGACAGTGAAAAGAATACTTCGAGGACCTCCTGAATCCCACTGACATGCCTTCTATAGTAGAAGCAGAGTCTAGGGACAAGGGGGATGACTTGCCCGTCACCGGGGGTGAGGTCACTGAGGCGGTTAAACAACTCCTTGGTGGCAGGGCCCCTGGGGTGGACGAGATTCGCCCTGAGTTCCTGAAGGCTCTGGATGTTGTAGGGCTGTATTGGTTGACAAGCCTCTGCAACATCGCATGGAGATCTGGGGCAATGCCATTGGATTGGCAGACCGGAGTGGTGGTCCCCATCTTCAAGAAGGGAGACTGGAGGGTGTGCTCCAACTTTCGGGGATCACACTCCTCAGCCTCCCTGGTAAGGTCTATGCCAGGGTGCTGGAAAGGAGGGTCCGCCTGTTGGTCAAACCTCGGATCCAGAAGGAACAATGCGTGGTTTGCAGCCGAGTGTGAAGCAGTGGGCATGAGAATCAGCACCTCTAAATCCGAGGCCACGGTCCTCAGCCGGAAAAGGGTGGCGTGTCCTTTCCGGCTCAGGGATGAGCTCCTGCCCCAAGTGGAGGAGTTCAAGTATCTCGGGGTCTTGTTCACGAGTGATGGGAGAAGGGAGTGGGAGATTGGCAGACGGATTGGGGTTGCTTCTGCAGTGATGCAGATGCTGCACCGATCTGTCGTGGTGAAGAGGGAGCTTAGTGTAAAAGTGAAGCTGTCGATTTACAGATCGATCTATGTTCCTACCATCACCTATGGTCACGAGCTTTGGGTAGTGACCGAAAGAATAAGATCATGAATACAAGTGGCTGGCCTCTCCCTTAGAGATAAGGTGAGGAGTGCGGCCATCCGGGAGGGGCTCAGAGTAGAGCCACTGCTCCTCCACATTGAAAGGAGCTTGAGCATCTGATTAGGATGCCTCCTGGCCATCTCTTGGGTGAGGTGTTCCGGGCATGTCCCACCGGGACGAGGCCCCATGGTAGACCCAGGACAGAGACTATATCTCTCGGCTGGCCTGGGAATGCCTTGGGGTCCCTCCGGATGAGCTGGAGGTGGCTGGGGAGAGGGAGGCCTGGGCTTCTCTGCTTGGGATCCTGCCCCCGTGACCCGGCCCCGGATAGGCAGAAGAGAATGAATGGATGGATGGATACTCATACACATACTTATTGTTAACAGAAGCAACAGTTTAGAGTACAAGTCTATTGTGGAGGTCTCAGGGTAAAAGTTAAAAACACTATGACGAATTATTTGGCATACAGAAAGTAGGACTACATAAGTCCATGTGACTCTTTGATTTAATTTTTTTTTTTTTCTTCCCCACAATACAACCAAAGTCAAACTTGGTCTGAGACTGAAAGGATTATGTAATTATCAAATAATTACATAATTATTTGATAGTAATTATAATAAACTCTAAAATGCCAAAGTGTGGGATCATTTCTCAGACAGATTATGATTTAAAACATGTAAAAAGCTTCACCTTACCCACTTAGCATGGTACCTAGAAACTTAAGAAAACCAGCGTGGGAAAGCTTAATAGTCTGGTCAGTGTGATTATCTATCCAATTAAATTGTTTCAGACATTGTCAGGCCTCAACCAGTGCTGCTGTGGCAACAGAGAGGGGGCAAGAGTGGGTCAGGAAGAGATAGTTGTAGCTAATAAACAGAAAGATGAAGAAGAGGAGCAGGACAGAAGAAACACTTCAGTTTAAAAAGTGTTCATGAAACTACTACTAGATCATTTAAATCGTGGGCTTAAAAAAAAAATCCAACACTGATGTGATCAGCACGCAGAGAAGATATACGGTGAGCTAAAGAAAAAAAACAACTGCTTTGGGAATATCGGTGTCTTTCAGTATTATGTGCCTTCTTGTTTTCCCTTCAGCCACTATGTGCAAGTTTCAGTGTCTGCAGTGCAACGACCTGGATTCAAATGCTCTGGAAAGAAGGTGGGGATGCAGGATAACAAACTGCACAAGGGACCTTAGGAAGGTTTGGCTTTAACACATGCACCAATTACAGCGAGCACAGCATGTATCCTATTCCAAACACTGCTGAGCATGCCACACACCCCCTGAGAAAACATCTGCTTCTGTACACCGATCCCATTTCTACTCCCAAATACACATGCATACTATTCTGGTACACATGAGCACATGCACAGACACACACAAAAAAAAAAGACACCCAAAAACACACATAATATAAACTCCAAATAAAAATGTATGAACTTTTTTTTTTAAAGCATATTTAATGCATTTCTCTTTTGACGTTATCCCAATGCTCACTGACTGTGAAAATAAAATTACAAAAGTAAAAAAGTCTTCAAGTCTATTGTGAAGGTTAATTAAATAATTATTTAATCTTTCATCATTTCTACTTTCATAAAAATGAGGAAACTATTTTCTAAAATTATTTCACGACTTTGCTGTCAATGATTTGAGATTACATACTCACATATGGCCAACATGCATGACTCTCCTCAGACATAAAAGTCTGTAGACAGCAGCTGAAAAATATTTTAACTGCTCTTTTATCTTAGTTCAGAGATGAAACAAGTCTAGTGAGTTTCAGAGGGGTTGTTAAATCAAGTTTTTAAGTAGTAAATGCTGAATAAGTCAATATACAACAAACAGATGCTAAGAAGATGAACACAAACATGTATAAAAATGTTCATTTCAAACTAAGATGTTAATTTAGCATATTGAGAGGATGATGTGGTGATGCCTAACCTCAGGTATATATCGAAATATTGTATACAGCATCCAAAATCAGATTCCACTGTAAATAAGAAATTATTTATAAGAGAATAATCAAAAGGTTGTAAGGCCATGAATTAATGTATGTGGGCATAACAGGCTCAATTTTTCAACAGCCAAAGGAAGTAGTGGTGGAAACACACACACGCATGCACACACGCACACATGCACACATGTGTAGACTTTAAAGAACATTACAATTCTATAATGGCCTCCCTAATAGCACTGATTGACTGTCATAAATGCCTTATTCTTAAATGGCACAAAAACAAACACCATCAATCTATCCTCTATTTGATCCAGAACTGCCTCCTTATCCAAGATGAACCACACCTGTGTTTTTTCCTAGATATGATTTCACATAGAGCCCCAGGTGTCCCAGCCAGGGATACTAATAATCTGTCCTTCTCCATTTCTCGGAAGATGTATTAGGGGTCGTTCATTTAAGCTGGTTAAAGCAGGAATAATATATGTGATCCATCTGCACGCTCTAATTTGAGGGTTTGTGCTGCATGTTTTCCAATCCCAACTCACAAAGAAAGTAGCCTCAATTAAAACTTCCACAACTCTGCAACAAGTTCTGGGAGAATAACAAGATGACCTCCTGTACTATACCGCACATCAAAATGTGGGGCTATTCCAGGCAGTTTATACTCAGAAATCACTCTCTCTCAGAGAATGTAAAGGATCAATGCACACTGAGCCCTCTTTAAGCTCTCACAGCACTATTTTTCCTGAAATAAAAGTCCAGCCATTATATTCTGCAAATGAGATTGTGGCAGAGGTCTTTCAGTTTATGAAATCATATACTATAAATTCTTTGAACAGGCTGGATTTCTATTTTAAAGGATCTGGAACACTGGCATTATTTTGCTCATGAATATTTACCCAGATATGATAAAAAAAACAGTGCGTTATTGTAGATAACAAAATCACAGATATGTTACTACAGTTGGTTTTGTCTTTAGCAGAGTGCACAGATATCATTGTGCTGTGTGTACCAATACTGATAAAAACATGGAGATAGAAATCTCAATGTTGCCTATAGAGCTAATATAAACGAGGGACATATTTGCTGTGCTGCCCATTTATACAATGATCAAAAAAAATTAAAGGAACACTTTGAAAATACATCAGATCTCAATGGGGAAAAAAAAAAATCCTGCTGGATCTCTACACTGATACGGACTGGGTAATGTGCTAGGAATGAAAGGATGCCGCAATGTTTGATGGAAATGAAAATGAACAACCTGCACAGGGCTGAATTCAAAGACACCCTGAAAATTAAAGTGAAAAAATTATGGAGCAGGCCAGTCCGTTTTGCCGAAACTTCATTGCAGCAACTCAAAATGATACTCAGTAGTTTGCATGGCCCCACGTGCTTGTATGCAAAAGATACTGGACGCCGTCCTGGGGATACCTCTTACCAGATCTGGACCAGGGCGTCACTGAGCTCCTGTACAGTCTGAGGTTCAACCTGGCAGTGTCGGACTTACCAAAACATAATGTCCCAGAGGTGTTCTATTGGATTTAGGTCAGGTGAGCTTGGGAGCCAGTTATTGGCATCAGTTCCTTCATCCTCCAGGAACTGCCAGCATACTCTCACCACATGAGGCCAAGCATTGTCGTGCACCAGGACGAACCCGAGGACCCACTGCACCAGCATAGGGTCTGACAATGGGTCCAAGGATTTCATCCCACTACCTAACAGCAGTCAGGGTGTCACTGCCCAGCCTGTAGAAGTCTGTATGTCCCTTTATGGATATGCCTCCCCAAACCATCACGGACCCACCACAAAACCGGTCATGCTGAATGACATTACAAACAGCATAACATTCTCCATGGCCTCTCCAGAACCTTTCATGTCTGTCACATGTGCTCAAGGTGAACCTGCTCTCATCTGCAAAAAGCACAGGGCATCAGTGGTAAACCTGCCAATCGTAGTATTCTGTGCCACTTGGACTGTGCCAGGCCTGGCACCATGGAGTCAGGCCCTCAGACCACCCTCATGAAGTCTGTTTTTGATTGTTTGATCAGAGACATTCACACCAGCGGCCTGCTGGAGGTCATTTTGTAGGGCTCTGGCAATGCTCATCCCTTCCTTGCACAAAGAAGATACCGGACCTGCTAATGGGTTAAGGACCTTGTATGGCCCTGTCCAGCACTCCTAGAGTAACTGTGTCTCCTGGAATCTTCTTCATGCTCTTGAGACTGTGGCACAGTTCTAGCCATCGGTTGACTGCCCAACACTGTGCAGGGCTGAGGTCCTGTTGCACCGGGCTGAGAATTTTAGTGATTTGCTGTTGGAACTGTTCACAATCACCACAATTAGCAAGCGGGAGCAGCTATTAGCATAGCAAGCAGTTGTCCAATAGCCAGGGGGGAGTCCCCACTCGGTCTGATCCTCCAATACTGTAGGGCTTTTAATTTTTTAGAACCCTGTATGCTGGGAGGCAAACCTTCTGGCAATGGCACGCGTTGATGTGCCATCCTGAAGAAGTTGGAATACCTGTGCAGCCTCTCTAGGGTCCAGGTATCGCCCCATGCTGCCAGTACTAACACTGACCCTAGCCAAATGCAGCAGTGCATTCTAGGTGTTCCAGTATTTGTGCTTTAGTACTTCATATACCCCACTAAAAAACAGCCTTCTCCTTTAGGAGACTGTTTGCCATTTTTGAAGCCTGAAGGGATGCAGTGACATTGCAAACAATTGCAATATAATAAATCCAATTTGCATACTAAATGAATAATTATTTGTCTTAGCTAAAATCTTTTGATTGTTATCACTCAATGCTAATTCTGTTCTGTCTCATCTCATAATAGCATGTATGATGTGTGTAGGCAAACAAAGAATGATGGAAATCATGATGGAATTTCTGACTGCCTCTCTAACAAGTTTGAACAGACTTCTTTACTCCCCTACACAGTACACTGACGGCCACCCAGAATGAGCAACCATTTCTTGCAGACCAAAACTATGTAAGGTTGTCAAAACCAACCTCTGCATCCATGACTCAACAGTGACTATGTAGGTCAGCACCGTCTGACAAGCTCTATATGCTTGGAGGGTGTTACTGCACATTGCAATGGCAGGCAGACACGCATCCACACACACACACCTCAGCCATTAAAGGCATAACCCAGTCAGTAAATGTACAGAAAGAGGTCATGAGCATCTCAGGACTAATCCAGTAATACAGCAATATAGAAAAAGAGGATGCAACAACATTACACAGCTCACTTCATGTCACCTAACTACAGTAAGATTAAGTGAAGAGAAAGAATCCAGAAATCTCATGAGATCAAAATCAAGCAGAACATTAAAGCTTTATTCAAAGATCAGAATAAAATCTTGTGATACTGGATTTTCAATGCTCATGCCAATACACATTTTAGGGTATTTTTTTTAAAAAAAATCTGATATATACATATTTATTTAACTTTTCCCCAGTTACCAACTTTCAGTTTAGACACCAAATGACTCTCCACCACCAACTGCTTCAATGCATACTCTGACATGTGTGCAGCAGATAGTGCTAAAGGTATTGTCAACAAAAGAATCAGAACAGCACTACTGTTAAAACTATGACAAAATGTATTATTTAACGCAAGAATCTTTTTCTGCATTTTGTTCTGTCATGAAGATATGAATAAAGACACATATGTAATACATACACTGTAATATATCTGTGATGCCAATCTTAAAAACTCTCACAACATAGATAAACGTGTGCATCTGGTGATCTGGGAAAGTAAGATGTAGTCATTCAGAGGCATGAGAAGCAACCCAACGGATTTTACGACTCAGTTCAGCGCCTATAGAGAGGTGTGTTCATCATTGTAAGATAAATTATTATTTTGCAAGAGAAAGCGGCACAGTGCACTGGCCACAAGGAGTCCATAACTACTGCCTTGTGGGGCCCTGCTTATCATCAGCAGCAATTTTTGTGTCGCAAATATTCCCCCAACAGCCTTTGATGTAATTACTTTCCAAACAGCTCCCCTCAAGCCCATATTCTGTTCTAAATTCATGGCTTGACTTGTTCACAACGTCACTGGAACACACACGTTTTTCATTTGTTGCCTTCTAGAGAAAACACTGCAGTTCCACTTCCACCAGGGAGAGGACCAGGGAACATTCAACAGTGCTTTGGCAGACAGTAAACAGGTGAATTGCAAAGTCTGACAGTGTACCAGAATAACAGGTACATATAACTAAAATTAAAAATTTTTAAAAATGTTGTCATATTAATTTTTCCCTGCCCTTCTTTTTCAGTCTTGAGGAATTATTCTGATTTTTTTTTTTAATAAACTTGTTTACAATCATAACAGTTATAACAGAAATGACAATCATGAGTATATGTATTGCTCAAATCTTGTCATAATTTGCTGAAACCATATCGATAACAAAACACTTTCCTAAATACCAAATAAACACTGAATTGCATGTTTACTTTGAAAGAGTTAAAAGACCCACACATATTTCATATCAACTGAATGACAAGTCTAAAGTCATACTAGTAGGTTTGTTAGCTGGTACTTCAGCACTGGTGCTGCTACAGTAAGACTGTTCTGTAGCAACTTTCTTTCGCATGTTAGCAGTTACTAATTAGCAGAGAACATAAACTGTAGCTGAACACAAAAACATTTTTCCAACAAAACACTAAAAGACAGCTTCAGATCACGGATCATAAGAGAATCACAATTCATCTTTTAGAAAGAGAATAAAAACCCAGCAAATTATTTCTGACTCATTTTTAAAAGAAACAGCACATAGCAAAAAAACAAAACTAGTTTTCCTGAAGTCAGCTCAACCATTTTCATTATGTTTTGGACAATGAAATGTCTCATAAATAGTGAAATGTTCCTTCCTTTATTCATGTACTCTCTCTTTAGATAAAAAAACTAAAAAACAAAAAGGCTGATCATAATGTAAAATCATCTATTTTGGAAGCCTCACATCAGATTCTGTGACAATTGGAACTTCATTGGGAACAAAGTGTTCCGCCTGCCCATCAACCTTGACAAAATTGCACAATACAATTCCACTTCTAGGCTTAAAAACAGGCAGAATTGTCATTTTGAACAGCCACAGATAATGTGTTCCATTAGGCCAAATTATCACACTGCAATGACCAGAGTTTGTTTCATCTTATAAAAGATTGTCGCGAGTGACCCAACGTGCCAAGGATCACAAAATAAAGGTTATGAAATGAATGTGACCTTTAACAAGATATTTGTCAATGCTTTCACAGATGCATCAACATTTTCATTATGAGTTGATGAAATCTGCTTCAAAAGGGTGCGTACATATTTTGGGTGGTGCAGAAAGGGGAATGCATTTTTGCTCATGTAAGTTGACAAATTGTGCTTCAAGGTTTCTATTTATATCTTTCTCATCTCACAGGAAGGGTAGAATCTTCCCAATTCCCTTGCCGTTTGCCAGAGGCTTAGTATGACATATTGCTAATCTGGTTATTATGCAATTTATCAGCCGTCTCTCTTTCACAGCCATGCATGAATATTATGCAGGTTTCTCATGAGCCAAACTGCAATAACACTGCAAGGAGCTAATGAGCAACCGCTACTACTGTGGTAATACATCTCAAGTCACTTCAGGGTACTCTTGTTGCAACAACTTGTTAGTCTAAGTCACTCCATTAAACTAACTAAATTATTTTTTTGCTAATGATATAGAGAGCCTCTCAGGCTGGAGCCAATGGATTGTGACCAAAACAAGAAGCAAAGAACTCATCAGTGTCCTCTGTCTGACAGCCAATACTTCAGGAAAGAGAAGTTACAGACCTTGCAGCAGACCAAACGCCTTGCGTAACTGGTACCTCAAATTGATGCAAGGAAAGCAGGAATCTCACCAAGGATTCATTATTGCCTCTGGCATCTCTCAACATATGAGGTATGGCCACAGTCACCAGTGGAAGCTGTTTTTGCAAAGTGAGCACGATTTGATACAGATGACAGATTGAGCGTGGCCTGAAGC
This sequence comes from Archocentrus centrarchus, assembly GCF_007364275.1. Classification (NCBI taxonomy): domain Eukaryota; kingdom Metazoa; phylum Chordata; class Actinopteri; order Cichliformes; family Cichlidae; genus Archocentrus; species Archocentrus centrarchus. The sequence goes on from NC_044348.1 coordinate 27,004,890, forward strand.
AAACATCTTCCTGAGCCTTAGATGGTCATCCTTTTCAGAAGCAGCTGCATTTTTTTGCCACCAGCTAATTAAGGGTGCCCCATCATTAAAGACCCGTAAATCAGACCTTAATGTGACTCAAGAGCCTTGGTTAGACACTGGGCAGGAAAAATGTGGTCCTCTGATTTAATGGGCCCTGAACTGAAGGAGATATAAGTCTTGATAATGATAGTCAAGTACAGTGTATTGATCACACCTCCCTCTGGAATCTATGTGGGGTAAAACAGCCACCTTGGAAACTGAACAGGGATTTCTCGACTGTGTAGAGCAAGCTTACAGAGAGTCAAGATAACTTGACTAATGCATTTGTATAAGACCGCTGTGGTTTTCTTTGTCATTTCTACAATATAGTTAGTCATCTCTCCACAACCACAGGAGGGGAAAAAGAAGTGTTCTCTTTTGATAAAACTTTTTTTAAAATGGCTTTCTTCAACTATATATGGTTCTTGCAGAAGACAAGAACCATATATAGACAAAGAAGTGCGTGCATTTTTTTTAGTAAGGTGATGTATCATTTGTAACTCTTAAATTGTCAAAAGGATTCAAATTCACACAGTGGACAACAAGTACAAAATTACTGTTCACTGTGGAATCGAAAGGATGGAGTGATGGATCTTCAGTGTGCGGCCCAACTCTGCTCTGTAAACAATTCCCTTCCCTGTCACCACAGCTTCATGAGAGTGCTAAATGCTGGCTGAGGCTGCTCTGGGAAATTGTTAAGACAGTTGGAGCTTTCTCTAATTACAAGACAACAGCGGCAAAAGTTTGACATTCAGTGGTTTGGCATTTTGCATTCCTATCATTACTGTAATGAAACATTAAATATTTATCATATACGAGCCGGAGGGGGGGGATCATTTTTCCCGATGTCATTAAGATTTTGGTTAATTATCATGCTCCATTGGGTCCAGTACCTCCTGCAATGTGCTACTATCCTCTGTCCATTATCCACTATGTAATTATCAACACACGCGGTCTAGCCACCATTACAGCATTTTCTCTTGGAAACATGTTTATAATTATACCTCAAGATGTTGATTTGCCAAATGCTGTTAATGGAAAGCTCCTGTTCGTTTGCCTTGTGTTGAAATCAAGAGCCATTTATGGAGGCACTTGGGAGTGCTATCTGCAATTACCTGTTCAGTGTTTTCAAAACCACTTTCCTACCTCTTTTTTTGTGTGTGTTTAATCACAGGGGACTTTAAATCAAAAGTACAATGACAATATCCCATCTTGGCGTAATGGCTAGCAATCTTGTGTCTGTCACACTAAAAACAGGATCTTTCAAAAATGTGTTTATCTACCATCCATCATGATTCTACATGATGCACACATTACAACAGATATGTTGCTTGTGCTTCAAAATATACACAACCCTGTCAGAAAATCAATCACTTTCTCAGACACAATATCCACCGAAAGATGCAAGAAATAACAGCCTAACAGCCTAACAACTCCTGTAAGGCTAACAGCCTTACAAGAGTTGACTGGAGCAAACGTTGGAAAGGTCCTACAGATCCCACATCCTCTGTATATTTCCTGTGTACAAAAACGCAGGCCAAAAATAATGAAAAAATAATGATAAGTCTGTGAGAAGAATATTAATTTTATTTGTAAGGTTCAGGGTACCACAAATAATAGGACACCTCATAAACAGTTGCCAAGGTACTTCTGAAGCTTTAAAATAATCAGGTAAAAGAAAATAATTCATAATGTATGTGTTGTTTGTTTTCCAGTAATAGCTTTTACCATTGCTGGGGGCTACATTCAGAGTGGAACACAAAGTTAGATGTCGGAGAAAACACAAGTTTTCTCTGTGATGATAGGGGGAAGAGTCATCCGTTATCATAATTTATTGACAATTTATATACAAAAAGGTCCTCAAAACACTAGTGGTAACTCATTTTCAAGTGTAATTTTAGTGTTTCTGGAGCTAGAATTGACCATATTTAGAGAGTGGAGTGTTAAACTATCAGCTGACGCTGCAAATTTGATCAGCATGCTGCATCAATAAGCACAGGTGCAATGCACAGACAAACATTAATAATTGAATCTCACTCACCAAAACTGAAGCACAAACTTCTTCGATGGGCTGTACCACAGAAAAGGCCATAATAGTCAGATAATTCCATGAAAATGCTCCAAAAACACAACAAACAAGTCAGAGAGGTGCAGTTCCGTGACTCCAATTAGCGGCGGGGAGTCACAGCAGGCCCGACTGGTTACAACTGCAGGGGTCAGGACTACGATCAACTTGGCCACGCCCCTAACTCCTGTATTAAGATGGATCAGTTTTAGAATTTTTTTTTTTTTTTTTTTACAAAGGGCAAAGCATTTGTTATGGATATGGAAGCTTGTTATGGATTGCAATTTTTTTTTCTTTTTAGTGGCAGAAACAAACGTCCATACTTGTACTAGTCTGTACAAGTACGGTTCAGAAAATTGAACATTTTAACATGGGAGTTTATTGGGACTGACTCTCTTTTCATTTCTTTTTTTTTTTGGCACTTTTGGGCTGGCTTCATTTTTCACCTCTAGAGACTGCCTCTTGGTCAAAACCAGAAACAAGAGATAAAGAGAGACTGAGCAACTCCTTTTGATGTGGCCCCAGCAAATCATGTGACTTCCAAGGCCTCCATTTGTATTTGTCTGTTGTGCGGCCTTAGGCTCAGTGTGTTTTGTATGGAGTGTGCGAAAGTTTTCTAACCATACTGCACCGTAAACTGCAGCAATAACAGTAAGACTCCCACTGACCTCAGGATGGGTCAGAAGTACAGATTTCATCAATTTCCCACCAAAGAGGTGAGCATCAATGCTGTGAGTCACTGAGTCAATATGAGTAATGACAAATTGAGTTCAATCTGATGATGAATGGGGGGGGGGTCAATGAATCAGAATGGGTGTATGCTGATTTCAGAAATGTTTGTGAAACCTTATTTAGATTCCAATGACAGAGTTAATCTATCAATTCAATATATTTATACTCAGTACTCTAATACTGCAATAGCATGTGACTTCAACTCTTGATCATAACATACCTAAAGATATTTATTTATTCCCGATATTGTGGCAGTTACTGATTTTCAGCAGATCAGATCATGGGACCCTCCAGACAGCTGACTGGAGCCGGCTAAAGAACAACAGCTGGTTTTAAGCTAAGCTTGTGTACCAGCTAATGTTAGGCTTGAGTGTTCTGAAAAAAAAATCACACTTTCCCTCTGAGAAACAATTTGATTATATTCTCACCATATATGAAAGTTTATTCACTCAGTGTCCCAGTCGTTAAAAATGTTAGATTGCCTTGAAGAAAGTTTCAGTAAGGCCGGCTAACCGTAGCTAACAGCGCAAACACAGAAGCAGTACTGACAGAGAAGTCCTGGAAATCCTCAACAACTCATCTCAGCATTGCAGTCCTCAGACAGAAGTGAGCTGTTCTGACTCATCGGCCCATATCGGACTCCTTTCATAAAGTTTTGCTCTACATCCGGCATTATGAGATAAACAGTGATCAAAGCCCACACATTACATTGCTCTACACTCTGCTAATTATAAAGACCAGCATTTGACAGCTCTGGACAGACAAACAAATATGGGGGACGCTTTTAGTGACATCACAGGCCTTGTTACTCAGTCTCCCTTATTCTCTTTTCTCTGGTCAAAACTACAGATGGTATAAAAGATGGATCTGGCTTCCTAGTCTGAAAAGTGAAGCCAGTACGGAAGTGCCTTAAATCTGCATTCTTTTAAATGAAACAGAAAGCAACCCCAGTGGTTGCAAAAAGACTTTCTGTCCCATAGAAGTCTATGGGAAAATGTCACTGCTGACCTTATTAACCCTTTAACAATGCTGGATTTTTTTTGGCAAATCTTTTTGGGCCCAGCTACAGGTCCTAGTATTGTTAAAGGTTTAAAACCGTTTTTCAATCACTCCTTTTGGGTCATGTTCAATACATGAAGTCTGTTTTGTAAATTTTGGCTAACTGTCTTGAAAGACAATTATCCAGGATCTGTTTATTTGCCAATGACTTGTACTCAACAGGGCAGCACGGTGGTGTGGTGGTTAGTACTGCTCCCTCACAACAAGAAGGTCCTAGGTTCGATTCCACCTTTCCCATTACTCTTGTGGCATTCCCAGTTTCAAATGCATATGATTTTTCACCACTCCAACCACTAGCTGCCTAGTTGTCTTATTTGCTGTTTTTAAAAGTGCTGAAAGCCTTAAAAGTTAAGTTTTAAGTCGCTCCTCTCCTTCACATGATGTTGAAAATTTAAAAGCATTAATGAATATTTAAAGGCAAGCAAGGAACACTTGTCGACTTTCAGTGGTACTCACTCATGAAACCTGTTAGTGTTAATGAATATTGGGATTCATCACAAAAATGTGGAACACAAATTAATAAAAATAGGACTTCATCCCCCATGAACCCAAAATTTCTATGGAAGTTTAAATAAACTATGTATATATATATATATATATATATATATATATATATATATATATTATATATATATATATATATATATATATATATATATATATATATATATATATATATATTATATATAATATATATATATATTAGGGGTGGGACTTTAACGCGTTAATTTCGATTAATTAATTATGGGGAAATTAACGCATTAAAAATTTTAACGCATTTTAATCGCACATTGCACCGTGGAACGTTTCTCAGTGCACGAGTTCCAGGCATACAGATTATATCGACGCACAATGTCCAAATTAGGGGCCGCATCCTGCGAAGGACCCGGCCCCGAATTTGGACATTGTGCGTTTCGCGGCCCACGAACACCACAAAGGCCGGAAGTGAGCAGCTAGCCTTCATATCAGCTGCCGTCACCTCTGCGTAGCTCATGTCGCCTAGCAACCGTGAGTGTGAAGCACAGCTGTGTAAAAGCAGCTGTTAAACGGAGAACGAACTTTTTCTCCTTTTTGTGGTTTAATTTTAAGTCTTTAATTCAAAATAAGCTGTTAAAACAAGCATAACACATTTCAACATCAAGGAATACAACTGAGCTAATGATTAATTTCCAACTATAACAAGTGAGACATTAATGTTGAATAAAACTATCCAGTTACGATGCTTAACTTTAATTTCAGGAGTTTGCTTATCACAGGAGCACTTCCACCCTTCATTGGTCTGTGTAGTAGACTGGTGGGAAAATAAACAAAATTTTGAAGTTTAAGCTTATGTATATTGATTTATTCATCAACTAAACTTAAATTAATATTTCTCATGTCAAATATTGAAATGCGATTAAAATGCGATTAATTTCGATTAATTAATTACAAAGCTTGTAATTAATTCGATTAATTTTTTAAATCGAGTCCCACCCCTAATATATATATATATATATATATATATATATATATATATATATATATATATATATATATATATAGATCTGACAGTGGGAAAAGATTAATGAACATATTTCTACTTCACAGAGTTACATGCTGTCATATGGCTGGGAAACATTTCTTTCAGGCTCCCAGTGTGTCCAGTGATGACAAACAGTAGGAAGGAGGACTGAACGCAGCAGTGCTTTCCTTTGCCTCATGCCTCTTCTCCTGCTGTGATGCAAGTGCAAGTGTGCGAGTCTACACATAACATGGTGCCTTTCAGGTGCAGGCGTTAATTACTTGTTTTGTTTGTGAGTCCCCACATTGCTTCTCACTTTTTGTGACACCTGACAGTGGATCGGGGCCCAATCAGTCGTGAGCAGTCCTTTGGTCTCTTTTTAGAATCCCTTGTTTAATTACCAGAAAGCTGAAAGCCACATGATAGGCACTACTCACAAATGGCATATTTGGCCATCTGTCTGTGGCTTGTTGCAGTTGGCTAGTGGGAGTAATACATGAACTCTGTGGGCAAGAAATTACATTTCCTGTTTAAAGTCCGGAGCATTACATGTGTTGCATTAAAAAATCTGAAAATCAAATGTCATTTCCTTTAACAGATGCACCTCTTGACGTCAAGTTTAATGCATTTAACATGTTTGTAATTTGTGATTTTTTTTTTTTTTTAAAGGTTGCTTTTAAGACTGGAAGAAAACCCACAAACTACATCCACACACTTCTGCTGATGTATGATCTACAACTTCACAGTTATCGCTGTGGATGACAAAAAAAAAAAAGACTTCTGGCATCAAATGCTTAAAATAGTTCTGAGGATTTATTCAGGCTTAATATAGGTATAATTAAAAGAAAAAGTGTCTAGCTAATGTGCTATACTGGCTTAGTATGAGGACTGCAAACATGGGAAGGTATTCCTTACACTATATCTCCATATAGAATAGGATCACAAGTGATTTGGGGATTTTAATGTTTCCACTACATGGAAAAATAGTGTGTCAACATTGAGCCACCCTGTTATTACCGTAAGAGCCTGGAAGCTGGACAATAGACAACTGATTGCTGGAAGAAAATGGACTGTCATCCAAAGTTGAGTTCATCATACTAACTGGTTTGTAAATACAACAAATGCTGTGAAACAGAGTCAAAAAAGACGCTACATTCTTAAGCAGACTTTTTCTGTTTTCCATAAAGCAGCTACTTGACAAAGAGTTTCTCCTCGAGTTAATCAAGACAGCCACAGGGGTGTATAATTCAAAATAAAATGAGCCCCTGAGACACTGAGCCATGTTGACTGATCACAAACTAAAAGAGAATACTTACTGATGATCCCGATTGTCTTTGACTTTGGAGAATTTTATAACTTTCAGTACGAGGCGATGTAGAAGTTTGAGCATCTGTGGGAAATTTTTATATTTCATTGATTTATGGGTTCTTGTAGCAAATACAAAATTTTCTCAAATTTTTAAAGAACTCCTAATATTTTATTTTATTATCATCAAAAATAGAAAGAAAAAAGTGTTGTGTGGCACAGTTGTTTCCCTCGTAAAATCTTGAAACGTCATTGACTTGATTTGAAAGGCAGGTCAATGAAAGCCTTAAGGAATTGTGAGGTGATGACATTTCCAGATATGGGCTCATCTTAGCAAGTGAGCGGGATCTGAAAATTGAGCCAAACGATGCCTTCACAGCAGGGGAAGGTTATAAAGAAAGACATTAAAATGCATCAAAAATTGCAGTTTAGTCGAACTATGAAAGATATAATCTAAAAAGACCACGTTTACAAAATGTTAAGACTGCAAAGAGCTGAAACAAGTCTGGTGGCTTTTCTACTCTGCGGTGTTGATGTAAAATCAGTATCAATTAAGAAGAATCACTAAAAGAAAACCCTATATCTGACCTCACACAAAAGCAACATCTGGATATCCAAGAGTCCTTTTGAAACTGAGTAAAACCTGAGGTTTTGTGCTATAATGAAAGAAAAAGAACTGATGAATGAAAACCTTACCAACTGGGAGGAATGGGTTTCATTAAAATTAGGCAAATTCTGGATTCAAAGGTCATGCAGTCAGTAAATCTATGACAGCGGGTGGGAATTACTAAATTAACAAGATAAAGACGGTTATAAAAACTTAAGTAAGCTCTGATATCAGCCAAAATGGGTGTAATTAATTCCTGAACAGTACATTAGATCATCATGGCACGTCAAGTCAGCATGGTATTTTATTTCCATCAAAACATCTTTGATAGTTTCTGGCTACTTCTTAAAGAAGTAATAGCATGTATGTCATACCTCTTCATCCAAAGAAACACTCTCCCAGTGATCTTTGAATTTAGCCTGGCGGTTGTTGTGTAGATCAAATTGTCAGCTTTCATTTATAAGTGAATAAAACATGAATCAAACAAACAAGCAGCAGCTTCACTGTATCATGCCACAGTTCAATATCTAAAGACATGTAAAGCAGGGTCACGAGGCATTTTAACAATACTCCTGAGAAGAACTGAACTAATTTTCATCACCAAACACAGCTGTCAGCTTCCAATAAAAAAAAAAAAAACTAGGGGAAAGAGATACGGGGCCCAATATAAAAGTTAAATGACCTCACTTTTATTTTTCTCCAGCTATTTATAGCTGAGAGGGTCATGAAGATGAATACCAATGAACAGCAGTGTTCATTCATTATTCTTATCAAGTGTGATAATCCAAAGTTTATCAGATATGGATTCCTGCAAGCAAAGACACAACACAGGAAGGCTTGGATAATTTGGCTGAAATAGCAAGTAGCTCCAACACACCCCCACCACAGGTCCAACTCCCCCCCACACTGGGCTTAATCTTTTATTGAACAACCTGAATAACACAAATGAGTTCGTGCATCTTTATTTGTAACATTCAAAGGGACCAATCATTATCTTTTAATTACTAGTACCCAGTAGTGGGGCCCATTAAAGCAAAGTAATTAATCTAACACTTTGGCAAGGGAGGGGATCTGCTGTACAAACAGCAAGTTCATTGAAACTGGTTTTGAGCTATAATATTTGCACATGAAGAGGCAGTGAACAACAAATTAATGGTGCAAGCAAGGACTAAAGTGAGGCAGTACAAAGAATTGAAAACATTCATGTGATATATATAGAACACAATAGTTTATCAGAAGCCTTCTCCTGACAGTTCTTTTTATTTTCTGGTTCCATTGCTGAACAAAGCACCCCTGGCACAAGTTAAAGATAAAAAAGAGCAATAAACAAAGTGCAAATATGTTATATTTGTATACGATCATACATAATACCTTGTGTAATGTACCTTTGGCTGCCTTCAGTGTGAAAGCTATTTATATTCACTGTTAACACAGTGTGTGCTCTAGCTATGTTGATGATTGATTAACACATCAGATTAAATCAATGTCAAAGTAACGTTAGCTGCGCTGATATTCGAGTCCATTTAACTGGGTGAAACCAGCCAGTTCTCAAGGACAACAGGGGACTCCTGAGGGTGCACATATCCAGTTTTAGTTTTGGCAGTCACTGCAATATATGGTGTGGTTTAAGAAAAAAACTATTCAGTTAACATTTGTTTGCATCTTTCTAGATCTACAGGGGTCTTCAGTTAAAAAAAAGAAGAAGATTCCACTTTAATTAGATTTAGAAGCTGCAGCAGTACATTGTTTTTTTTTTAAATGATAAGCCCACTACGAGTTACATCTCAATAACAAACAGGTGCACAGGCAAGTTCAACATGCAGTCCCACTAAAGATCCATATTTCTTTATCAATAGTTATTAGAGACCAATAACCAATTACAGTATGTTTGACATTGAGGAAAAAATATTTTTGGTTGTACCTGCAATTCTTGCTCATATGATGAATCAGGGCAATTGAAAGTGTCCTATCACAACAGGCTCAGTTTCTTCTCTGTTAAAAATAGAGTTGTGACACACTCATGTTGTCACACAACTCATCAGGGAGGCATGAGAAAGAAAAGGGGACTTAATTGTATTGTGGCTAGCTCTGGCAAACACCTATGGATCAATAGATAGATACTTTATTGATGCAGAAGGAAATCTGGGATACCACACAAGCTCGTTGGGCTAGCTGTGCACTGACACCATGTTTCTAGCAAAATCAAGAATCTCATCCTGGATTTTTACAACAAATTAAGACTAAGAGTCACTGCTGGGTCAGGAACATCAGACTGGTATCCGCTTGAAAAAGGCATCATTACAGGCTGCACCATCTCAGTCATCCTTTTCCCCCTCACCATGAACATGGTTGTCAGGTGAGCAGAGCTGGAATGCAGAGGGCTCCTCCTTCCTCTGCTTCCTCCTCCTCTTCCTCACACACTGCTGATTTTTGTCATGGTGTAATCATCAGGGTTGGTAAACCTCTGTCCCATCACCTCTTCCTCAAACAGAGGAGGAGGTGATGGGACAGAGGGGACAGAGGGGACACCACAAATGAGCTGCAGCAGTCTGTCCTGACTCTGGACACTTGCAGTTCTCAGACAAAGGGACTCAAATATCTGTTAAGTTCCAGGATTAAAACACAATTTTACCTTATAAATACATGTGCATACATTTTTCAATCGGAGAAAAAATAAAAGTGGAAACAGGGGAGGGACAGGCAAAAGGTAACAGCCTCAGGTGATATAAACCTGTCATGGTCCTGGGCCTTATGCCCAGCGTTTTGTGTTTTCATTCTTATGGTTCTGTTTCATGGTGTTTCTTAGTTTATTTATTTAGAGTCTTAGTTTGTTAATGTTCTGTATTTGTTGGTTGTAGCTATTTGTATTAATTCTCTGTTCCCTGTGTGGTGCCCCTGTGTCTGTCCTGTTCCTCTGTCATGTCCTTAGTCTCATGTGTTTTTGTTGTTTTTCTTGTGCAGTGCGCCTTCCTGTCTCCTTCTGGTTGTTTCCTGTTTTACTTTGTTATTTCTTGTCTCTTGTCTCTGTGTTTAGCTTTATTTCCCTGTCTCGTCTGTGTAATTAGTTTCAGCTGTGCCCTCACCTGTTGCCTGTTCCCCAGTTATCCTTCTGTGTATTTATGGTCTCAGTCTCCCCCCTTGTCTCTCGGCGAATCGTTGTTGTTTCTGTGGCTGTGTTCTGCTCTCTGGCTCCCTTTTCCCTGGTGTTTCTAGTGTTACTCCCAGTTTAGGTTTATTTTGTCAGTTTGCTTTGTTACTTTGGTTCATTTTGCCACTGCACTTTCTGCCTCAATAAATACTCATTATCCATCATTCCTACCTGCTGTCTCCACAGTCCTGCATTTGGGTCCTCACCTCCTTACACAGCCCGCTCACGCACCGTGACAAAACCACTACAAAAATACCACAAGAGGAGTAGTATTTCCACTTTTATTATCTGTATTATTATCTTATTATTCTAAATAAGAATAAAAGGATCCTTCATCACCTCGCTGCAATGTAATCTGTCTTCAAGTACAGCCTCCGAAGGATGCAGCCTCTCTATTCAGACACACCAACCTCATGAGTTGGGTTGGAATAAGTTCAAGCTAGCAAGATGGTGGCGGTGGAACAGCAAGGAGCTTGGACAAGATGAAAAAGCGTACCACAGTGAAAATATTTCATGGAATAGGCTCCTTGGAACACCTCAGACAAGAAGGCCAGGCCTGCAGTCTCTGCTCAGATTCATCCCAAAGGTGTTGAGGTCATAACTCTGTGCAGGCCAGTCAAGTTCTTCCACACAAACTGGTTCATAAATGTCTTTATGGTCCTTGCTTTGTGCACTGATGTACAGTAATGTTGGAACAGGTAGGGTCCATCCCCAAATTGTTCGCACAAAGTTGGGAGCATGAAATTTTCCAAAATGTCTTGGTATGCTGACGCATTAAGAGTTCTTTTACACTTGGCACAATGTAGTCAGGTAAGTACTGTTCTTCTGCAACCACTAAACCCAGACTTGTCCATGAGATTGCTAGACAGAGAAGTGTGACTCATCAATCCAGAGAATACATCTCCACATCTCTAGAGTCCGGTGGGGGCGTGCTTTGCACCACTGCATTGTGATGTGTGGTTTGGATGCAGCTGCTTGGCCATGGAAACCCATTCCATGAAGCTCTCTATGCACTGTTCTTGAGCTAATCTGAAGGCCACATGAAGTCTGTAGATATTGACTCTGCAGAAAGTTGGCAACCTCTGTTTACGATGCACCGCAGCATAAGCTAACCCTGCTCTGTCGTTTTATATGGCCAACCACTTCATGGTTGAGTTGCTGTTGTTTCCAATAGCTTCCACTTTGTTATAATACCACTAACAGTTGACTGTGGAATATCTAGTTGTGAGGAAATTTCACGACTGGACTTGTTGCACAGGTGGCATCCTATCACGGTACCACACTGGCATTCACTGAGCTCCTGAGAGCGACCCATTCTTTCACAAACATTTGTAGAAGCAGTCTGCATACCTAGGTGCTTGGTTTATACACCTGTGCCCATGGAGGTGATTGGAACACCTGAATTCAACGATTTGGATGGGTGAGTGAATACTATTGGCAATATAGTGTATAATGTATTTTTAAAATTTACAACAGGATTAAAAAAAAAAAGGAAAAAGAAAAAAAAAATCCAATAAGCTAATGCTGTTGCACCACCATATTCCCATATTGGAAGTGGATATTGCAGTATCAATTCACTATTTTGATACTGCACATCCATTTTTGATATCAGTAATGGAAATCTCAGCATCCGTTGGGCCCAAAGATAAGTTTTTCTGAGAATTCTGTGGTAATACATAGTCATGTGCTGCATGTTTCTAAATCAGAATATGACATTTTACACTAAGAACAAGTGATCCACCATGCTAAAGGCTTTCTGTTTGTTGATATGCATTCAATCCACAGTTTAAGCTGATTATTATTATGTTCTATCACCATATCTATCTCAGTAAAATCATAAAATACTTAGAACTGAGATTGCCTCTCAAAATAATATAAAAAAATATCCCTTCACTCTCTGAGGAAAAAAAAAATTAAATGAGCACAGCTAATTGCACTGCAAAGTTTATATTTCTGCCTCAGGAAAAGAGAAGCCATCATGACTACTACTGGAAGAACACAACAAGGTACAACTCGAGAGGAAAATGATTTGGAGAGTTGACAGCCCTGTGGTAATTTGTCAGGGTCATTCTCCATGATCGTCTCAACATTGTCCCCACACTTCATACAATGATTCATCTGCATCCAGAAGAGAAGCTAAGCGCTATTTCTAAATTATCTATGAGTTATCTCCTCAATAACTTCTAATCAGACAGCTGCCGTTTCCTCCACTGTAAACAAAAGTAATTACAGTAGATGTGATGGATGGAAAGAATAAGACAGCTTCTGCATGCTCAGGACCAGTACGGGGATCCACAGAGCAGAACACTTTAATTAGGAATGGCCTAGCCCAGCACAACTGAATGAGTCTGACAAAGCACACATTCCAGTTGCTAAAATAAGCCTCTGCCTATGCAGTGTCTTTTGTTTTCCCAAGTTTGGGCCAGTGATTTACTTTCGCACATTTGAAGAAGTTGTTTTTGACGGGGAATAGAGTCTAGCATGATATCACTTCATTCTTATTAAAGGTAATGAAATTCTAAATAGAATTTAGGAGGAAAATCAAATGTGCAATATGGAGTTAGTCAAAGCTGCAGGTTCAATAGGCAAGCCACAAGGGTGTCATTATTTATTTGCTGATCAGTGCACTTAGCGATTAATCATTATTTATCAAATACTTAACACCAGAAGAGATATAGTAAAATACTGAAAAACAACTGAAATCAAAATTTTATATATTTAATTCTGCAGACAGTAGAGAAAAGGAAGCACTGATTGGATGCATTTGTTGTACAATATTGACTAAAGTTATTGGGTGAAGCAGCTGCATTTGTGTTAATTAGTAGGTTATTGAAGTTAGTGTGGACATTATTTGAATCAAGAATCAAGAATCAAGAATGCCTTTATTAGTCCCACAAATGGGGAAATTGCAGTTAACAGAACATCCATCCAAAACAAAAACATAACACAGACAGGGGGGGACAGATGTCTGAGGTCATGCAACCGTTTCACAACGGCGCTACCTTTAGCAGAGAGACAGAAAGAGATACATTGAGCAACATTTACAACACAAATTTTGTATGAAGAGAGATGTTAGAAAAATTTAAATGTTGGTAAAGAGGTTTTTGTAATGACACATACACCATATGCAAAACTGATTTATGACCTTTGAATCTAGCAAAGCTTAGGCAACAGCTAAAGTTACCTCCACCTTCTAATCCCATAGATACCCTCAAAAGTGATGTAATTATTTTCATCAACAATTTTCTTACACACAGTACAGAGTTGATCTAAAGTGTAAATAGCATCTTACAGTAAACTCATAAAAGGTTTTGGTTCTATAGCATATATTCTCATCAGGGGGTCTCCAAATTCTGCCAATACACACTCAGCAGCCACTTTATTAGCAACAACTGTTAAACAGCTCATTAACACAGAGATGTAATCAGCCAATCACATGACAACTCATTTAGGCATGAAGGCATGGTCAGGATAACATGCTGAAGAATGGGTTCAAAAAGTGAATTCAGTGACTTTAAACGTTACGTGGTTGTTGGTGCCAGATGAGCTGTTCTGAGTATTTCAGAAACTGATGATCTACTGGGATGTTCCCACACAAGCATCTCTAGGGTTTACAGAGAACAGTCTAGAAAAGACAGCATTTCTATTGTGCAGCAGTTCTCTGGGTGAAAATGCTCTGCTGATGCCAGAGATCAGAGGAGAATGGCCAGACTGCTTCAAGGCCGATAGGAAGGCAACAGTAACTCAGCCATTCGTTGCAGCCAAGATTTGCAGAAGAGCATCTCTGAATGCACAACATGCCAAACCTTGAAGCAGATGTGCTATAGCAGCAGAAGACCACACCAGGTGCCACTCCTGTCAGCTAAGAACAGGAAGCTGAGGCAAGGGGTCTCTGGGTCAACAAAACTGGATAAGAAAAGGCTGGAAAAACATTGCCTGCTGTGACGTTTGGATGGTAGGGTCAGAAATTATAAACAACATGAAAGCATGGATCCCTCCTGCCTTGTATCAATGGTTCAGGCTGCTGCTGGTGCTGTAATGGTGAGGGGGATAATTTCTTGGCACAAAAGAGATTTTAAATCTCAATGGGATTTTCCTGGTAAAATTTAAAAAAATAAACACCAGAGCCTACATGAGTGTTGTTCCTGACCATGTCCATCCCTCTATAACCATAGTGCACCCATATTCTGATGGCTGCCTTCAGCAGGATAATGCACCATGTCAAAATGCTCAAATCATTTTAAATGACGAATCTGCAGGAACTGTATGATGCTATCAAATTAATGTGGACCAAAGTTTACAAGGAATGTTTCCGGCACCTTGTTGAATCTATGCTACAAAGAATTAAGGCAGTTATGAAGGCAAAACAAGGGTTCAACCCAAGGTGTACATAGTAAAATGTGCATACTCTAATTTACACTGGCAAAGTTAAAATGAACTAAATATGCAAAATATCAACCTGAATGATGTTATCTTGTGTTCTAGTATGATGTGACACAGATAACTGTGATTCAGATTATAATGATGTTACAATAAGACATTTATTTTATTGGGATCCAAGCTGGCAGGAAAGGATAAAGGGTATTAATTGAGCCAATGCAGTTGAGACCACACTGTGAATGTGTGGTGTGAGGTGCCAGAAAACAGTCGTGGTGGGTTTTTATTGATTTAGATTCAACAGTCTATTTTGTCTAAAACCACTGGACCGAATACATGAAACAGTTTGAGGTCACCCTATTTATGTGTCAGACTCAGTCATGCATTGGATATTGTGAAATGTTAGGCTTTCCAAAACAAGAAAACCGGCATGCACAACTCCAGTCCAAATAAACCATTTGAGAGGTGCTGAACCATGTAAATGTCAATTTATGAATGAGAACTTCAGCACTCACAATTATGTGTATAAAGTATGTAAAATTACAAGGCAGCAAGACCAGTATTTTCATACTGTGTATGTTCTCTTTGTGAACAGTATGTGATAGTTGTGCTGCAGTAAAAAAAAACATTATAGTCATCACTGTCCAAATATTGTATTATCCTTCAGTGTGTACTATTGTTGTTTTTCAGTTGACCTTTGAGTGACCTCTTTTCCTTTGCTGGACCTTTTACTTCATAGAAATTGATTCTTAGTATATTTTTTTTAATGTATAGTGTACCGTCAAAGGACTGAAAACAAAACAAAAAACCCCACATCCAGCTCACCTTTTCTTCCTGGTTTCTTCAGAGACCCACAGCCATCCATGTTGGTGTAGAAGGCTTGTTGCCCTGATTCACACGTTCATTTGGCAAATCACAACATTTTGATGAACTGCCATGCCGAGTTCATTTAGCAGGGGAGATTAAGCCATTTTATTCTGTTTTGCAGGAGCCAAAAGTTGGCTCAATGCCAGTTTCAGTGGCCAAGATTTTAAGCAAACATGTAGTATCAAACATGAAATATGGTCAGGTGCAGTTTACACCTGTTAAATGTGTATATATTCTGTGAACGTTTGCGATCTGCACTCTGCTAGTAAGCACGTGTGTTCTCACACTGACCTTTCTAGGTGTTTACCTCAAGAAGAACTGACTTCAAGGGGGAGGTGAGAGTATTTCACATGGAAAGAGTGGTTCAAATACTATTGATTGCATGGAAAAGATACCTTTAAAAAATTTATTCAAAAATACTTACCGGGAGAGCAAAAGCATGAAAACTCACCATCATATCAGGTATTAAAACTTTTCACTGTAATTGATTACATGAAAAAATAAAAATATTATTTGCTGACATTTTTGCAGTTTTGTATGGTTGCTCATTTAAGTAACCTCATGTTTGGTACTGCATAAGTCCATCCAAAAATATTTGCCATATCATTGATGAACACACTTATCAAGTACAATGTTATGGTAAGAACTGGGGAAAAGAGGAACATCCAGTAATGTCACAGCAGGGAAAAATACATATACAGTCAGTAACACAACACAGAATAACAAAGTCATGTGTCTTTCACAGTGCCATCCATTCTTACTGCTTATCTACATCTAATGGCCCAGTGGTATTTATCCTCAGCCATGTACAGCAGGACCTGGGGGATCCTAAAACCTTCCCAGGTTAACATGCTCTTGGTCTTCCCAAGCGGGTTTCCCCTCAGCTGGATGTGCCCAGAATGCCTCCACAAGGAAGGAGGAGGTCTCTGACTGGAGGCCTCAATTGGCTCACTTTAAAACAAAAGCCCAGTGGTTCAACCCAAAGCTTATTGCAGAAATCTGACACCATCATGCCTGTCCCTCTTATAGCTAGTGAAGGATTTTTTTTGTTTGTTTGTTTTTGCTCTTGAATCTTCAAAATTATTTTCTGTGCAGGTTAAATCTAAAGTTCACAGTCTTACCAGTGATGCCTGGCTTGTCTGCCCTTCCAACAGAAAACCTTGATTTCCTGACTCTGTTAAATCTTTGCACCAGCAGCTCATGCCCAGTAAGAGTGTTTGCCATTCATGGCAGAGGACGAGAATGTTATGAATTCAGGTACTTTCAGGGTTTTTTGTTGTTGTTGTTGTTGTTGTTGTTGCTGTTGTTTCTTCTCCCATTTTCACATCATGATCCACTCAAGGAATTTTTAATCTAACCTCAAAACCAACTCTTTTGTCCTTGAGGACACCCCTGCATGGACATGCATCCCTGAAAATCCACACTAACACAAACCACATATACACAGCTATTTCATAACTGTAAAAACATCACACAGTAAATTCACAGTTACAAGTGGGGACCAAAACCAGCAGATTTTGTCTGGCTGTGCAACATGTTGGATTTAGGTTACTATTAAACATGAATGGAGGGCATCTTTTAATGGAAATTGCCATCAATACTAAGCCCGCTTTGTGGATTTTGACGGAAGCCGATGGTTTGAATGCTGTTTCAAAAATTCATCATACATCACAGCTATTAGCAGCTTTGTTCTTGAAGTACTGGTCTTAGCTTGCAAGAGTACATATTGGTAAAACACCATCACAGATGCCTGTTTAATGTTTTGCTCCAACCTCTGCATACAAAATGCACTATCGAACCTCCTCAGGAGAAATAAAACACAGTGTAAAATGCTGGCAGTGTTTTCTTCTTAAGTGGTGAGCAAACCCAGCAGATCGTAAAAATGATGCAAGGATGCTCAGAGTGAGCTGAATTCTTAGTAGGCGTTTACACGCTATGCTTGAATCCAGGGTAGCTGACTGATGACTAGAGCCTAAGTTATTTAAATGCATGTTGATAACGTGTGATAAAGTGGCCTCACACATATTTCCATGAATAAACCAATTAAACAGTGGTTTTCAATCCTAGCCGTGGAGCTGGTTTTCTTTACTACAGCCAACTTAATTGCACTCATGTGCAGTCCCTGGTGTGAATCAGTGCCTGATTAGACTGAAACCAGCAGAGCTCTGGATCCAGAGTACTTGGACTGGGAGCCACTAGCCTCAGGTGTTTCATCACAAACAGAATACAAGCCACTAGTAAGAATGAAAGGGAGAATTTGCCATTTGCCTCTTCCTATTAGACTCATTACTTTTAATAGATATGACAGAAATGACTCGTTTTATTGAAAGGATGCTTACACAGAAGAATTTGTTAAACAAAAGGGGTAGAAAGTACATTTCCTAAAGAGCATTTACTATGTACTAAAATTTAAAGAGCACAGCTGTCCCCATTTGAATGACTACTTTACTAGAACCTCATGTTCAAATTAAGTTAAATGCTGAGTAGCAGAAGTGCTTACATAAATATATTGTGTGTTTGGACCACAATCTGAGGCATGCTGTGCTCTGAAAAGTAGAAGAGAGTTTTTTGAAAAATAGATTATAAGTTATTTTTTTAATCTTGTCTGGACTGGCAACTACATTTTTGCCTTTTTCACTTTATATGAATGAATTTGATTGTTGAGTTTATTTCCTTTTCTTTTTTATATCAACAAACAGGCAACATATAATTTACATACAGTATGTGACGTGTGCCTGTTTGTGGCAGTTGAAACTAATCAAAGCTTACCTGCTGGAACTTCAGCTGTTTCTCCTCTTGCGTTTGTCGCTGCACTGTATATTGCTTGAATAGGAACCTGGAACACCTGCAATTGTTATGCCAGCTAAAAGCATGAACATCATTCTCTGAATTTGTCCCTAAATCACTGTGCCTCAGTTTGTTTTTGAGTGAATTTTATACACATTCTTGTCAGCTCTAAAGTAGTCCAAGCATGGTAACTGAACACACAAAGAACTGGCTGGCTGAAAAGATGGCTAGGTATGTTGACTGGACTGTAGTGCCAGACAAGAACATGGCATGAGCTACTGTATTTATCGAAGGGTTCATTTTATTACTACTGGTCATATTCATAAGACCAGTCACCAGAAGAGATTTGGGTCTTGTAGTTTGTCTTTAATAACAGCAGTATAGCACCTTAGATGTAAAAAGAGTTAAAGCAAGTCTACTTTTTTTATTTGATGCACCATTGGTTTATCATCACGTGGCATCATATGACTGCATTCACACTGAAATATCAAATGTTTGAAATAGTTTGAAATTTTTGGACAGCATACGCAACACTACAACTGTAGTGGTACTACTACACTGTGGGCGTGGGGGCAAAATTCAGTCCTGTGTAAATGAAGATTTTTTTTTTAAATTTCTACTCAGGATGGTCTAAAGTTACTGTGACCTGCTGCGATGATGCTTCATCAGGGCTCATCTCGGCCTCTGTCACTTCTTCCTATAATGTAAGATTTAGAAGTCTTTGCAGACAACTCAGTTTTATGTGATCACTGGCTCCAGCACTCGCTGTCAAAAGAAAGAAAATATCTTCCAAGACTGGAATTTTCGCCCTTAAATCCCACGACATTTTTTCCAGTTTCTGAATGAGAAAATGAGCGCTTCAGTGAAGGGCCAACCAAATAAACCCCTCTTTGGGCCTGGAGCCACTAATCTGTAATTTAATTTCAGGCGGGCGTCTGGGCCATGAGGACATGCAGCAAGGTCAAGGGCTACTGTACAGAGAGATCTGCGCATTTGGGCACAACCTGGGGTTTGGTCAACAGTCTCAGCCAGCTTAAGCAAAGGACACTGTGCGTGTGCATGTTCCAGCGAATGCTCGTGAGTACGGGTAGGTGTGCTTGGAAGGATATTTCTGCAACACATATACAAGTCAGACTTGATACAAGGTAGCTATTTCACATATGACAGCAACAAACAATCACAGAGAAAATCCATTATTCAAAACAAGTAAAATGTTTGGGATGACTGAGCATCTGCAAACAGAGAGGGATTAGGCCTAAAATAGGACTGCGTCTAACAGTGAACAATTCAACATGTCAGTGGTGATCTGCATGTAAATGAAATATTTGTATTACTTTGACCATAATTCATGTTTTACTCATTATGTAGAATAGTGTAGTCGGCAGATATATCAACTAATAGAAAAGTGGAAGGACGAATTTGAACAGCATGGCTAATCCTGTGGGTGAAGAGAAGAAATGTCTGTAATAAACTCGACCTTGTTCTGCCTGAACGAACACAAAGTGGCCCTGGGAACTGGACCAATAATTACCAGTGACGAGCCAGTTTCACCTCATCTGTTTAATGTAAATAGGCATTGGGTTATCACACACAAATGGCTTTGGCATTCATACATGGACATACCTGTATGGCACAGGAACCTACTTAAGTACTTAAAAAAATGCAATGATACAACCTGCACGAGCCCTGGCCTGGGCGAGATAAAACTTTCAACACCAGCTGTAAAGGCTAGTTGTGTTAGTCTGACTTCATTAAAAACAATTTCTTACATACAAGGCTGTCAGGTCAGTGAGAAAATCAGGGTGTATCCCATGCACCATTTGCAGTTTGTTGGAGCTTAGCTGGCATTCAATTTCAATTCCCTCAACTTACTGAACATAGGAGAGCGCCAAACACTGACAGGTACAAGTTACTCCAGTGACAGACGCTAATTAGCAAGTGCAGGAGTAATGGGAGAACTGAGCTCTCTCTCTGGCCGAGAGACAGTGATGGCAACTGAGGCAGGGTCATCTCTTTAAGTGTCTCACTGCCTATTAGACAGGAGATCTGGCACATGCCCCATCACTACCCATACAGAGTGATCTCAGGGACAGAGAAAGGATCCTGTCACATCCTGTAGTTTTCAAATAGAGCTTCTCTTTTGCATAGAACACAACCCACTCAACTGCATTCACTCACTCGTGTGGCCCTCCATTGACAGAAAGGGAGGGCAGGCAATAGAAAATAATGGCACATGATGTGTTTATGTGTTTTGATGGAAACTCGAGGGAAAGTCTTAGAAAGGAGATGATGGACTCGTCTTCTGCTCAGCGAGGCTTTGACATTCTGTAGGGGATGCTGGAAATAGTCTCCAGGTTGATGGATAGGTGGAGTGGGATCACCCGCCAGACTCATGTCCTCCCCCCCCATCCGGCCCTGGCTCCTGAAAAAAGGCACAAGAAGAAAATCTGCCTGTTCAGTGTGGAAAAGGCAACTACCAGAGCAAAACACAGAACTCAGTAACTAAAGCAAATCGTGATGAGTCAGCCTCACACCAAGATTAATAGCAATTTTCAAACCACTATTAATCATTATTATTATTATTGTTATTAGTGTAGTAATATTTTAAAAGCTTCCATGAATTAAAACAGAAAAAGAAAAAAAGGAGTGAAAAGAACCCAAGTGGATTTGACATCATTAAATAAACAGCTACACCAGTATGAATTTGTGTTTCCAACACTGTTACAACCTACAAGTCTCTCTCAATCCTCCTCTCTGTGTCTTCCTGAACTTCCCCTTACTCGTAGCCCCTGTGGACCATCCCACTGCTAGCGCAGCGAAAGAAATTATTCTCCCTGCATCATTAAACCATATGAATTAACTTGGGTGGAATTTAATTATGTCACACATGACGCTCTTCTGCTTGAAACTTTTAAAAGCGGTATAGTTGCCTACACTCTTGCAGATATATTATTCAAGTTGGCTACATCTGCATGCAGCTGGACTCCTAAATAAATATACTCAAGACAGAGCTTTTCATTTCATTTCTGTTTCCTGCTGAGATATCAAACATATGTACCCTGAGAGTGTCTAATAATCTGCAGAAATTCTTGTGCGCTCTCTGTTCCACTAAGAGTTTAGCTATCTGTCTAAAACCGTCATGAATCTACTTTTGTTTCAGATGCACTGTAACTTGAAAAGCTTTGACTCTGTGTGCACTCAGTAAGCAGATGTATTCTGGTGTTTGAAGCCCTCACTGTACATTTCAACACAGGAAATACAAAAATAGTTCTGTTAGCAAGCTGCTCCAACCTCCTAATTGATGCTTATTATCATCCTTTTATTACATTTTACACATGACAGCTGGTGTGATGTGGATAAATCCTAAATGAAAGCCCTAAGGGCATTGCTAACAGCTTCAAAATGTCAGACCAAAAACTGATAGAGTTATAGAGACTGTCATTATGAATGATAGGAATCTTTGCAAATTGCAAAGCTTGCCACAAGAAGATCTGTTTTATTTGCTCCCTGTCAGAGGGTAATCTGACTTGCTAACGTATCCATCAACCAAATGAGCAACAGATTTTTAGCAGATAATTTTTCATCTGATTCGAATCTGCCCTTAGATTTTGGCGGTGTTTTTCAAAGTCATACTAGCGGTTCAGTCCAGAGCTTAGAGGCTAAATTAAAGACCCCTTCTTTCAATGGATAAACATCTACACCAGAGTAATGTAGAATCTTACAAAATAACAAGCTGTCCACTGGTAATCAAAAAGTAATATCCACTTTAAATGTTTAACGGGCAGCCTCTGTGTGAGAATCTTGAGAGGCCCTGGCAAGGCAAAACCACCCCTATACTCCAATACCTGTGATACAAGCTGATGGACAGATTCATTTACAACAGGGACAAGAAATTTCCTGGGACTGTAGGAGGATGTTCACATGAAAGATACAGTGGCACAGTAGATTCAACCTAATAATAGATTAAATCCACACTGTGCCCATGTCTTTCTGCATTTACAGTAAAATGTAAGCTATATATCATTTTACAGTTGGTAACTTCTCTCTAAAAGAATAACAAGTAACTTCAAGATAACAACAAGCAAAGTAACAACAATCAGAGTATCTATCAAAGAAGACCAGGCATGGTGCTGTGGAAGTAAATGACTGAGAATAACCTTGGAGAAAAATTTGGAATAATGAGGAAGCAGCTAAACCTTGGCGATGCTTAAAGATCATTACCAGATGATAAACACATCACGACAATTTCTCTGCACAAGAATGAATAATTATGTTGTATAGGTTCACCTTTAAGGATATATTTACATTTCAGTGCCTGAGAAGATATCTTAGAAGCCTGCAATGTAAAGTTGATGCCAGGGGTACGGCTGGACAAATTGTGTGGTGTGGAATATATTTAAACAGCGATTACTACCTTCAGTGTGGAACGACACAAAAAAGGCTATTATTATTAGGCTTGAATGTAACCATGAATGCAAATGCACTGCCTTTAAGTATGAGGAATGTGAACCCAAATAAGGTACTAAAAAAGTGTTTCATTGCCTCTCATTTTCTGCAGCACCTTTTTTTAAAAACAAGTGTTAGCATCAGTTACATAAACATCAGTTCAGGCAGAACACTTTAGTCAGATTTAACCATTTATTTAAGAGTGACTGTCCCTGAGATCACAACCCCCAGCAAAGACTAAAACTGATTAAAACTGTTTGAATGAAATAAATTCAATATGTACAAATTAGGAGGAGACTGGGGAGGTGGAGGTGATGAGTTGCAGTAGTGTAATTGGCCAATGTAGAGTGTTGAATGTGAGCATAGAGCAGTAGGAATAAATGAATGCTGCCTCAGTTATGGATGGGCTTATGACTTTGTTCCTGTCTGAACTACATAAAAGCACCATTTACATTCGAAATTTCTATTCTTAATTTAAAACTAAGTAATAGATACTTTCCCATTAAACAGCAAAAACAGCAAAAAAAAAAAAAAAAAAAAAAAAAAAAAGGCTTGTCAAAATTTGATGAAAGGGTCTGAACCACTCTCTGTGTGGTTAAGACAAATCTACAGCCTGAAGCTCAGTAGGTTAGCTTAGAGAGATTGGAAACAAGTAGAAAAAAACTGACCAGGCTTTATATGGAGGTAACAAAATCTGCCTACTAGCATCTCATAAGCTCATATTAACACCTTATGTTATCTTTTGTAAACCTGCACAAAATCCATATTTTAAATAGAAGTGAGCTCTAGAAGGACCGGGAAGAAAGCTGGCAGCTGGGTGCTGCTTCACACTTACAGATGCAAGAGGGGTATCAATCGTCTTCTGTAGCGCTTGTCAAGAAAACAATAAGCGATAAAGGATTACATACGTATCATATTCTCTGGAAACCAGGGCAGGACAGTTACTTAACTGGAAACTGTGTTAAAAAGAGTTGCAGGCACAGGACTGTGCTGGGATTGGGGAGGAAAAAAAATCTTGTGCAGTGATAATTCAATAGGTCAGAACATATAACAGTGATCACTGTGAATGATGGAGTAATGCAGCAGCTTTTGCTATAGGCCTTTCCACTTTATCCCAATAATAATAAGCCAGAGTGAGGTGCCTGACAGGTCATTCTGTTACCACACTGTTGTACCAAAGCAGCAGCATACATCACACTCTAAAAATCTTACACCTTTATCAGCTCTTTTTCCTATGGTCACAGTACCCCACCCTTAACTTATTTCCAAAAGCAAGTCTGCAGCCCCCCTGGTGTTAATTATAAGACTTTTCCCCCCAGAGACTGGGTAAGACGTGGAAGTGCATTAATCTTGATTCTTCACTTCAGTCTAAAGGATCATTTGAAGAGACTCCTGTGGTAACCCCCAAAGGTGAGGTGAATCAGTATCTGGAGAAAGGTACAAAGAGGGGAAAAGAAATCGCCCCAGTTTATTCTGCATGCACACTGGGACGCCGGCTACCTCAACAAACAAGTCGAGCATTACCCTATACCACTTGTATTCTCAGTATTTTAACTTGGAGGAGTATTCAGTGTCACACAGAATGACATGCCAAGAGTTTCCCACCTGTGTTGTGATTCGTTTGTTCCCTGATGCAGCATGAAGGTGAGTGTCACCTTACAAGCTGAATTTGAGGCAAGCTGAGTGACAGCTAAAGGGCTGTGACATGCTTACATCAAAAAGTTTAGATTCAGCCCCATTTCATTGCACTTTAGTCTATTACAGTTGAGCATAAAGGTCATTTCCAAATGTTTTCATAGCAGATATATATTTCACATTTCAGTGGGTTTTCGAATATCTTTTTGGCTCTTTTAATGACTTTTAATAATGTAGAATAATACTGCTTTGTGATGTGTAAAAATAGTTTGGTACCCATTTTATAGCAACAATCCATTGCTGCCTGATGCACAATTACTTATACCCCAATGCATCTCTGCACTGTGTTGCTGGCGGTGTCACACACTGTTAAATGGAAGGATGGGAATGACACGGGTAATCGGGTAATTGCTTAAAAAAAACAAGCAATAAAAATGGCTGTATGCGATAAACAGTGGTCTGAATACACAGGTCATTTTTGAGGATGATAGTAAAATGATTGCTTCTAACTGGCTGACAGTCATATGTGGGAGTAAAAGAATCAGTGCTTCCATTAGCAGAAAAGAAAAATCCAGAGCATTCTCACATCCATGTTAACAAGTGCATTTCAACAGCATCTTTTCTGTGCACTTGATTCTGAATAGCTTGCTCTTCGCGTTTGATCGCGGTCCTTATTAACTCATTAACCACTCTTTTGCATTTAAAAAAAAAAGCACTGAAGCAGTTAGCATGGCAGGATGTGCATGCTTAAGCTCCCTCTATCTAATCATGTTCTGCAGTTTCACAACAACATGTGCACACTTCTGAAAGCTATGCATGAAAGTCATCTCGCCATTCAGTGAGCAATATGTTTACCATATTCCCATCACAGTGGGGGGTTTGTTCAGTGTTTAGGTTTATGCCCACTCTAAATTCTCTGGTGTTGAGCATATTCACTTTGATAACCAGGAGCATCATAACAATGTGCTGGGATCCATTTAAAAATACCAGCTTTTATTTGTGACAAGAGTAATTTAGGTATAAAAAGTGGATTCCAGCCAATATTGCTTGCTATGAAGTGAACATTTTCAGTGTGAAAAGTTCTGACATCCTAGAGGGAAACTCAGACACCAAAGATGTTTAGACAAATATTCAATAACTCTTCTCTTAAAGTATGTTTGGTTGGAGAAACTGACAGCAAGTACCTTGAATGAGGAATATTAAGTGATGCTAATACGCTGGCGAGTACACACGAAGCAAAAGGAAAACATGTCAACACAGTGGAGCTCTCTATTGCCCACATCAAGAAGATAAAACATACAATTCATGTGCTCTAACTACATAGTTACATGTTCTGCTTAGTGTATATGCATGCAATATTTTAACAGCATTTTAGGTTAACATGTGGTCTATAGCTAGCATAATTCAGTTTTATTATTCAATCTGTCCTTAATTTAGTACACATAGGCTAATAAAATAACTCCAGAGGATCCAAACATCTGCAGACACAATAGTGTCTATTATGATTATCAGGGTAATACCTTTATTGTCATTGTTGCAGCTATTTGTGTGGCACTTTATCATCTATACATTGATGCCAAATCTCAGAATGAGTGTCCATTCATCCACAAATGCATCCACTTTGTGTTTGTGTGTTTTTCCTACATCAACACACTGCTGATGTTGTATGCAGTCTTTCATCTGCATTATGAGTAATCTATGGTAGTTAATTGAGCCCAGAGGCAGTTGGTTTCAATGAAGGCTCCTGTGCTTTTCTGGCAAAAACAGGAGAGAAGGAACTCTCTGGAGAAGGCAGCTCTCTGTCGAGTGGCAAACAGAGCAGAACTCCTGCCGTGTTCATTAGCTGTCATTGATCAGTGATTCAGTTGCTGTGCAACTCCTACCACAGCTCACATATTACATGTTTCATCTCATAAAAATTAATATAAAGGTAAGAAAGTGGAGCCAGCACAGCATTTTCCTTCTTGGTTTTTATTTTATTTTATTTTTTTACAGCACTATTTTGATTTGGATGGATGTTTGCCAAGGTTTTGCAACAGCATGCAGAGATTGTTACGCAGCACACTTGTCCATTCCACAGTTTTCTGATATCAATATGAGCTACTATATTCAGTTATTGGCTTCCCTCAGAGGCTATCATCGCTGCAACCTACTCCATCACAGGAGATGTAATGTAGAATGAGGCTGTGAGGTATAAAAATGCTGATAAATGGCTGAGACAAAAGCATAAATAATGCAGAGATCAGAGATACTGGAACACTGAGTCAAACTCTACTTCAAGACACCCTACACCTCCCTGGAGTGAGTCCAATGTAAGTGTCCTGTCTGACATCATCAGTGTCTGCTGGGCTTCACCTGCCACATACAACACAGAACTCAAGCACCCCCTCTCTGGCTCCCCTTGCCCTTTAGTACTCTTCGCTCGAAGAAAACACAACATCAGA
The DNA here is from genome assembly GCF_007364275.1 of Archocentrus centrarchus. Classification (NCBI taxonomy): domain Eukaryota; kingdom Metazoa; phylum Chordata; class Actinopteri; order Cichliformes; family Cichlidae; genus Archocentrus; species Archocentrus centrarchus. Next base: position 27,031,923 of record NC_044348.1, read on the forward strand.
GAACTCACATCCCATTTTCCAGTGTACACCTTGCTGCAGCTACCTTTTAAAATACACTTAGGCTAGTTTTCTCTTTTCAGATTTCACCACATCTCACCCCTTTTCATCTTTTTTCATATCTTTGAGAAAGAACTCCCTATATGCAGCACAGTATATACTTAAAAATCTATGACAAAGCCAAGCCTGAGCTACTGCAGCACAAAGGCATAACAATCAGATGTATTATTAGCATGACAGTGCAGAGTTTAAGTGAATATATAGGGGTGAATTAAATCAATATTTCACAACTCTACCAAAGGAGCTGCAAAAGGGCCATTATGTAGCACTAATTGCACCTATAGGGCCTATCTTTAAAAAATGTAATCTGCACTCTCATTGGAATTCATCAAAAGTCCGCAGGTAGATGACCGGGATCGTCCACGCTGCTCCTCATTTCACTGAATTTTCTTTATTCTCTTCATGTCTGCCTTTGAATATTCATTCTCATCTCATTTGCAGCTATCTCTGACTAGGCCAAGGTTCTGCACAGTACCAGTGCTCATTCCCCTTAACATGCACAAAGAATAAAAAGCCTTTAAATATCATTTCAAATTATGAACAGAGAGAGCAAGCAATGAAATGCAGATTTTCACCCGGGAAGCTGTAAGGTTTCTCTAGATAGTGTTATTTCTAGGATATTCTCTCTTTTATGTCAGATGAGTCCATTGTATGACGTGCTACATTAACTCCAACTTTCTAAGAACAATGCACGAATGTTCAACTTTTTCCTCAAAGTTTGGCTGGGAGCAGGATTATTCAGACACTGTGGTTATTCCACAGGCAAATACAAAGGGGGATTTTAAACTAAAATGATAATTTTGGGGGGGAAAAAATTACTGTATTCTATGGACAACAAGAGATTTTGGTCAGCATTTAATAACTTGGAGCTACTTTTGCTTGGTGGTGCTGGTGGTGGGGGTAAACTCTCTGTTTAACAGAAGACGGACATTGCTGAAGAAAAAGTACATTTCTGCATCTTTAATACATAATTTAAATTTTATTAACAGAATACAGCTACTGTAATTTTAAAGGACCAATAAGGTGCCATAATGATCAGTACATTATATTTACAGTGTTTACAATCTACAAAATATTGACTGTGCTGCAGATAGTAATCTTGTCTACAGTCTGTGTGTGTTGCTGCTAGAAATGAAACAATAAAAGTTTGAGCTGATAAATGTAAGTCACACTGAGCACATGTAAGGCAAAGGTTTATGAAAACAAAGTGCCCCCTGACTCAAAAAAGACTTAATTAAATCCAGAGCCTCGCTTTATTAAATAAAATATGCTACACTCTGCATAAATGCATTAATCGATAGCAAAACGGCCACACAAATATTAGAATAATTGATCCAAGATGATTCAGCAGTGGGGAGGTCTAGAGGTTTGCAGGATATTACCTTGCAATAACAGTCTTGATGAAAGCCAGTGGATACTACAGTAATGACAAATGTCCTCTCTTTGACTCCTCCTGGCCAGACTTTATTTTGGCTAGTTACAGGAAATTACTTTCTGCACCTTCCATCATCTTCTACTCACTCTGCATGCTGCTGCTTTATGGCAATGACCAATCAGGGCATAATAAAAACAAGTTGTAACTGTCCAGCCTTGTAATAAAAGTATTCACGTAACCAACACCAAACTGGTGGTTATTAAAGTAAGAGTTAGAGGCCCAGGGAAGGACATTGTAGTTTCATACTTTGCTAATGTGTGATAGTAAGTAAACAAGCCAACAAATGCCACTGGAACTGCTTGTCAGATGGTGGGATAGCTTAGAAAACACCCTGCCAACTATTTGTGGCACTTTTATGAGTACAACAGAGCACAATGTTGTGAATGTCATCTTGTGGAGATGGTTTGAAAATGATTATCCCCATATTTAAACTATATTGCAACCTGTCCCTATGACAGCTGGATTTTTACCCCATGCTCGAGTGTGGCTGTACTGAACAATTATATACACTTTCAATTTATGACAGGATTGTTCAGCTTTTCATACTGATCTCTTATTTCTACTATAACTGCTTGAGGTCCATAAATTGCAAGCAGAGCAGTACCATCTAGTTTTTCTTTGAATCTTGTGGAATAAATGTTCACCCTTACTCTACACACATATAGACCTGGATAACAATTAAATACATATAAATACCAAAAAAAGGATCAGAAAAGCTAAATAAAAAAAACTGCTTCATTATCTGACAAAAGACATACTCTTCATGCTCTTATCTCTGCAACACCTCAGTGACAAAATACTCCAGTATCTGTCAAATCAAAATTAATGGACTGCCTCTAAAATGTCTCCCAAAATATCAGCACCCAATATCAAAAAGATCTATGTCCAACCAAAGGGGAAAAGATATCCTTTCACTTAGAAAAGAAAGCTTTGAAAACAAAAATATCTCCTGTCCTCATAACAACTTGTGTCCTTTGTTGGTTACAGTGCTGCAGCTACCAAAAAATAGCTCTAAGGTTCTGGGCTTTCCTGGCCATGTGCTGGGTTCGGGGGGGCGGGGGGGGCTAATATAGCCTTACAGAGAACTCTCTAAGAAGTGCCTAGATGCCCAGCAATTCAAACACTGCAACACATTAAAGTACTGAGGAAAAAGATACACAGGAACAATGCCCTCATGATAATACCCAGATGACAAACAACTGCCAAAGTCCCAGAGGTAGAAGGAGAACATGAATCGATTCAGTCCAAAAGTATAAATATCCAGAGAAAATCTTTTAAGTTGGAAAATTGAGGGAGAATGGAGGCTAAAACAAGGAGGACTGCCCAGTCTACACCAGCCAGGATGTGCTTATGGGGGAGTCTATCCACACTGCAGCATAAAAGGAGGTAACATAGAATGAGAGATATTAGGAGTCTCTGGTCTTGCATTCCAGACAATATGCCTATCATACACACTGTGTGTTATCTGTTTACTAGTTGGGCCACTTTTTTGTGACTCTGTATAATGTGTCTGTACACATGAGGTTCCACTCATTATAGTCACAATATTCCCTTGACAGTTATGTAACAATTCTCCAAATGCTCTACAGGGAGAATCCACTTACTAATCTAGTTTACTAGTCTGTGCTTTTATGCTTACCAACTCTCTTGCCTTTTTCAGAGAGATATACAGTTCAGCTTAGACTGGCGAGGAACCAATCCCAGTCAAAAAGCAATACAATAATAGAGTAAGTCTGTAGCCATCTTCCCTGTCTTCATATAATGCTGAAAGTGCCACTGTCCATGGTGCTGAAAGCCACTTCTACACTTCCCTTAGGTCTTAGATTATGCATCATATAATAAATGCAGCACGGCAGCACAGTGGATAGCAGCCCGCGACCCTGAAAAGGATAAGCGGAAGAGAATGGATGGATAATAAATGTCTAATATATTTTAGCCTGAGGGATATTTCTTTTATGTAAACTTTTAGTAATTAATAGATATTTCTCTATTATTCAACACTATGAAAGTTTTCTTTAATGTAGCTACTCTTGGGAAAAAACTGTTAAGATGGTCTCTTGTAGCTACATTCAGGCTGAAGTCAACAGTTTAAACTCTTTATAAGGATCACTGAGTACGTGTTTCAGACAGCAACAAAAAGAAAAACATCCTGCATGACTCACACCTTAATTGTTTACCATTATTATGACTCTCACTGTGGCTTTAATCAGGCCATCTAAAAAAATCTATGTCTGCATGGCAGATAAAATTAAATAGATTTATCAATTCAGCCAGTGACCCTGTGATTCCTAAAATCAAAATGTCAAAGCTTCTCATATTCCTGACTGTCTGCTGAATTAATTCATCCTAGCTTCATTACAGCTGCACTTACCCATATCCTCCAGAGCATTGCTACTGAGTATACTATACAATTGTGATAAGGAGAAGAAAAAAAAAGAAGTGTGACAGCTGAGCAACACATAAAAATGCAGGTGTGCTTAAAGACATGTTCAGTACATACTCACATTAAAATCACACTCACCTTTATTCTCTTGACCTTAGCTTTTCAGTAGTATCAATGCTGAAGGTAAGAGAACAAAACAAAAATTAAGAGTTGGGCTCAAAATATGAAATCAACAAAAAATATGACAACTGTACAGTGGTCACTTTGGCAACTTCTATGTCCATTGTCTCGTGGACCAAAGCATTATCGTAGGCTTGGTAGTTGTTATCCTGTTAAACTCCCTTCTGTAGCACACCCTGCTCCATCTTTGTGCACCAACCTTGCCATGGCTAACAGTAAGCAGAGGGCACAGCGCTTTATTTAATTAGTCACAGCAGCTGAGTGCTCATGTGGAACCAAACAGGGGAGGCAGATTGGGGTAGTGAGATGGATAGGCACTCTCCCACTGGGTCTTGGCTATGCTGTCAGAAGAACGCAGATTACATGACAGAAGAGGGATTGGTAGAAGGTGGGTGGGTATGGCAGGGGGATGTAAATGGCACTTGTACAGGAGGATTCATCCCAGAAAAAAAAAAAGATTGTTGTCACTCTTAAAGTACGCTTATTCTCTCACAAAGAAACCTCGTACTTACATATACTGTTAGATTTGTCTAATATGCAAAAAGCAAGCTCTGGGACATTGGACCTGTTATTGTGATGCACAACAGTGAGTGGTTTGGCTGCTTTTATTAACTGTGACAACACTCATTATTCCAAATGATTTAAGAGCTGTTATTTTTTTCCTCTGTCTTCTGACAATGATCAGGTGGCCTTTTCCTGACAGACTAGGGGATAACCTCTAAGACATTGAAGAAGTTACTTGGTGTGCAACACATTCTTAATGAATTTCTTTCTAAACTCAAGGCAAGTTTTTTGCAACAACTAGCAATTCACTTTTGTAACTACAGATTTTTCAACCTACATATACAGTACTAAATATATAAAATAATAAGGAAGCACTCATGAAATACTGCAACCATTTGTATATAATTAGAAGATTCTACGTGATGTGAGAACTACATGATTCATGTGATGTGAGGTTTATAATCCCATTATTATCCAATCAGTGTTACTTGGCCTTTAACCCTGAAAAGGTGCTTCAGGGTTTACCCTTGCAGAAAACACAACTGTAAACATACGGATTACTGTATGTTGCTGAAACAGCAAAGAACATGAATGCAGCACTTGTATAATTGTGCGCAACTACTAAGCAGTGGTGTGCAGGGAGCTCTTTTAATTAGCGCTCTTGAAGACATCCAGTGACCCACATCTAATAATGAAGGCAACATGAATGTTCTATTTACATATCTTTACTCAGTAATGTGTGACCACAGAGCTCAGTGGTGGAGTTTCTGGTGCCAATGAAAAGGGAGGGCATGTCAAGCAGAGCTGCCTGAGGCTGCCTTCCAAGGCCCTCTCAATCTGAACTGTGGCAATGTGAAATGGTATGTTAGCGGCCTACAGGTCTGTCAAAGTGGGTTATGTTATAAGGAAACTGTGTGCAACTTTTAAATAAGCCTTCGACTGGTAATGCCATGTAGTCCAAGAAGCCAATTCCAATAGTTTTTTTGTTTTTGTTTTTTTATTTTCCTTTATCCCTGTATGTAGTACTAGATTGGGCTTAATAATTTAGGGCTTTATAAATTATAGTGTCACAATACACACTGGCAAAACCAGCGAGGTCTAGCAGATATTTTACTTCCTCATAAAACATTTGAAAATCTCATAAAATACTTCAAATATTTATTTTTGCTTACATCAATATTTTCTTGCAAGTAGTCTTCCACTGAGCCTTTTATTGGTGTCTTGCTAAGTTCACTGACACACTGACTGCAGCTCAATAGAACAGCATCAAACTATGTGGGTAAAAAACTCCACAGAGTTCCTGCAAAGTCAATCAAACGAGAACAACAGATTTTTAACCCCACCCCCTCAGTAATTTTTTTTCTATGGGGAGTTATCTAATTTTCTACATTGCAAATTAAATGGTGGAAAAACTGGTTGTACGGTTTAAAAACGACTTTCTATCACAAGCCAAACTGATGGGTGGTAGGTAACGTGTCATGGATTTGATCCTAGAGGCAATAAAAATATGCAATTTTAAAAACATAAAGAGACACTACCAAAAGGATTCTTTAAAAATTTTAATCATTCAGTAAAGATGCTATACTTTGGCTCCTATTTGAAAGATGGTGAGTATTATATTTCCCCATTCATTAAGGTGCTATAGTTTCATTGTTATGCTACTAAATAAACAAAATGGAAAGGGAATTACATAAAGCACAAAGGTGACTGATTATGATGCAGCTGTTCTTGTGTCTAGTCAGTTTCTCAAGAGTCACCATCTCATAGCTTCAGCTAGTTATTTTTTTCATATTATCACAACATTTAGGTGACAAGGTACTGGGCTTGAAACTTTAATATGAGTTTAGTAACTGTCATTACTCTTTCAGTGGTGGCCTTGGCATGAAGCTGTTAAGAGGAGAGTCAGTGGGGAAAGATGGTGGGGCTTCCCTCTTCCATGACCTTTAAAGGGCCTGCTATTCCCTAACTTTACACCTTCACAGGACCTTGCCTCAGTTAAGAAGGGCCAATAAAACCATTTTGCACATTCTGCTTCCTTTTAAGGGAGTGTGTCAAATTGTTATTTTCCAATTATTCTTTGTCTGTGAAAGAACTGGGTCACTGACTAGCACTCTCTTTCAGGGCCTTGTTGCTAAGGCCTGACTCCTTAGAGTCCAGGCTTCAGGGAGACAGGGGCTAGTGCAGAAGCCCACTTCTGACAGGAAGAGTTGCACTTGCATGACTGCAGCCCCCTCTAAATAGCACATCATGCTCAGATTACTGTACACTTTTCAGAGAGGAGGTAAGAGATGAAGACAGCAAGAACTGTATGCGCTGCACGTATCTGCATGTGAATGGTTATTAGTGTAAACCAGTGCTTCTGTGTGCTGTGGGTGTGTTCCCTTGCTCTTCACTGTGTGTTTGTGTGTGAAAGGGTTGCTGCTGGCTTTAGCACCTAGAAATACATCCAGAATTTGAGCTCCACTGTTTGTTAAACATTATTTGCCTCTGCTGTAAAGGCAACAAAGGGATCCTATCCCACTGCAAATGAATGAGTCCAGGTCTCTAGTTATCGCTGGTTATTGTTCCAATCAGGCTGGCTTTGAAAGGGGAGGCACGCTTTCCTTTGGACAGCTCATTAAGATAACACACAAACGTGGCTCCCCATCATCCTGGGTTTATTAAAGTGGGCCTCATTTCAGCGCCTTTGTCTCATGCAAGAACCTCTGCCTTTGTCAGCGCAATTGGAGCCAGATGGCAAAACAAAGCTGCCTGTCTGGATTGCTTAGAGAGCTATTTCTGAAGACAGAGCCATTAGCTTGACTTCAGAAGCTCACCACCCACAATGTCCACCTGGATCAACCAGGTGTGCAGACGATGATGAGAAGGAGTAAGAGCAAGGGTGGCCTCAAGTTCTGCTCTTGTCACTGCAGTGCATGCATGCATACTACAGTCTCCTGGCTCTGCTATCCTTTGCTCAGGCCCTTTAGCTAAAGCTGAGCTATTAAGTCTCGCTAGTTGTGGGATGGCTGACCCTGCTCCTGGCTGCACAGATCTCTCTGAAACATTCATGAGAGAGGCAGTAGAGAATAAAAGCCATTGTCCCTCTTCACTCAAATATTCTCCTTCACCTCTCAGCTTATTAAAATCACATGGTATTAACTTGGGTGTTCACAGAAAGGCTAAATAATTCAATCAGAATAAAGAAGGAGTCAAATGAATAACTCTAATGACATTAACGCTTGAGGGAGAACTGCTCAGGGCTGTGAGGGGTAGTTACTGAGGCTAGCCGGCCAGAAGAAACTTGCTCTGCTTGCTAATGGCAAAATTAATTCTGAACTCAGAAGGTCATATTCATACTAAGCAAAATATCACACCACTCTAATCAAGGGAAAAAAACAAAACCAAAGCCAACCATGGCAGTGTTTTTTTTTTCCGTTCACTAGCACTCTAGAAAAGCCAAATATAAATACTGAACAAATCTGCATCTCTAAAGCTTACTAATTAACACATGTAAACAAGTTTGAAGTTTCACAGCGTTTGCATTAGTATTTCTGATTTAGCAACTTCCTGAGGCCTTGACGTTACAGTGTCTTCAGGCAACCAGCGGAGACCAACTTCAACCGTGCTTTACATTTACTGCTAATGAGCAAATATTAACACAACATGCTAATATGCTAAACTAAGATGGTGAAGATCCTCAGCACAAGGAGAAAAGAAAAGTATATCTTCTTCTCGCACAACCATATCACAGCGGGTTCTAGAAATAGTAGAAAATGACTCCTGTGCCACTCTGGATGTTCACTGCTGTCAGTGCTGAGCTGTACATGCTCTGTACAGAAAACAGTCAGTGCAAAAACAGACACGGTTACACTGCAAATGTGCACAACCTTTATTGTCAAATTTTCAAATAAGCAAAATTATACATTAGAAATTATTTTAAACTGCTGCTGAAAAAGGAATATTCTTATTTATGTAGTGTAAGTAAATATTAAATATTCCATCAAATAAATATTACTGTTATTGCCAACAATAGATTGTATATAGTTTTGGATGCTTGTTTTAGACCAAGAATACAAAACTACGGTTAGTTCTGTATTCTTGGTCTTTATTTAGTTTCAGTTTCTATTTTGAGTTTATTTCTCATCTGTTTGGCTCCCTCAGTGCTTGCCAAGCCGTTCTTTGTCCCCTCTTTCAGTGGATTTGTCCTCTGGTGTTTCCTTGTCTCTGTCTTCATGTTTAGAGCAATTCTTCTGATATTCATGTTTAGTTATGTTTCTTTAGCACTGTTTCCCATTTTACTTTGACGGGTGGTTTATCTAGCGTCTTGCTTTGAGTTTTGCTTCCTGCCTGCCCCTGTTTGTCTTGACTGTCAGCACCTGTGTCTTGTTCCCCCAGCTGTGCCTTACCCCTAATCACCCTTCTGTATGTACATATACACTCCCTGTCCTCCCTGTGTCCTCTGTCATGGCATCTGTTTAACCCTTCTGTGTAACCCTTAGTGTGTGCTGTCCTGCTCTTGTTCTCTCATGTTTTCTGCTACCTCTCAGTTCTTTGGATTTTGGTTTTGTTTTAACTTTTTTTTTTTTTTTTTTTAAATCACATTTCTAACTTTGATCAGCCTCAATAAAGGCTTGCCTTTCATATTTTTCATTTTTCATCCACCAGCTCCACACTACAATCCACACAGCTACAGTGTGACATTTTTAGTATATTAGCATCAGCGCTGTGCATGAATACACTACAAAGAGCATGTTCACATTTTCAGTAAAAGGTGAACTGAGCTGATGGTGTTCCCAGCTAAAGAATGTGACATGAGCTTCACAGTACATGGGTGCTGCCTGCTCGGCCTGTGATGAACTGTAAACAACAAAAGAACAATACATGACTACTGCTGCTCGCAGTACTGCTACCACCAGTAGTCAATCTATGTGAAGATTTGTGGGCATTTTATGAGTGAATTGCTACAGATTCTAACAGAAAAATCTCACATTTCAGTAAGATCACCAGCCAAATTAACAACAACCAATTTGAAACAACACACTGATGAGACATCCAGCCTGTCTTGGGTGACTGATGATAAAAGGAAATCATTACCAAAGACAATGAGCCAACAGCCACACAAGATTTTATAGAGCTGGCATTTGTAAACTTTTGCTTTATGACACAATGTCTAAGTGGAAAAAACACAAATGCATGTTTTCTTTCTTGACTATTGAAAGTAACATGTCTATAGTAATAAACAGTAAATATTTTGGTTTGGCAAATGACAATGATTGGGGCCTGCACAGATGGTAAGCAGAGGTGGGAAGTAACGAAGTACAAATACTCATTACTGTACTGAACATTTCTTTTTACTCTTACGCCCTACATTTTAATACAAATATCTGTCCTTTCTATTTTTACATTTTCAAAACAGGCTCGTTAATTTAGCTTAAACACATTTGAGGGAAGTTTTTATTTCACATTACTGCACACCTTCAAACATGAAACCCATTTGAGCCTAAATGGCGAAACAATAACACATAAGGCAATCCTTTTGGTCTAGCCATCAACAGGGCTTATCACATACAAAGAGATGAAAGTGAGACACACATAATAAAGAGAAAGAAACACATAAAACACATCATTTATGCATCCTTTACAGCGCTATACACAGAGGTTAAAGTGGGCCAGAACGATCCGAATGATGCAGATGTCTATAAGTTGTGGTCGTGCTACTTCAGCATATAGCTAGCATTATAGAAGATGAGTGAGCATAAAAGGAGTAACGTGTTGTGACAATTAATTTCAAATGCAATGTTTCTATCAGCTCAACAGATATCAGCAAACACACAAACCATGTGCAGTTTGTCACACAGTGTGTCTGCTAACTAAAAGTCCAGGTGCTGTATTTCCCGGGGAGAAAAGAATGAGAGATAACTTCACTCAGAGATGGAGAAAGATGTACAAAAGACAGGACAGGACAGGAGAGGAAGAAGAGAGGTTAGATTTAAAGGTAAGGACTGCTCGATGACATTTGATAAACTGGAAATTTAAAGCTTACATGTAATGTCGTAATTTTTTTAAATTAGATATTGGATCTGTATATGATGTGAGTAATGTTTTTTCATATTGTAAAATATCCTACGAAACAAACTAAGGTATACTAACTTAGTGTTTTTCAAATTTGTGTTATGTTTAGTGCAGGATAAACAGGCTAGATTGCTGTACTGTGGTGAATTTACAGTAAAGCTCTGGGTTTGACAGGTGCACAGCGGATGTGGTGTTTATGGTCAATGTTAGGGTACACCAAGGGTAGCAGAGATGAGTTTGAATTTAAGCTGATGATGCTTAGATTCATGCATTGAATTCAACCTTTGACAGTATGCTGTTTACACTTTATACTAGACAGTATACAGGAAATCAGCCAATAAGCTTGTGAAATAGTGGGTTACATTTTGTAGAATTCAGTTGTGTAAATTCACAAAGAGCAGTAAACCTCAGAGCAGCAGCAGCACAGGTCAGCTGATCACAACCTGTACACAAAGAAAATCCACTGGAGCTCACATTCCCTAATCTGAGCGACTACATCCAATCTTAGGTTTTCCCCACCTGCTGAATCTCACTTTGACCCCTGACTGCACTCATTTTTACCCCTCAGCCTGAAAAGAGCTGATGGGGTATTGTCATCATCCTGCTGGGCCGGCAGGTGGGTTGGTCTCAGGCGGCGTGGATACCCAACTTTGTGAACACAATAACTAAAGAATGAGGCGACGTAGCTACTAAAAATTTTGGGCAAGTATGAATACTGTGAAAATCTTATGAAAGCAAAAAGACAATGACGCATGTTTGAGGTAGAATATCACAAATATACTAGTACTCTGTCATTTCATTTAATAGCCATTAGAAATGCCCTACAAAGAGCTATTTTCTACTTTCTTACTTTGAGTACATTTCAGAGCCTGTGCTTTTTCACTTTTACTTTTAAAGTTTAATCAGTACTTTAACTTTTAACAGAGTATTTTTTAAAAACACAAATATCAGTACTTCTAGAAGAGCTCAGAGCAGCTCATTTAAACAAGTGTAAGAAGTTAATTTTTAAAATTTTTTTGACATGTCAACTTGCAAGCCGATTAGCATTTTAATTGCAAGCATGTTATTATAATATTAGCATGTACCTTGCTCTGCTTTAGTACTGCCCAACAGAACTGCTAGTGTGTTTGTAGACTTTTGGTCCTGTTAACTTTTATTTTCTCCTTTAAATGTTCAGCTTTGACCAGCGTCTGTTCCATGAAAAATTTCTAAATAATAAGTAAACGTCTTTAGGCTATTTCCATCCATCCATCCATCCATCTTCTTCCACTTATCCAATTCAGGCTCCCCTTGAGTAAATTCAGCTAGTTAAATTTAAAGAAATAGTGGCTTGGAAACCGCTAGAAGTGTGTATTTATTTCGACATCATAAAATTCAAGGCAACTTATTCCAAGTGACAACAATATGCCCAACACATTTTAGCCAGGATTCAATTGCAAAATCAATTTGCCTTGATAAAAAGGATCATTTAAATGCAGGACACGGCAGCACTATTGTTGGCATTTTGAGAAACTTCAAACTTGTGGAACTTGTTACCATTAAATTTACAGACAAGATAAATTTTACTTTTATAGCTGTAGCTTTGGGGGGAATGTATAATGTAAAACAGCTTGTTGGCATCACTAAATTAGTGTGCCCGTCTCCCTCTTGCTGCCTCACACACACACGCGCACACACATAGTGGAAGAGTTATGCCACCGGGTTGCTGTGTTGAATGGATTTGATGCTTGGAGCTGGTCTTGTTTCTCACACGCACTCATGCTTCATCAGCGCTCACTCACACTTCAGTAAACAAACTTAACATTCAGTTACTCATTCTGTTGAGTCCCTACCAACCTGACACCTGCACTTCTTGTTAAAGAAGCTAGACTAAACTGTGGGGGATTTTTGCATTATTTAATATTTTTGCAACTTGAAAGCTTTGCACTGTAAGTAAAGAAACCCATATATCAGAAAAACATACACTTCTAGATCAAACCGAAGTGTTGCATTTGTAAAGAATTGATTGCCTTGTTTACAAGCTCAGCTGGGCTGGCTAACTCACTCGATACAGTACTAATTCTTTTTTTGCTGCCTTGCCTGGTTCTGACAGTGTACTTGCATGATTACACTTTAAGTATTTAAACATTTTAATATCAGCTTTAGTTAAAGGATGCCAAATTTAAGAAAACCTAAAAAAATAAAAGTGTATTTTCAACCACATCTCTTCTCTGACCACTTGAAAGGCTGAGACTTGACCAGGTGTGCATTTGGCTGACCTGTCTTTGACTCCTCTTCTTCCAGCTCCTTGGCCTCTTCAGCTGTGGGAAGACAGAGGAGCCATTATCAGTGGAAGCAACAGTACAAAGGCAGGCACACAATGTAGTCACTTCATCATAAGCCTGTGGTGAGCTGATCCTTCCCAGCTCAAAGGACAAGCTGTGATGACAGAGCTATATGACGATGAAGCTCCAAACAATAGTACCCCCACTACATCAGACACACACACACACACACACACACACACACACACACACACACACACACACACACACACACACACACACACACACACACACACACACACACACACACACACACAGAGTCATATCTACCCCTTAACCTCCTATCCAGCCCTCTCACAAAGACAGTAATCACATTAGGCTTTAGCTGTGGGCTCTCTGAAAACCACTGTCAATGGAGTTAGGGAGCCCAGTGATGACTGTCACAATTTATACACATGTGGCATACGCACACACACACACACACACACACACACACACACACACACACACACACACACACACACACACACACACACACACACACACAGAGACTAAAAATAGCCTGGGACAGAGGATCCAAGCACCAGATATGCATTCTGCGACACCATTCTCACTGCAATCAGACTCAAGATCCGCTCTTTAATATGTAATACATGAGATTAAACTGCTGGTTGAACCAAACTAAATGTCAAGGAAACACAATTCAGATGTTTATATTCCAGCACATTTGCCTGATTTTCCTTGACTCTGACAGCCGGGACTATAATCCTCTAGGGAAATTAAGAAGAAATCCGTATTATTACAGCAGCAGAACGTGCTGAGTTTCCAGATTCAAACAGCCTGTATATAAGTCTTCCCACACCCTATTCCTTAGTTTATCCTCCACTGTGTTATGATGTATTTGGAAATGTATTACACCCTGTATATGTCTGTATATCATCACTACTCACTACGTGTCATATATTATCAAATATTCTCATTAGTAAGACCAGGATATGGCATGAACTTAAGATGTTGGGGAGGATTTAGTGCATCAACAGACAAGAGATTGTTTTTGTTTTTGTTGCCAACTTTAAACTGAATGTCAAGAATACAACTTTACCACATAACCCTGTTTAAATCCATGTTTTTATTCAGCAGTTGAGTAGTCATACCAATGGAAGCAGTGGAAATACCTTGAGGGACAAGGCTTTGATAGGACAGTAAGGTTCATTTAAAAGGCACCTTAACGTCAGGGTGAAGACGAGGCCATCCACAGAGAAGGGGTGAAAACTGTTGCCCTTGGACACTGAGTGTTACAATTTTATGCCCGCATTGGATACATTCCAAATGTGTAGGGGTAAGAAAGAGGGCGGATATGGTTTAAGTGCAAAAGCTGGACAAAACACATAAAAGAAAAAAAAAGAGTCAGGGGACAGAGATGGCTGTTCATTGAAGCTAGTAGTTAATGTTCCTGTTCAACCTACCATCTGTCCCTGTGTTTCTGAATTTCTTTAAATACTGCTGTGGCATCATGAATGATTCACATGTAAGGAAAAAAAAAAGGCTACAGTTAAAAACCTATAATACTATAAATACACTCATTAGTGGCTTAATTAATTCATTCTTGGACCCTAGAAGCAGCAGAGGCTTATTCTTCATAAACCCTTTGTGCATATTAGGATGCGAGACTTAGTGACAGCTGTGTTTTTTGCTGGTTAGGTTTTAAATCTTCTTTTGAAAATCAGTGCTAAATGACAAAAATCAAAAAAAATTGCCCATTTTGCTAGTATTTTAATAAGAGATTTAACAAATTCCTGTTTTAATGTGTGCTTTTTACATACACCTGGAACAAAATAATAATGTCATTTGAAAAGCTTGAAAGCTTTTTACCATGGGGTAGTTCTGTTTTTTGTACCTAAGGGTTAACCCCAGTAAAATATGTGCACCACTGTGCTACAACCCCACTGGGAAAACACTGATTCCCTTGTGACTTTCATCTCTCACACAGGGGAGTTCTGTCCTATGTCACTTACAGATGATTCCAAGTGTAGGTCTGATTAAATCACATGCTTATCTGAATGTAAACTAAGCTTTAGAGAAATGGATCAGTGGCCCTTGCTAGCATACGTCAGATACAAAGCCATTATAATTATGTAAAGAAGGCCAAAGAGACGTATGAATGAAAAATACAATATCAGAGAGGACAGAGCCATGCTGGTGTTGAGACAACTCTGCCTCGTGAAGTGAGCTTTCACTTCCAACTGCAATACCACAAGCAGCTCTGCTCCATTATGATACACATTCTAGTGCTCCACATACATTATGACAGGGAAGAAAAATGACTTACATACTTTTCCACTTTTACTGACCCCTTACACCCTCAATACCCAGACACAGTGAAAAAGAGTCAACTTCAATCTGACCATATCCAAGAATGCCATTAAAAGATAAGACAACCACAATTAGGTTGCACATCCCTGCTTTCTGCTCTTCCCACAGCTCTGGATATTAATGCATACCAATCCTATTTTAAGCCCCTCAACATCTGTATTCAGAGAGTATCACTCTATCAGGAGTATAAGCGTTTGCATGATATGTGAGTAAGTCACCCTTCAGACCCCTGATTGGACAACACTAAAGTCTCCAGAAGCATTGCCTGCAGGGGACAAAATAAGACTTAACATTTCAATAAGGTGGACAGTGGATGACCACATAATCAATCCCGCCTTCAGTGGTAGGGCTGCAGGCGAGACAAGCAGATCCTCTTCCAGCACATTGAAGAAAAGGGTCCCACAACCCTAGGAGCCCTTTGCCCGTGGGAGGAACTGCATTATATTTTTCTCTTTCCATTTCATTTGATTTCATATGTTCCATGGAACTATTTACTCTTTCCTCTGAGTCTGTGTCACTTCCATATTTATTTTTAAACCTCTGGGCCTTGGTGCAGACACTGGCTGACCTTTATTTAAATGTCTCCTCCACTCTGAGCAGATCTCATTACAGCAGAGCTGGTGGCTTTGCACTATCTATCTCATTTCAAAACTTTTTCTCTATGCACTTGCGGCGATCCTCGGCTATTCCGCAACGCTAATTACCAGACCCTAGTAATGATGTTCCTCTCCGCTGAAGATATGTGTCCCACCATCCAAGATCCTGCCTATACACATTAAGCAGAACTCCCTCTGGATTTTCAAAGTTCCTTGAGCGGTTAACATGTCTGCTTTCTCCTCCACCTCTCTTGCTCTCATTGTGCCTCCCACACGATCGAGGCGACATGTTGGAGTAATGCATATCATCCACTAGGCCAATATGTGAAGAGTTTAATGAATCATCCAACATCTTAATGAAGGCCCTGAGAAGGCTTGAAAGGGCTTGAGAGCATCAATGGTTAACATCCATTATTCAGTAAGCCCTTGGATTATATACGTAGTAGTTCAACATGGTCCAGAAACTAAAATATCAAAATAAAGTCATAAAATGATGTCCTCTATTTTATTTTGGGGGACATAAAAACTGCAATTGCTTTTAGATTATTTTTCATATTTTTCCTAATGAAGCCAAGGCAGCCCCAAAACATTCTTTTATCTAGCCTTGAGGACTCAACACAGAATTTCAAGAGAGGTTATCACCCATGAAATGTGAGAATATACACTGGTGGTGCATGTGCACAGCCACTCTCCATTTCCCCCACCTTCTCTCCTGGCCTCCTCGCAGCTCTCCTTGATCTTCCTGCGGCAGACAGCAGCCAGGGCAATGAGCAGCACCAGCAGACATACAGCCAGGCCAATAGTTACCCACAGAGCCACCGGAGGGAACGCAATGTTCTGACCTGAAGCAGAAAGGGCAGAGGGAGAAAGAGCCTCATTATTCACTCTTGCAGTGCTAAAATAAGAGCGCAACTGTCACTGCTGTATCCATCACCATTATTGTCCTATTTGACAATTTTGCTGTTAGAGTTCCTTGTCATAAAGTATCTGAATTATACAGACTGCAGAACTACTAAAGCACAACATGATGACACTAATGATGATTATCGCCATCATCATCAGCACTGTCACACTGACTCCATATTAGGTTTGACTTTCAAAAACAGTGGGACTGTCAGAGAAAATAGATACGAGTGTGAAAATTAGCTTGATGTGAACAGAGTAAGAGTTTCTTTACTACTGTCCAATTAAGACACTTGAGCCTTTCAATTGAGTCCAGATGGTAGATAGTTTACCAGTCGCACAAGACTGTGTTGTCATTTCAAACAGCACTGGCACAGCTTTCGGAGGTTGTTGGCACTAACTATCCCACCCCCTACCTTCTGCTACACATTGCTCAGATGTGAGAAGTTTTGATGATTTTGCTTTAATGCCCAGTCAATGTCTAGTTCTATATTTTGAGATGTACAAGAAGCAAGAAGGCCTGTACTTGTATGATGCATTTTTTTTTTAAATATAGTTCAGGGGTTTTTATTTGCTATACATATATTAAATACAGGTTTCTAAAAAGAAAATATTTTCACTTCACATCACTTTGCAGAAATTACCCATCAAAGTTAGTGACAGTATCCTGGCAAACTGCAAACTGATGAGGAGAAAAAAAACAAACAAACTGGTCAACAGGACAAAAAAAAAAAAAAAAAAAAAAAAAAAAAAAAAAAAAAAAGATATCAGACAGAGCCAAATTTCCCTGGGGTATTCAAACTGAACAGAGAAAGAAGAAAACAGCAGAGCCACTAAATAGCTGTGAGCCTGGCTGTAGCACAAACAAGCCTCCTTCAGAGAATGCCCACTCTGTGCTGAAAAAAAAGAAAGAAAAAGAAAACAAATACTGAAAAATGACTGCAATTGGACAGACGTAACGATGAAGCATCTGTAAAGACTTGGCATCAGAAATGAAGACAGGCAGGCTATAATACAAAACAGCCAAGATGGAGGGCTAATACAGCCATCTAATCTCAGATGGAAATCCATAAAGAAAACAATGATGCTATAAAACAAGTGTTCTTAATATTAAAAAATAATAATATTCAGCTAAGATTTTTAGAGCTGGCCACATCATTTGTTCAGCCTGCTGGCTTATCATTCACCTAATAATAGATGGACTGGCATGACTTTTACTACACAAAAATGAATTCTTATTACTAGGAAGCTGATTGCCCCATGACTTTTTGCAATATTAAATGGAGGGATTTATATAAAAGTCTGCACACCTAGTCATCCTTTAACTCTTCTTCAAATGTCTAAAATTTTTATCAACAAAAAACCCTCCAAACTCATCTTCGCTGTGAACACATTAGCATACTGATGTTAGCATTTGACATGCTGCACGGCTGCACCTACATACAACCTCACAGATCCATAAACTGTGCCTTTTTATTCTTGCTTCATTATTTTTTCTTTTTGTTAAAAGGCAAAGTCAGATTAAAAAGATTCCCACTATGATATTATGCATCAGAGAGCAGACAATGAAGTGAATTACATACTAAAATTTCCATCATTAATATATTGTGGGACTAATAAAGGCATTCTTGATTCTGTAATTTTAAGGTTGCCATAATCTGTTTAGCTGTTTGCATCCATTTTAAGACTGTCCCTCAATAAAAAAGGCATTATAAAGACTCCTTGGTGCTGCAACTGCAGAGCAGAATAAAGAAAAAAATGTCAGAGAAAGGATAAAATCTGGAAAGTCAATCTTGTCATTATGATGAAGCTGTGTAAGCCTCCCTGGGCTAGCTATGAGTGATGATGCTGTGGACCGCTGTCCACTGAGCCCTTAGCTCTGCTATATTTAAAGAATGACCATCTGAAAGCCACTTCGTACCAAGAACAAAAGCATGTATGAAATAGAACTGAGTGTACAAGAGATGTTCACGTGTCACAAATTCAAAAAAAGGTAACGAACTTTTTGTGGTGAGTAAAGAAGACGCGGTGCATGGTCTCATTCTCTTTTTATTCTCATACCTTCCCACCATGCTTTCCCTCCCTCAAGGCAAGCTGATAAAGACAAATGCCATAGTCGGCTATCATTGCAATGCTGGGGCCCAAAGGACTGCAGGATCATATTTTTCTTTTTCTCTTGTTTGATGATGTGATTTTGTTTTCTTCAGAAATAGATTTGTCTCTAATGGCTCTGTTTACCGATCCTCTCTTCCCCCTTTTTCCCTACTCCCTCTGTGCAAGGGTATGGATGGAGTGCTCTGGGCTGTGCTGTCACATTACCAAGAGTCTGCAGACCTGAGAGCTGCACCAAACAGGACAAACTTCACTGATACACTTGGCATTTTCTCAATGCTGTTAATGTGCAGGACTCGTCAGAATACACACTTGAAAAGTTGTCTGTTAGAAGAATCAATTATAAATTTTGAGCCAACTTTGTACTCAACACTGTTGGAAGTGTAATGTGTGTCTAACATTAGGCTGATTTGATTTGATAGAGACAGACAATGATAATAACAGACCTAAATGCCACACTCTCATCAGGGTTCCTTGTCTGTATTTATTATCCTTCCACATTTGCTGATGCCAGCACACAGTGCTGTGTTACCAGTAAACATGAAATGAATATTATGTGCACTGTGAGCACACATAAAATGATATCTACAAAGTAGATCTTTTTGGGGTTTTTTTGTCATATTGGCACATGCAGGACTGGAGGCATACTAACATTTTAGATACTTTTAGCATATTTAAACTTAACACAGCACTGATGAATTTGGTCTTTACTGGATTATATTTGGTGATGTGTGACAGCTATGCTACACATTTTGTCATGAATATATAGCAAGAATGTTTGGTCCTCTAAAAATTTGAAAGAAATATTTAGCAGACTTCATAAATTTGTAAGTAAGTAAATGAAAGAAGATCATCCGATTCCACTCTCATTTTGAATTCTTGAAGGGTTTGCTTGCTTGGGCTGTGATCAGGAACCAGCAGCTTCTGGTTATTAATTTATTAGATGTTCCTGTCATGTGGTTTGGCTACTAGGAAGGGACACAAACTACAGCTCATGTAGAGATATCTTTTGCGTACATTCCTGATAAATATATTGTGAGGGAATGTCTGCAATGACACTTGAACAATATTATAGCTTATTGATTATGTTGTGATTTTACTCAAACTATGTCCGTGAGGCTACATTTTAATCTAAGGCAGTTGTAGAAGCTATAAAATGATCTTGTTGTAGCATTTTCTACTACACTGCATGTGGAGTATGACACACTATGTTGTTTCCATTCCTTGTAGCTTATTTATGAGTATCATCAAATTTCTAAGAAAAAAATAGAAGGTTATTACAAGTATAGCATCAATCAATATTTGCAACATTTTAATATGTTATATCAGCCACATCTGGGGCTTATCCTGAACTAATACTTGTTATACAAGGGGGTGCACCACTATAGTTATTTTGTGTACCACAGAAGGCCACAGAAGCCTACTAAGGTAAAAATAGATATTTAATGGGGGCACGTAACAGAATGATAAAATACCACGTCCATATGGAGCTTCTAACATAGGGCGCAATGCCAATGAGAAATGAGGCTCCCTTAGTCTCTGGAAGACACTATAGAGGACTCGCAAGGGCCCAGCTTAGGTATTGTTTGGGCTTCAGTGAATGTGAGAGCCAAGATTTGCAGGCATTTTTACAAGCCTGAGTGTTTTCTCTCCAGCACCTCTGGTGGAATAAAGTGCCCCTAAGACTCCCTTGCCTGTCATCTTGGTTCTGCAACGTGAAGGCGGTCGAGATCAAAGCTGCTTTCTCTCCAACTGTCACCCCAGTTTTACCTTCTAGAAGACACCTAGCCTCTTAAGCTGTGACCAAAGGAGAATAATGTCCCTTGACAGAAGGATGGCTTCAGGCTAAAAAGAGCCTCAAGGCTCATTGTAGACAAGCTGGAAGGATGAGGAAGAGGAGAGGAAGAGTCAATTAGGTTTTTCTTTCATTGTCAGGATGAACAACCTGGCCTTTTCCTGTCTGGTTGTGAAGATGGGGGAAGAGAGAAAGGGCACCTGTTACAGAGGAGAGTTGATCACAGAAGAGCAAGCTGGACTAGGGGCTAGCCCAGGGGTTGAGCAGCAGCAGAGCCCAGCCCTGCTAGAGGGCCTATATAGCCCTGGAGACCACAAAGGCATAGCCAAGCCCAGAACTGGAAACAGGCTTATACATCTTTCTAACAATGAGTCACAGGGTAGGAATAAAGACATTTATTCAGACAATACAGTAAGAGGGAAGACAAGGTAAAGTGAATGAGATATAAAACTCAATGAGACAAAACAGGAGCTCAAAATTAAATCATATTCACCCTAAACTAGTGAAGTGACTGATGTATACAATCTCAACAAGTGCAAACAAACACACAGGCAATGGTGATTGAAACTTTTTACGCAGTTTCTGCGTAACACAACGTGATCACAGAAGAAAAGATTGGCAGAAACAATAACAACAGTGCTAATGGAAAGAAGATGGCCTTAGTGTCAGAAGACATGGATTAACCAGAATGAAAAACATGAGCATGAATATTAGGATTACATTGAACAAATGACTTTGAATTTGTTTCAGCTTCAGTTTCAATTATGAGCCTTTATTATCAACTTTGAAGGTGTCCATTAAAACGGCAGAACCCTCCCTATTCAGCCCCAGCTTGAAAAGCTTGTGACCACACAGGCACACCAGCTGTTCTCTCAATATTTCTAGGAACACCTCTCATCCCCGGGAGAGGACAAGGAGCTGACTTGTAGAGGGAAAACTTGGCAAACTGAGATGGATGGCGACAGGTTTTTGTCCTGTCAGCATCTTCACTCTGAGCCTTCGCTCTTTTTTGCATTTCAATAAATAGCTTTTCAGTGAGATGCTACCTCACTGTCATATTGGCATGCAGAGAGGCAATGTGCTCATCTCTAGGACGACCTAGCACCCATTTACTTACACAATTTGTCTGACATTATTGCCCTTCCCTTGACGCTATGGGTTTGAGGCAAGCAAGAGTGTATGATGTGCAGACGTGCACATTAAAACAAAATAATGGCTCTGCATTTATAGGAATAAAGTTTCTAACAGCCCTCTTTTTTCTCAGCGGGAGAACTATAAAAGCCATCTGGTGGTGGTGCAGAAAGTGGTGGAAAGTATGCAGGAGAGCAAGGCGGATGAGTTAGTGAGTCAGTGAAGGTTGAAGGGATGGGGTAAGCGGGGGAGTGACCAAGCGACCTGAGTAGGTGAAAAAACAATTGGATGAATGAGTTTTTGCTTCATAAGCAAGCAGACACTGAGGCTGTGACTGCGTGAATGCCGGCCTGGGCTTGAATCACAATGAACTCTGTGGTATTAGTCTACTCTCAACTCGTAAGCTATCTCTCAGACATGTCAGGCTGCTTCTGACCTTTCCTCAGTGGAAGGTTGGCTCAAAGTGCGGAGGTAGTCTGCCTATAATGCAGTGCTATGGATTTAGAATGATGAGACGGTGTGCTAAGGTTACCTCCCTCATAAAATGAGTCAGACTTTAATCTGATTGATCCACAGGTGAATATTCCCTGCCACTCAACAGTCACATAGCACACAGAGGTTACAATGAGACATGGAGATGGAGTGCACTTGAGTTTCATTTGGGAGGGCAGAGATGGAGATGGATTTGGATGATCACAGCTTGTGCATATGAAACAAGACAGTGTAGCTGTATGAATCAAAAACTAAATAAATTAATAGTATGAATAAAGAGTATCTGGAAAAGGTATGTTCAACTTACAAAGGGAGTACTTATGCTGGACGAGATACAATGTTTATCTGTCCCAGATATAATGGTATCAGGATATATATATCAGCTTAAGTTAAGTTTGTCTATCCCTGGGCACAAACATTTACTTTCAAAAGTTTTTTTTTTTTTTTTTTTTTTAAAAAGGGGTTGTGTCAGAGATAGTCTAAAAGATGGACTTCCACGTATGGTTTCATACCACATATAATCCTCAATTTTGAAACATGGTATGACAAAGATTTATAAAACAGACTTAATTTTTATTCATTATGACCCAAAACGAGTGACCGAGTCCATAAACCTAGCACCAAAGTCATTTTCCCATAGGCTCCTATTGGGCCAGTAGCCCTTTTGCAAGCACAGCTATCGCAATCTGGTATATTGGCTTTATTTTTCTAACCTAGAAGCTACATCCTTGTTTTATACTGGGTTGTACTGATACTTTAGGACATGGGAAACAAGGTTAGCCAAAGCATGCAACATTGTAAGCATACATTTTCTGGATAAAAGAGGTTTTAGTCCTTAAGCTTAGTTAGATGAGCTAATTTTAATGCACTCTTTATGCACATTATTTTAGGATAACGTTCTGTTTTTAGGTAGCGCAAAATTATGTTAAAACCTCTAAACACAGAGCTGCCTTAACAACGAATTTGTAGTACTAAGATACCATTTTCAAAAATGTGAATATCGTATAAACAAAAGGGAAAATGAGAATTTATAGCTGTCAAAATTTTTTTTTTTATGTATTACCACAGTGCACATACCCAAATGTACAATGAACGTT
Organism: Archocentrus centrarchus; assembly: GCF_007364275.1. Classification (NCBI taxonomy): domain Eukaryota; kingdom Metazoa; phylum Chordata; class Actinopteri; order Cichliformes; family Cichlidae; genus Archocentrus; species Archocentrus centrarchus. The sequence continues at coordinate 27,055,299 of NC_044348.1, forward strand.
ACTGATTTGTCTGAGGGGAAAAGTAGAGGGAAACTAAGTCACAGGTATTTACAAAGAAATGATTTTAAGTCTTGCTCAGATATGCCAGGGGCAAGGTTAGCGTGAATTTTCTCATCTTTACAGCTGAAGGTAATCCCATACCCAGTAGAGTGGCTAATTAACTGAATATACAGCTCAGAGCCAAATGCACGGCTGTCGTGTTAGCAAGGCAGAGGGTACATTACAGACAGAGAGGTGTGAGAATGTGTAATAGCTCTGTGCTGGCATATATAAACAATGGCCTGGGGTGGAGGTGCGGTGCAGTATAACCAGAATAAACGTCAGACTGGTAGAGACACTACCCGATGTGGATTTGGCTACACTTATTTGTTCTGGTCCAGAATGGATTTTAAATGTCACGTCATAGTGCACAGTAAGCATCTTAAATGGATTACTGCATGTTAATCAGGAAGCATACACTTCCATTTTACACTAAAACAAACACACATGTGCGTGCAAAGAAATGGGTTAGTGAAGAAATGGAGTCTGGCAGCTCAGTAGAGAGAAGCAAACCATGAGGAAACATGGCAGTAAGTGTGAGGGAACTCTTGCACTGGTGTAAAAAGAAAAACCACAAGGCAGACACTGTTGGCCAAGTCCCTGTCCTAATGATAAGACAAGTCAACCATGGAAGGACATGGTGAAAAAAAAGGATTCATGGTACATGAAACACACTTGCAAGCATTTTGCCCAAAATGAAATCCCAAACTTGCACTGCTGCTTTTGTGAAGCACATATGTACATACACACATACGCGCACTCACCCACACACTCAGCTGTACAGTGCAATAACCTCTCAATTTTCACCAGCATGGAATTCACCTCCACACTGCTGTAAACTAGAGCAATCATCAGCTGATTATAACTTAAACTGTAGTTAACAAATTGATACAATTAATTCTGCTTATGCTGTCTGCCCTGCATTTGAGGCATATTCCATTAAAAACATGACTAAAAAATATAGATATATCATTACTATCAATAAGATATACAGTATGGTGCAAACGTTTTGAGCTGCCCCTTATTTATTTATATTTTGCTAGGAAAATAGGAAACAAGGTACAGTGGAGTACAGTATATAAGACAAAAACAGAGTTTGTACAGTTCTGAGCTTGAAAGTCAGCTTTTGGTATGACCACCTTTATTCTTCGACACAGCGTGAACTCTCTTAGGCAAGCTTTCCTGTAATTTCTTTAATCTTCAGGAATAGTTCTCCAGGCTTCTTAAAGGACATTCCAAAGCTCTTCTTTTTATGTTGGCTGCCTTTGGGTCTGTTTGGGATCTGTGTCATGCTGAAAAATGAAGCCATTGCCAACTAGATGCTTTCCACAAGGTATTGCACGGTGGATCAAAATCTGATGGTACTTTTCATCAATTTTGACAAGATCCTCAACACCACTGGATAAAATTCAGACCCAAACTATGACAGAGCCTCTCACTGTGTTGTACAAATGGCTGTAGGCACTGACTGCTTTGCCTCTCTCCAGACATACCGACGGCAATTTGAACCAAAAATTTCACATTTGGATTCATCACTCCTTAAGACCTGTTGCCACTGATTTTCAGTCCAATTCTTGCGTAATTTAGCACTCCACAGCCTTTTCTCCCTGTTTCCCTTCCTTAATAATGGCTTCTTGGCAGCAACCCTTCCATTGAGAATATTTCTAATGAGGTTTCTACAAACAGGAGATGGCTCAAATCAAGGGTGAGATGCATCTCTCAGGTCCTGAATCAGGTCTTTGCTGCAAAATAGCAGCAAAGATACAGTCCATCGGCAGATACCGTTCATCTGCTCAGACATTTTTTTAGGCCTGCCACTTCTTTTGTCCTCCACTTGTCCAGCTTCCTCACATTTTTTTAAAGACACACTGTGCAGCATGCCGAGCTCTGCCAAGGTTTCAGATAATAGTTCTCTTTGGGTTGTTGGTGCTATAATACTATTTTATGCCAAACTGAGTTATCATTGGCATTTTGGTGGATTCAACTAAAGAAATGAGAACAAATGATTTGTTTTTGTGACACGGTGCTAGTAACCAAGTTCCTATAGAGATAATTGTCAGTTATGTGTAGACACAACAGTGCTTCATCCCATGGGTTAAGTGCCTTTTTTATGCTTCATTGATTCATGGGTCAGTGTTAAGTGACTTGACAATCAATTAACCAAAATTAGAATGGTCACGTACAAGGACTGGTCTGAAAACTAGTGAAAAAGCAACTAATGTCTAAAGATAAACTTCAGAAAGCCTGGAGAACTCCTGCTCAAGACTACTCTAAAATATCACAAGAAAGTCTGACTCCTTGGAAGCAAAATATAAAGAAGTGAAGGATGTCTCAATACTTTTGCACAGTACTGTACTGTAATATAAATTGTAATATCATGCTGTCCAGCCTTAGCCTGGGAGGGCAACCATGCTGTCTCACAAACGGCCTGCCCACCTCATCTAACACTGGCCAGGCTAACTCTGTTCTCAGCATTTTCTGTCTCCCTCCCTGCCCCACTGGGGCCACAATTAAAAACTCCTCTGATGTCTAGTAACTGACGGAGAGTCCATCACTTCCGCACATCCTTCTCCTCTGAGAGTGGCATTAAGATGTTGGCGGCAGAGTGGACTATTGATTTCCTTTTTTTTTTTTTTTATTTTGAGGGAGGGTTGCTCCATTTCTTCACTGGGCCATCTTCACAATTGCAGCCTGAACATTAGTGCAATAATCAGTTTACAATGTTGTCTTGTCTAAATTTTTAATTAGCTATAAAACAACCACTGTCTCTGAGGATGATGGTGAGAATGTGTAAGACATAATCACTAGTGACAACTATTGGTACCAAAGTGGAATATCTAGCTGGTTGATAATGACAAATGGAAGAGCTAAGTCTAAGAAGACAAGGGCAAATGCATCTGCAGATGATTTTTTTTTTTTAATCCAAGTACTTTTGAGACTTTAAGAAATCATTTAGTAAAAAGTAAAGACAACAAAACAAACAAACAGACAAAAACATATAAGCAAAAGATGCCATGATTTGATAATCAACTATATCCTGTTTTAAAGATTAAATATGTATTTCATAAAAAATAAGAGCTAAAGGGGCCCGCTTGCTCTAGTTTTGAAAGCTAAATGTTTCACATTCTTACCTCTGTCCTATTTTCCTTTTGGTTCCTATAATGTTCTGAATGTTTCCACTGGTGAGAGGTTTGGACAGTAGGGATGGCCACTTTAATACCCAGACTATTTTACTATGGTGCCACACTTGCAGAATGTGGTTTTGGCATTGTCTTGCTGAAATAAGTAAGGCCTTCTGTTACGGCCACTGACCTTTTGGCCTCTTTATGAAAGAGAGCTGCTCCCCTCCTCCTTCTCTCCTCCAGGTGTTTCCTCTCTAATTGCCACAGCTGAATGACATAGTAGTCACTTGAGAAACTGCATATATGGCTCCAGTAGCAAGTGCTCCCTACATTTGGCCACTGGGCTTAGATGTACTTGCTTGGTGGGCTTTCACGGGTTGCTGATTCACTTTTGCTCACAAAGACATTTTTATGGGTTAGGACAAACTCCTCAGCCAGCACCACAGGGTGGTTACCTTTTGCTCATTTAAGTAAAACACAGTTCACTCTGGGACACAGTTCTTAAACTCTAACACCACCAACTCAGGCACTCACCTTGTTGTTGTTACAAAACCTGTACATAACAGTCAGTATTAAAGTTTCCACTCAAAGATGTGGAACTAGCCCATGGCATGTGCACCAATGAAGCCAGATACCTTTACAGATGCTGGCTTTGGAGTTCTGTGCCGACAGCAAGCATAGACCCTCTCTTTTTAGGCCCGTAATTTACAAGAAGAATTTCTGATTTTAGCACATGATAGAAACAGTATAACATCTGTTTATCTTGATTGAATTGGATAAGTAGGTAGAAAATGGATGGGATGGAAATCAGAATGATTAAGTATTTTTTGGCTAAATCCTTAAATTTTCTCAAAAATCGGCAGTGCGCCTTATAAGCTGGTGCGCCTTATGTATGAATTCTTGTTGCGCTCACTGACCTTGAACCAATTTTATGTGGTACACTGCACTCAAAAATCTTTCAAAATGTTTTAGTGTGACTTGGTAAGGGACGCTTCAGAAATATCGACATTTTCCAGAGCGTACAAAGCGTACGACAGGGGGGTAACACCCAGCGTACGCTTTTCAAATAGTTGAGCGCTGCCGTCTGGTCGCCGATGGCCGAGGCATCCACACCACTGCACCATTGCGTGGTCTGCAGCGATATGGCCTCCGGTCTGGCGAGCAGATCAAAGGCCTCATTAAATTCTCTAAAATAGGCCATCATCGATTCACAAAAGGACTCTAATGACTATATTAGATGGGAACAAGCTGTGAGTGCGGTGCAGCAGGTGTGGAAAGCAGCCAATGGCGCCATAGATAAATTCAACAAGAAGTGGAAGCATTGTTCCAAAAATGGAAACCGTACGCAGTAAACCGCAGAAAACGATGATGGATTTGGCCTATTTTCATCTATGCTGGGCCGGATATTTGTGCGTAATCTGGTGATCGGCGGCCGGCACTGTTGCCAACTTTTGTGCAACAAAACTCACTGTAGGCTGTCTCAAAAATCGCTAGAAGTAGCTAAAGGACGAATCGAGGTCCTGGGGTATATGCCCTGTCCCCCTCGGTGCCAAAGAGAGGTCCGGGCGATGCCACAGGGTATGAAGGGACGCAGTATGTACACAAAACACGGTGACAGCGGAGTTTTCAGGTTTCCGGTGTTGTGTCAAAAAGGGATTTCCTTTTTTTTTTTTGCTTATATCAGTAAATAGACAGGTGCACAGGATCTGTGAAGGGCTTATATACAAAATGAAGAAATGACTTGTTCTTACCCTCATAAATAAAAGAATATATTGCAGCATCTGTTAAGACATTGAAGAAGATGGCGAGAGATTGCCAGCAAAAGTTGCCCTTTTATTAACAATTAAATGGTTGCTGTGTGCCGCAACCAAAACAAAACAGTAACAACAACGAGACTTACTCGGATAATGGCAAGAGGGAACCCGGCATACTTGATGCCGAAATCGCCCAACTGTTCAACTGAAGATGAGAAATTTGATGGATTTGTGGAAGATGAATGATTTAAAATGTGTGTATTTTTCTGTATTTGTTACAACTGAACAATATTCTGAGTTATTGTGAATGAGTTGAATAAAGTTCAACTTACGTGAGGCTTTTGTTTCATTCTACATATGTTTTATGATGCGCCTTATAACCCGGTGCACCTTATGTATGAAAGTAGACCCGTTCATTGATGGTGCGCCTTATGGTCCGCAAAATAGGGTATACGTATTTTGAAAGGCAATACAAGGCAATGTTTTCTTTGTACATTTTTCAATTAAATATATGAACATGGAATTGAAAAGATTTAAAAATCATTGCATTCAACTTTTAAGGACATTTTATGCAACATCCCAACATTTTTTGGAAATGGGGTTATAGTTGCATCAGAATGATCAGAGTTTGTTCACACCAGTTGGAAATCTAATGGCAAACATTAAGTTAAACTAAAACAGACTAAATAAACTGGGGTAAAAAAAACACTAAGTGATTAAGTGCACATGGAATCATAACAAGAATGTCTGCACACATAATAAGTGACACAGAGACAAAGATTAAATACTCCATTTCAAAATACTGAAATGTCAAAGTACCATGGTGGGTGAGCCATATTTCCAGATTCCCTGCTGCTTATTCCAGTGGTTCACTGCACCAAGAACAAGCTGCAGCCTGAAACCCTCTGCAGACACTCTAAAGTGCACACCTATTGCTGAAACAACTCCTGTGTTGCATCAGTATAGTGCAAAGTGGGAGAGAAATATAATTCAGTATATGATCTTCAACATGACACTTATTGAACCATCCATTCAAGTGTTCAAGCCAGAAGCACACCCAGTAGTTGCACTGGTTTTGTAATTGTTTTTCACATTCCTTTTTTTGTCTCTTTAGATTGCTAAGAAGCTGTAATAATCCACAGAATGGCATCAACACTACATCCTGCATCTAGTGTGCTTGTTCTAAAAAAATTGCCTTATCACTTGGAAAACTTTCACTCAGTCATCATTGATTCTGTCTAGCATCCTCTGGTTAGACTTTGAAAAAGTAAGGCACAGATTTTAAAGTATCAATGTTTGTTTATGACGAAACAAAGCCACAGTTCAAACCAACAGGAACAGTTTCTGCTTACATGATAACATCTCTGAATAAAAAATGACAGGATGTAAGCTTAACCCTCCATCACAAAAGCAACGTAAGCTCTATCCAAAACATTAAAGCACTGCCTGGACCTCTTCAAAGAGCACAACTTCTTAGTATGCTTCTCCCACTGCAGTATTACTAGGAGAATATATAATGATAGATTTTTTTAAAAGACATGTCTCTGTATGTCTCTGCCTAGGGCTCTCATTATAAAACAGCATTTCTCATTTTCCTCTGCTGCAGTCTTTGGTGGTTACTGAAGAGACAGATGAATATTCTCAAAGCACTCGAGCTAGGCCGGGCTCAGATGCTGATGCAGGTCAGCTTACTCATTTTATTTCTTCATGTCATGAACACAACCAAAATTCCTTCAATGATTACACTACATTTTATCTAGTTTAGATGCAAATTAAAACAAATGTTTGCTTTTAGGCAAATCATAGGTCAGACTTTGCTACCGAATACCACCTCTAACGCCACTGGTGCTGTGAGGAATGCTGTGTCTTATTTGAGGAATTTTCGCAGGGCAAATTTTCAACATTAACATTTTTCATCAGTCATGCTTCCACAAAGGAACAACAACATATTTATTATTCAAGCACACAATATGCATTGGTTGAAGCAAACAGCAAACAGGGCACCTAATCTTGGGTTTAGCTCACCAGGAGTGACCAATATGTTGCAAGGCTATACAGGGGTTTGAATCCACCCCAGGTCATTTGCTGTGTTCCCTTGCTCTCTCTTCCAGCTTTCCTGTCAACTCAACTGTCCTGTTATAATAAAGGCTAAAAAGCCCCAAATCATACTCAAAAAATAAGTGAATAGAGACACTTAAGTCACAAGCCAGACACAAACATAAATAGGTCCATATCATTCAGTGCATTCAATGTTTACTCCTTTCCTCTGATGTACCTTGCATCATAAACATAGCTTTGTTTCACACTGACATTTATACAATAACTCAACTGCTGGCTTAAATAATTAATGCAATTTGGAAGCTAGTGGTGAGCTGCACTGTCACAGGAAATAATTAAAAAGATGAGATTTCAAAGATTTTAGGCTGTTAAACACTGAAACAGCTTCACCATGTCCATTAAGGGCTCTGTTAAATCAATATAGTTCCTCTTAGAAAATCTAGCCATTTATTGAGTCTAAATCATAAAACAGTCCCTTCATTCACTTTTGATTGACTGTGATTGAAGTTCTTGCGAACCAAAAGTTGGCACTCACATTGGTAAACGTGTCATTATTTATGACTGAAATTACATTAAAATATAACATTTTTGGCACACTTACATCCTTTCACTTTACTGGAGTCATTTCACAAAAGCAAAAAGCTACTCCAGGCTTTGCTTTGACAGTTCTTTTAGAAGAGTCCCTAACAATGCCTCTAAGCTGTTCCAAAATCACTGTCAAGTTTAGCTTCCCATGGCTTATTGCTTAAATATACTTTGTCTCCTTCCAGCACTTTTAAAATATGGTATCTTGGACAGACTGAAAAAATGGCTCTGTAAATCTCTCTCTCTCAGTGGAATTTAGCTAATCACAGTCTCACAACTTGTGTGTAGCTAAGTTATTTAGCCTGAGAAAATGCTCAGCCTCTGGCTGAGAAATGAGTCAGGGACAATATGTTCATACTAATGTCCCACAAGGGTGGCCTTTCCATAAAACGAATATATTATAACTAAACAATGCCTGTTTATGCACAAATGACAACAGTTATTCTCTCATTCACCTCAGAATATCTACACTGAGGGCACCGAACAACTTAAGTAAGCTCTGAATAAGTCAGAGACAAAACAGATAAAATCTGACACTGACTGATCAGTTTAAGTATCTAATCAGGAATAACATGTCAACAAAATCACGTTTTCTAGCAACAAACAATTTTTTTAACTTCAAAAATAGGACAAGGGTAGACAGGGATGCAAAAAAAATAAGCAAAGAGGAAAATAAATATTAAGCTTTTTTTTTTTTAAGGTTAGTGATAGAAAACAACAAAAGTATGTTTAGTTGTCCTTGAGCATTGCATTAACTCAGCCCAGCCACTGGCAGATCAGAACAACGGTCATTCCCAGGTGTGACTATGTGAACCAGGCCACTGCTATAAACAGCAGTCATGCTAAGCAAGCATTTTCTTAATAAATAAAAACACAACTGGCTCTCTCAGTTGGGCCATGACTTTGAGACAATGTTCCTTCTGTACAGCAATAAATGTTGGGAGAACCATAGGTACAAGTTTCAGTCTCACAATGTGCACTAACACTAGGGCTTAATTATAATTACAGGTAAGCCATCGTGTATAATTTGCTTGGGGATGTGCCTATATACAGTGCAAAAACACAGAGAAGGGATCAAGCCATAAGTACTATGTGGGATCTTTGTATGCATACACATACTTGGCCAATAAAGCTCTTTCTGATTGTAATGTATCAGTGTGTGCAATGTATACTGTACACCTGGTTTGATGGCACACGTACTACAGAATGGGTGATGATTACTTCTCCCACCAGTTAGTTTTTGATTGTATTGGGTTTTTTAGTTGCACAATACATCTTTATAGGTCAAGGTCAAGATAATCTTTATAACTCTCTATAGGCAATTTTTTGAACAGCCAGCAGCAATTACAATCATCATCAACAGTCTACACACAAACAAAAAAAGAAATAGAGAGAACTGCAACATGTTATTCACAGCAGTAGGAAAAAATTTGTTCTTTATCTATTAGTCCTACACATTGGCAGATTCTATCTGCAAACCTGATGGAAGGAACCTGAACTCACTGAAGGCTCCCACCATCACGGCACCTAAATGACAGAGAGACCTTGAAGCAAATGTTATAATGCGTTTGTCGTTTGTTCTTCCCTTTATCACATTATGATCCATTACAAAGCACACTTTTGTCGTCTTTGAGGCTGTTTGTCCCTTGCTTTGAAATGTATGATAAATAAGGAGGAAATACTGGGGAAACATTTTTAAGACATTGTTGCAGAATCAATGGCAGGTTTACAATGTACAGGATTACAACTTGAATCCTATTTTACTCTGTAACCTTGACAGCTTCTTTTCCTGCTTTGGAGTACCGGCACTAATTCTTCTCATGGTACACAATACCAAACAGGACACACTTACTTTCATCTCTGGATGTGAGTCATAGTTGGTGAATCCACACATATTTCAAACCTATAAACATTAACATGATCTGGCCAACAATGTCATCATATTATGTCAAATAACTAACAGAAGTGACATAAAGGATTCCACGGATATCAGTCATCAGCCTGCTTGTAATATACTTTAGGGTATAAACAACATGCAATAATGCGGAATGCTAAAAATATATCACTGATCCAAAATCTCTGCACACCTGAATGAACAACAAGTGAGTCAAAGGGGAAAATGTACAAAAACATAAAGCCAATTAAACAGAACTCCTGCACATTGTCTTGCTTACTGCTGGTATATTTATTAAATTATGTTTCAGTTCAGCAGCACAGTGGCGTGGTGGTTTGCACTGCTGCCTCACAGCTAGAAGGACATCTAGAAGGTCTGGGTTTGAGTCCGCCTTGGCCCAGGGCCTTTCTGTGTGGAGGTTGCACGTTCTCCCTGTGTCTGCGTGAGTTTTCTCCGGGTACTCCAGTTTCCTCCCACAGTCCAAAGACATGCAGTTACTGGGGTTAGGTTAATTGGTCACTCTAAATTGCCTATAGGTGTTAGTGTGAATGGTTGTCTGTCTCTCTGTGTTGGCCCTGCAACAGGCTGGCATCCTGTACAGGGTGTACCCTGCCTCTCACCCTATGACAGCTGGGATAGGCTCTAGCCCCCCCGCGATCCTGAACAGGATAAGAGAAAGGATGGATGTTTCAGTTCACCAGGTATATGAGCAAGATCTCTCCACTGCAAACACAGTGTGCTGGAGTTCTGTTAAATTATTTTTTATAAAAATAGTTTGCTGGAAATGTATACAGTTTTTCTTTAAATGTTTTTCTCCAATTGAATTTTACAACCCAAGTTAAATGAAATAAAAAACTTGAAAAGGGTATTCCATACTTTTTTACATTTCACTGTATATTAGTGTTATGCGACAGATGCTATAGTATTAAATTAATGGTTTGAAGAGGTTCATTGTTATCATGCCTTGAGTTAGATGAGAAGATTGACACCACTCTCAAATACAAATGCAATAATACAATAATGAAATATGGCTGCAGCTTCAGCCATTTGGGTTCGTTTTGTACAAAGCCCTATCCTAGCTTTGTCCAAAAGGTAGAAAATCACCTTAAAAGTGAAGTAATTAACAAATCATGCTTTATTTGTATGTGGATTTTGTTACCTTTGGACACAGCTAGGAATTTCTTGGTTCCACAACACACTCACATTATCGTGAATGAGCCAAACTGTTAACCCCTCCAACAGCCACATCGGGAAAATAACCCAACATTTCAAATGGCATCACTCTTATTCTCATAGAGACAGTGACTGAAAGTGTTGAGACAGATACATTATAGATATGACAGACTCTCGTGGTGTGGGTCACCGAGCTGTCTCTGCCACTGACAGAGAGTTGCACTTACTGCAGTAACACACATGAGGAGGCCAAGTGATGAAATTAAGCACAGTTGACAATGTTAATAAGGTAAGTGGAGCGAGTTTGCTTCCTTGTGGACAGTTTGTCTGTAATGAGCTGCAAGTTGTCAGGCAATGGGGAGACAGGCGTGGCTACAAAGTCCAAGCCAGCAGGAAGATATTAATGCAACTTGAAGGGGATGTAAGTCATGGCGAGCTACTGTCCATTCAAACTGGTATCATAAGGAGCACGACCACAGCATGGCTTAATCACAGTTATTACTGTGATATTTGACACTAGGGGTTGAAATAAAGGGCTCTGTAATAGGTACGTTTCTTTTCATGTAGTGAGTCAGCGGGTGCTTACGTATTTTCAAGTCAAGCTGTCAGTACAGAGAGAGGTGAGCGAGTCCAGCACTATGCCTGCTCAAAACTCCTCTCCGTTGGGACACAGCCACACTCAGTCCATTCTTAACTTCCATTTCACACTTGGCAATCAATTACTGCTCTCTAGAGCTATCGAAGAAAAGAGTCACCTATCCCGAGAATAAGCTAAATCTCTCAACGACTCCTAATTGAAAACACATTATAGCACTAGACAATGGTCTTTGTGTGTTGCCAGCCACTAATTTGGACTGCTTGCATGCACAGAACAAAGCAATTTACTGAGGTTGCAAACATCCTTTGCAGGACAATAATTCATAGTGTTATCAGGTGCAGAGTTTAAACATCAAATAAATGGGCTGAATAATTAAATAACCAAACTTTGAAGGTGTGCCCAGTCATTCGTTGGTGGCTATTCTTCCAGTAACTCTAAAAAGCTGAAACTAATATGATTTCATATTGTGAAGCCAAGACAGATGCCAGACCTCCCGAAACCAATCCCTCTTACAGGATTTACAGGGAACTGTGTGAAATGTACACTGCAGGGCCCCACCGGTCCCAGTGATAGCCCATGCTATGAGTCCAGTTCAAAATGAACTCGATCAATAACAAAAGAGGACTTTTGTGTGTTTACTGCCATCATAAATACAATGTCCTGAAAAGAAAAGTGTGGGTGGACATAGAGAGACAGGCTTCCACCAGGCTGGGAACAGACATAAAGATGTCAATCTCCTCTTTGTGGGAAGATGGTACAGGGTAGCATCATACTGTGTTGGTACAATGCCAAAGATGCACCCCGTTTTGATTAAGATGGCACTGACATACAAAAAACAGAAATAAAAACTGAAAGGTGTACTCCTGTAGAAACTAAACACATGCACTCACTAATGTAGTCCATGTGTAAATTCACATAGACAGAAACTCTTCTTACAGGATAAAATACCAAACATTAAGCAAAGACAGAAAAATTCACTATCCAGTAAGAAATACTCTTGTCAGGTCCCTACGTCTTTGGGACAGGATACAATTTTCAGAATTGTGCCTTTCTACATCACCAGAAAAGTGAAGCAATCACAGAAATAAAACTTCTTTTTAAAACAGTTTCTTCCTTTTTTAATATACAAGGTAACATAATTAGCATAATAAGTATTCTTTTTAATACTTTGATGTAAATCAATCAATGACTGCCTTAAATTTGGAACTGATGAATATCACAAATGGTGAGTTTAATCCCACAACATTTAAGCTTAGTTTGTCTGAGGGTCTTTCTCCCTTTATTTTTTCTCTTCAGTAAGTGAAAAGGTGGCCATACAAAAATATTGTATTTCTTTGCATTATCAAGTCCTTGGGTTTCTTTACATTCTGCTACATTTTGTGGCATTATCAACTGGTACTGTGAAACACTGTTCTATTAGTTTTGTAGCATTTGACTGAATGAGCAAAAAGTAAAGCTCAGTACACATCAGAATATGTCCTTCCATCAACAATCACATCATCAGTCGACATTACTGAGCCATTTACATCTGCAGTCATACTAAGCCAAGACCCCCTTCGCTATGTTTGATACGTTCATGTTCCGAGTCATGAACCCGTCTCTAAATATTGGTAAATTCTAATTTGGCCTTTTCTGTTCTGCTACCAGTGGCAGGTAAACCCTCATTTCATTCATGAAGGCATCACTTGTTTGTACACTTTGACAACGATACACCTTCTCCCAAGTGTCCTTGCTTGTGTAGAAGTTGTAGAGTATTTCTTGACCAAGGAGAGAATTCTGCAATCATTGACTTCAGTTGTCTTCAGTGGTCTTTCAGGCTTTTTGGTGTTGCTGAGCTGGCCAGTGCATTCCTTCTTTTTTTAAGACTGTGCCAAATTGTTGATCTGGCCACTCCTAAAGTTTCTGCTATCTCTCTAAATTGGTCTGTTTTCTTTGCTCCATAATGATAGACTTTTTTGTAACACCTCTCTGGTTCACATATTGAGTTTCCATGAAGAGCTACCAAAGGCAAATTCAACAACTGGAATCAATTTCAGACCAATTTATTTCCTTAATTTGTCATGAAATGACAAGAAGCCAGGTCACACCTGGCCATCGAACTGCATATCAGTCAACTGTCCAATTATTTTTCAGCATGTGTAAAATGTAAAAATGGGTAATTGCAATATTAAATTCAAGTCTATACTTCAATCACATCTTGACTGCTTTAAAATCAATTGTGGTGATGCACAGAGGCACAGTTGCAACAAATGTGTCACTGTCCAAAAGCTCATAAACTTGACTAGATGTCAACGTAGCTTTTAATTGTAGCAAAGAAAACACTCTGACAAGCAGACAATGCCAAAAGCCTTTAAGACTAAAAAGTCTAGATGGAAGAGTGCATAAAAGGGAGAATAAATCTCAGCACAAATGAGAGAAGCTCATTTTATCTTTCTGATTGTACTGCTCTAAAAGAGCACCACACAGACCAGCAGCTGCCCACAACTGAATATAACCCAACAATCCCTCAGAGCTGCTAACAGTACTGGAACCATGACAAATAACATTGCCTGGGCCATAATACAGGGATAAAATTTCCTATACTGAAGGCCCAGAAGAGGATGTCTTAAAGCAGTGACAGCGGCAAGTGGTCTGGAGTTAATAATTCTGATAGGAATTAATGTGCTTACAATGGTGCATTGCTGCCTACCTGAATTTATATTAGATTGCCTACATTACTTCATCTGTCTATTGGGTTGTTTTCCCTAGCTTGGCTGCTGATAAGACAGAGCATACATTCAGCAAGAGGAAGAAGGCCTGTCTGTGCACTGGACACTAATTAATACAGTCGAGAAACTTGCTTGCTTGCTCCTCTGCTGACAACAGATTCATTTATACTGCTTTTTTTGTTTGTCTGATGGCTCTGTTAATTGCATTTAAATTAGACTTTGTTTAACAGAGAACAAGGACCAGCACAGGGGTTTGCTATGGAATCTAGAAACAAAAGCTTGATTTTGGGGCTAAATATTACCCCAAAGTTGACTAACAAAGCTTTTGATAGGAAATCCTACTGGAGACAGATGCAAACATGCTTGTAAAATATGTCATGAATAATTGCAATTACTACAGTTTCACCGTAACAGTTACTCTAATGAGAGAAACTTTGAACCAGCAGATACTGCATCTTTCTGTTTAGCCCTTTGGCAACTGGAGCACAGCTATGCTTTTACTTCAATTTAAGATACATTCATGTTTCAAACTGCCGTACAATATTTTCTGAAATTCTAGGAGAAAAAAAAAGAACATATATGACAACATTCTGTGAAAACACTTATTGAAAGACTTAGAACCAACAGAGAGCTGGGTGCTTTATGGGTCGAATGAGTGTGGCAGGTAGCTTTTTAGATGGCAATATGATGTCAGGATTAAGCTTTGAAGCCATTATGACACAGACCAAAAAAGAAAAAGGGGGCAAGAAGCAAGCTGGCACACATCTAATGATGCAAAATAATACTGCCAAGTGTAGTGAATACTGAACGTTCTCGTAAAACCCACTTACCATTAGCACCTGTATTAGAATCCATCTTCCACACAAAGGTCAATGTTTGTATAGCAATTAAAGATATTTTTTAACCTTGATTTACCCAGTGAAGGTTGGTTGTGAATGCATTTCTTTCACAATTATACAGTAACAAACAGTATCCTTGGGAAAATACCGCAGGCAAAAGTTGGTGTTGTACCTTTAGAATGGGCTGCTCAGAAAAGGCTCTCAGAAGGAAACTGTTAAGGTCTAAAATAAACTAAGGAAATGTTAGCCTATAAGGAATAAAAGGAAATGAACATTAATGCTCACCATCGTGCTCAGATTTGCTTAAGAGCCTTTCGTGAAGCTAAATGAGTTGAGCAATCCTTTAGATATTATGAGCTGATGGAGAATGAAAGGGGGTTAAACATTAGTTGCAAACCGATGGACAGTTAGGTTCATGGATGGTAAAAAAAATTTTTTTAAATTTCAAGGACTGTCATGAACTGCTGACAAACAAGAACACATTGTGTGGTTGATGCAAACCAAGCAACGTGCAGAAAAAAAAAAAAAAAAACATAACCAATTGTCCAATCAGCACATTGTCTCACAACAAGAAGATACTGGGTTAGAACCCTGCCAGGGCAGAGCAGTTAAAATGTATTCCCTGTGCTTATGTGGGTTTTCTCTGGAGGTCTGGAGGAACCACAGAAGAATAGAGTTTCTCCTACCATCAAAAGACATGCTAGGGTAAATTCTTCAAAGTGATCAAGTACCAATGTGTGGTCCCCAGGGACCAACTGCTCCTAAAATTAAGAATTATTTAAATGCTGATCAAGAATTACTGCACAAGGATCATAAGACTTAAGACTTCATAAATTGTCTGTACTTATATAGCACCTTTACCTGGCTTTCCTAGCTAGGTTCTACAAAGCACTTCACACAATATCTTTGAGCATTTGACAGCTTGTAGCTCTGGATATTCTGGAAACATATTTCATTAAGACTTCTGCTCCACAACAAAACTTTTGATTATCCTACGGTCACACTAACATTTTCAGAATAATGTAAAAGGGTCTTAGTTAACTTTCCTTTTTAGACAACTTTACTTGAGCTAGTGAAGTTGCATAATGATCATGTATGCCTTAACATAAGGTGCTACTATGACCTGGACGACTGATTGTTCAGGTAATGTATGAAACAACTGTGCTAACCATTAAGTAACTCTGCTACCCAGTGAAAGCCAGAAAATGGTGTCAAGATAGTAAAATCCAACAGGAAATCTTCTATGCCAGGTGGGGTAGCCTCTCTTTCCATCTGCGAATCCATCTCCAGCACGTCAGGTCATAATGCCACAACTCTGGGCTCAGCAAACATTGTTGTTTCCATCTTACTTTCTGTCATCTACTTCATACCCCTCCTAACCCTGCCTCCTTGCTCCTTCTATCTCCCTGCCTCATCTCTCTATCTCCTTCTTTTCCTCACTCAATCTCCATCTGCACACTTTTCACTGTAAATGCTGTGCCAGCAGAGCAATGCCGGGGAAATGGTGCCTTCCACATTGAGAGAGCAAGCAGACGGCGTGGGGGTGGTGCTGGAGGGGGTGTTCAGTGACGAGCCTGAAACCCAGCCATCAGGCAACACACTGCAGCAATCACACAGCTCCAGAAGATGGGATACACTGCTAAAGCTCTACATTCAGGAAAGGATCTGGAAATCAGAAGAAATGATAGGATACAGACTGCTGCTCCCCAAAACATTATTCTTTTTGAGAAGAACAAAGTGGTCAGAATAGGTTGCTTGTGTGAGACAGTGAAAGGCATCAAGACAAAAGAAGGGGGAGGGGAGGGAGGTACGTACACAGGCACACTGCCCAGGCAAACAGACAGGCCACGGTTCATTTGAGGACAGAAGCTGCTCCTTTCCATCATTCAACTGTTCATTAATACCAGCTATTCTCGTGGGTCTCCCTGCACCTAATCTACGCTTCAGTCTTCAAATTTATCAATATCCCAGCAACACAAAAACATCCTCTGTTCCAGACCGTGGCTTAAAAAGTGACCACCACTCTACAGGGTATTACTAAAATAGCTGTCTCAAAGATGTCTGATAATATGTGCATATGCTATTTGAATATTTTGTTGGAAGTTGGGATGTTTATGATGCAGTAGTTTGAATGGTAGTAAATGGAAATGAGGTAAGATTAACAAGGAACACTCAACACAGACTCTCAACATGTAACTCATGTCAGACTACATAGTGTTCTGCTCAGTTTGGGTAAAGGGTTCATTTTCTCAAAATTAACCTTGTCAAACTCGTGTTCTGCCTGGGGGAGATTTGTATTACTATTGTAATTTTTCAATCAAAGATTGGGGAAAGTGTGAAATTTTAACATGCTTGTTCACACGTTACCTCCGCTCATCTCTCTCTCTCTCATTTCTTACTTTTTTCACATTCATAGTCCATTTAAAATTTTAAGCAGATTTCACCCATTCTTATAATAGGATTCATCCCTGCCTGAGTGTGGTGTGCTGTTTCTAAGTGCATACAGCAAGCGCGTTCGCAATATCAACTCAAGCCCGGCACACTCTGCTACTCTAGCAGAAGAGTTCTGCTAGGTCAGAAATAATTACAGAAACTGTTAAGTACACACCAGCTGTTGTAAACAAATGCAAATACATTTTCATTTCAAACAAGCCCCCTTGTATCGTGACACACAAAATACTATAAATCTTCTGTGTGTTTACTTACAACTTGGGCCATCATCAAGCTGTGCTGCTGCTCCTACTGAGAAATTACTCTTATTCATGTGCACCCAGTTGCTGAAAATTGTAATCACCACTGCTTTAATTAAGGGTTTCCTTAGTTTATTTGTGGATTTGCTTCTTTTGTTGTCTCCCTTTATTACAAGAGGTTTTAACAGCTCTAGTGGTCTTTAGCCAGACACCTTTTTTGACTATTTTGCTCCTGGTTATCTTTTTTGATTGGGTGTGGTGACACTGATTTTCTTTGTTGTTTAGTTTGAAGAAACCCATGGAATTATATGATGACAAACTTTAATTTAAGCTTAGAAGAGAACATTTTAGTCATCCTTCAACTGGCTATGTGGAAGAAACTGGATGGATGGATGGATGATTTTAAGCTTCTTCCACCATAATAACCATCATAGCCAGACATTTATTTTTACTAAATGACTGGCTTAACAGTTTGTATTACTAATAAAAGGTTAAAAAAAATAAAATTATATATTATATATATATATATATATATATATATATATATATATATATAGAGAGAGAGAGAGAGAGAGAGAGAGAGAGAGAGAGAGTGTTGTGGCTATATATTTGGAAAAATGAACAAATGAACAAATGCATGACCCTTTAAATGACTAGCCTAGAAGATTTCATGAACATTTTTCAAAATGGGAGAGTTTTGTTTGTAGAGAGGAAACAAAAGAGTAAAAAAAAAAAAGTGATGCGAAATGTAATAACACTATTATCTCTATTTCAACAAAACCAGAAATAGTCCATCAATCCAGCACAGAGAAAGGTAATAGATGCCTCAGACTATTTTAACAATTACTTTACTCCACTTCAGTCGTATTTCATTCTCACTGGGTTTTTAATACCTTTCTACTCCCTCAATGGTACTTCTGACTGGTTATCTGTGCTGTTTTGAAAGAGGCCAACCAAATTGTTAGAAAGGCCACCTTCCCTCAGCCATCCAGTCCTGCCAATCGCCCATCCTGTTTCCAGACAGCACAGTCATTTCCCAGCCCAGTGGAGCAGCACTCCCTGACCTCTGCCTCGACCTCCACCTCAACAGCCCAAGCTCCAGCACCAGCTTCAGCCCAGAGAGCAGGCTCGGGCCACCTCTACTTATTTATGAGCCATTTCACACAGTGCTGCTCCCATTAGAGACCCAGCCTTGGCCCACCTTACACGGTACTCTCCTTGCACTTAACACACAGAGTACAGCAGCAGTGCCAGGGGGACATGGATGGTAGGTGGTGGTGGGAGGGTGTAGGAGACTGTTAGACCTGTCACACAGGTACTGTCACACATATTGCTCAAGATTACATAAAACAATCAAAGAACGGATAACATATCACTCTAATCCCTGATTAGCAATTTTTTTCCTGAAGACAGCTGCTAGGAGGCCAATTGCTTCTTACTGCACATTCTTTCATTATCTGCTGAATAGCTATTTGACTATGCTTAGGGAAATAATAACTCACTGATCTAATTTAACAATGCACAAGAACTGATAGGTTATGCTTATTGGACCATAATTGGACATTTCATTATTTCTCATTCATTTCTTTATATCATTACTGTGACTTAGAAAGGAAGAAAAAAGTTAAGCATCCACAGCAGAAAATTCAACTCACAGATTGATTAACAAACGCTTACAAAACTTTAATAAGAAACTCTGCATATGCATGAAAGAAAAAAAATGCAGTGTGAGCTGCTAACATTAAAAAACTGCTGGAAGCCAATGAGTATTAGCCTGTTTGATTACTTGCACATGAATGAGAACAATGTTGACTGAAAGTCTTTTATAAATCCCACCTGTGATTGTGACAAAGGCGTAGCCCTCCTCGCCAAGTAGTGGGTTGATCAGTCGGCAGCTGTAGGTACTATTGGGCTCCAGCACCACTGTTAACACACTGGTCATAGTAAACAGCCCTTCTTCATTGGCCACCACTGAAGTGGTAATATTCTCTGTCAGGTTGTGGCCACTCGCATCCTGCCATATGACATCACCCTCAGGATAACCACCATAGGCCACACAAGTCAGGGCAACCTCATCGCCTGGCCGCAGGTTGGATTCAGGCTCTAAAGTCACCGCGGGCTTGGAATAGGGCGCTGAAAAAAAGAAGAAAAAAAAAGTGTGCACACAAAGAAGGGGGAAGAGTTGGACAAGGATTGAAGGAGGGAAGGAAAAAAAAAAAAAAAGAGAAATAGGATGAGTTAAGATAGGTGAGAACGGGGATAAGAGAGCAGCAGAGTCATACTGAATTCACTAGTTTTAGATTCACTGCAGTGAGTGTCACCCTGGGAACTGTTTGACATGATTCCCATTAAATTCTTAATTATATTTAGGGAGCTTAGCATAACACAGTGCTTAAGATCCCACAGACAGCATCTGCGGCACATCCTGATGCTGCATCTCTACACTCTAACGCCACACTCTCTAGAGACCCAAAACACTGAGCCACTCCCAGAAAGAAAAATATAGTGCAAGCTTTGAGGAGGAGGAGGCCTGGGAGAAAACTGCCATGCTGAGAGATTTGGGACGACTCAGCCTATGGCACAGAAAAGAGTGTAGAGGGGTGGAGGTGAGGGGTGAGTCGTCAGCCTCGGCTGGAATCGCGCTTTTCCAATCCCTTGAGCTGAAGCATGAGTACAGAGGTGGCAAAGAAAGAGGCTGCTGTATTCCCAGAACCAATCATTGCACAACAAACAATGGGGTGGAGCTGAGGGTGAGATGAAATAAGTTTGTGCTGCTTTTTGAAAAGTGGACTCTCAACACAAAGACGGCTATAGAGTGGCACACACTAACTTCCCCAGCTGGCCATTTGACTGACAGATTTCCATTGAGGGTTCCATTAATTTTCTTCCAGCACAGCTGAAGGAAATCTACAATTGTAACTGTAAATGCTGGCTAAAAATAGAATACCTATAATTCTAATGCATAAAATGAAACCAGTTTGTCACTGTTGGAGGCAGTGTTTTCCCTTTCCCCAGCAGAGAAAAAAAGCATATTCATTAACACCGCCTGATGCACATTGTTCCTTGGAGAACACAGAAACAATCACAACATATATAGAAATGTGAGAAGGAATGAAAGGCACACAGTGCCACTGCAAATAAAAAGAACAAGTCCTGCCGTAAAAGTAGGATGTGTAGTTACACGGAAAAGAAGATGTTAGTGATGGCTGATTGACCATAACAACAGCTAATAATCAATGTCATCAGATATTGACCATGAAAGAGACCAGAGCCAATGCTTACTGACCAAAATCACTGCTTAACAGCCCTTAACTTTAGTTTAGTGTACATTACAAGTTATTGCATTTAACAGGTACATATATGCCTATTATGTAGTTGCTGTAATATAGATACTACATAAGGTGAAATCATAAAACTGTGCAACTCCATCACTTAAAAAAAACAAAAACTTTACCTGATTCAAACTTCACCAATTCCTCCTTCAAGGTAGTCTTTTTGAACCACTTTCAGCTTGAATGTTCTTCATTGTGCCAAAACAGTGACACTTTAACATGATTTGCATTTTGGGGAAGACAATGTAGCTGCAGTTGCAAATCTGCTCAGTAGGGTAGGCAGTTAATGAAGATGCAGTTGGTGTATTCTGACTTTTAATGCGCTGTGTGTCAGGGCACGATCAGGTATACTTTTTTGATATTTTATGGGTGGAGTGGCAGAACTTTCTGATCACACCTTGTAGTAAAACAAATGTCTAACTAATATTACAAGTAGTACTGTTTGCCAACAGTAATAGCAGCTGTTGTAATACAACAGCTGTATTACAGCTTCTTTGGCTCTGGAGAAGCTTTTTAAGTATGGATAAGCCATCCTGATACCACTGGGTTAACCTAAAATTGGAGGCAAATTACAGAAAGCCTATGTTACAAATTGGAGGCATGAAATTTCAGGAGAGAAGCCTAATGAAGGAGAGCATTACACCATAAATGTAGGATTCAGCATTTATAGATCTTGAAACACGTTTTTTTACATTTTGTGCTTTTTAATGTGTCACAGACATCACAGCTTGACTTACCGGCCACCTGCAGCAGCAAAGCAGCGCTGCCGAAGTCCTGCACCCTCACGAAGCAGGTATAGCTCCCTTCATCAGCCACCACCACCCTGCTTAACAGGAGTGAAGCGTTGCCCAGGCCCAGCTGGTTGGGGAACAGTCTGGTACGATTGGCGAATCTCTCTGCCTGGTCCACCAGCTGGTCGTGTCCCGCCGAGTACCTATGCACATTCCGTTGTGTGTCTGTCAACTGCCAGAAGACACTCACATCAGAGAGGTTGAAGGGGTTGGCGTGGCTGAAGGAACAGTTGAGTATCACATCACTGGCATGCAATGCCACAACTGGCTGTTCTGGGACGTTCAGTTGCAACAAAGCTGTAAGAAAGAACAAGGCACAGACAAGCATTAATAAATAGAAAACACTGGGGGGGGGGAAAAAAAATGAGTAGTGATTTTATTTTTATTTTCTTAGTATGCATTTTAGAGAATGTTGTATTCTGTCAAGAACAGAAAAAAATATATTAAATACACTTTTAGACATCCTTTCCAGCAGACATCTGTAGTCAGAAGCCTTTACTATGCCAATCATGCATGCCAAACATCATCCCTTTGTCCTTTGGATATCCTAAAATAAACAATAAATAGTATTATTAAAGACTATTTGGCTCATGCCTAGTATAAACACACAGTATTCACTGAATCACAGTATTAATTCAGTGTTCAAATGTGAAAGACTGACACCTACTCAAATGTGAATGTCTTTGAAAATGAAATCAATGCAGCATTTTGAAATGTATGCCGTGACTGAAACATCCACTCTGTTTGTGCAGCACAGTAGCATGGAACAGGCGAGACGGGATGAAGGGGAGAGGGGGATGAAAAGGGGAGATCTGGAGGTAAGCATTAGGACTTTGTTTGTGTTCCTATAGGCTTTGCCTCCTGGTGATGGCTCAGTTTGCTGAAACTCAGCAACAGAAGCAACAACATCTGTATAGCTTTAGGTTAATCGTTAGTTAGATCTAAAAAGACTCTGGTGGTGGTAGTGGTGGAAGACAAATGCGGCAAAACTATTGAATGTGTGTTTTTCTGTGACTAAAGAGTGACTGTACTTCTTATCGTTTGCTTCTTACTCAAAGCCTGTGCATCTGTGCGTATGCATTATGTCTGTCTAGACTAGGCCAAGCGCAAAGAGCACACTGCATAATCATTCTGGATTAGTAGCCATTGGAGGCAGTCTAAAGTACATCCATGGTATTCTCAAGAGTCAGCATTCTCCATTGATCCCTGTCTGCTGTTATACAACTCTGAGACACTCATCAGCATCACAGGAGAGAAAAAAAGCCAGTCGGCCCCTGGAGCAATACACTCTATGCTCAGCCTCTCTAATTGTTATAATCACAGCGTCATTTTAGCCTCAGCACCCCTTTTTGAGCTCTGTCTATCTCACAGCCAATGTCAATGTTGAATCACTTTGTTATGAAGGATATTTGACTGCTGCAGAGGTGCAGTAATTACTTTGCCTATTAACAACAAACAAGTCTTTCATCTGAGAGGGTTCATATATGGATGGATATTGCTAAGTCAAGGCAGACCTATTTTCAATCACATTCAGCCAATCCCAGCAAGGTGGCCTCCACATTACACCCCCAACACCCTCTTCTGCAGGAACAGTGCCACCTACTGGCTTACCTCTCAAGTGCAGATGAAGACAGATTTATGCTAGTAGATCCTGTATGCAGGGTTCTCAGCCTGTGCCTAGATGAAGTGCAAACACAATGGAGTTTTCTTTTTCTTTTCTTTTTTTAGCTAAGTATAAAAGTTATAGTGAAGTAAAAACAGAAGCCATAGACACAAAAACAGGAGCACAAAACTGCCTGTTTCGCTTACAGAAGACCATCATATCTGTGTCAGAGGTCAGTGGGTTTGTATTACTTCATTTTGACTGAAAATGTCACTTTACTATTTTTACCAGAAACAAATCTGAGTGTCCACACCAACAAAGTGCCAATGACAAACAATGCTTTTACCCCCAAGGTGAAAAAGGCAAAAGGCTTTTTCCTAAACTGTGATTACAAAAGCTCTTCTGTTGCTGTGGGTGTTTTCGATCTCCCCATATTGTGCCCACATTCACTCAGCAGGGCTACAATACAGAAGAGTTATCACACCAAAGCATGGCAGAAGCAGGCGATATTGTGTCGCCATCAATGGGGATAACTGAGCAAATTTCTAGAGTGTGTATTGTCACTGTCTTAGAAGACGGTTCAGCCTTTGCAGCAATGAATAGGTCGGTGGTATTTTTTGTATGAGTGGAGGGTCAGTGACAGCCTCTCCGAGACGTGCATGTTGAAGGAGGAGGAGAGAGAGCAATTAAATCACTCCCCGAGCAGCCTGGGATGACTCACACCGCTGAGTTTGTACACGAAGGGGGGAAGGGAAGAGGGGAATAGAAAGAGAGGCTGACGTTGAGCTCACATGTAAAGATAATATCTGGAAACAAGCCAAGGAAGAGGATGTGGTGGAGCCTCGCACACTAATCCCTCAACCCGGACCAGAGCCATGTCAGAGAGGAGAGAGAGACAGAAACTCCCCTTTCTCATTCTCCATCTCCACCTCATCCCACCTCTTTCATTCACTGCTTCTTTAAGTAGTGACCTACCACTCACTCCAAGGCCCTGGGAGGACACAGTTCTACACAGGGACTTTGTGTCGAGATGCCGACTTGGGTTTGGAACGAGAACACGAGGGGGACAATTTTGCATTGCATCAAGGGGAGGGGATTGGACAGGAGCGGAGGGCAAGCTAGGCCGGCTGACGTCATGGAAAACGCACATCTGATGTCCTATTCGTCAGAGGTGAAGCACTACGAGCCAAAGCGAATGAGCACACATGGTTTTTGATCTGCTCCTGTTTACAGCCTTGTTTCAAAATTATTTTTACATTTAACTGAAAACAGCCAAAAGAGTGTATTGCATGCTCAAAATGAGAAATTCTTATTGCTTTCTGAAAAATTATTTTAATGTAATGGCAGCAACACATGTAAAAAAAAAAAAAAAAAAAAAAAAAAAAAAAAATTCACAAAAGGGGGATCCAATATGCTTAATCATGTAAGTAAATAAGTAAAACTTTATTTATATAGCACCTTTCACAGATAAAATCACAAAGTGCTTTACAATGTGCAAGTAAAATAAATAACAATAGCCGATAAGACAAAGTAAGACATTTAACTAAAAGCTTGTCTGAATAAAAGTGTCTTGAGCTGCTTTTTAAAAGAATCAACAGATTCGGCCATACGGAGAGACAGCGACAGGGCATTCCACAGCCTGGGAGCTACTACTTGAAAGGACTGGTCACCCCGGGTTTTAAACCGGGTCTTAGGGACCCTCAGGAGGTTCTGGCTTGAGGACCGAAGAGTGCGGCCTGAAGAAAAAACGGTCAACATTTCGGTGATGTATTGGGGGGCCTGTCCATTAAAAGCTCTGAAAGTCAAGACTAAAAGTCTTGACTTTCAGAGCTTTCAGAGCATGTCTTTATTTTTGGAGTTTTGAGAGTTGAAGGTTTTCAGCTGCTCAACTGGGTCTACATATTCTTTGATTTTTAACATGCTAAATGGTTTTCAGTGGCAGGCCTAGACAAAAAGGCCAGGTTGGTGCCCAGGCAGCAGCATAAGCTACTCTAAAACCTTTATGTATCATTCAGGATTAATGAGGCCTTCACCCATTTGCAGGATATCCATGCCATGTGCTCCAGGGTACCCCCATCCCATCACAGATGCTGACGTTTGAACTCTGCATTGATAACACGCAGGATGGTCTCTTTCTTTAGCCTAAATAACTGCTGACTATAAATTTTACACTTTACCTTAGTGGATCTTATGAGAGCTACCACACCTTATAGCATTGTATATTATATTAGTGTTAACTGCTGCTGCTGTAACAAAGCAATTTCCTGCAAGGGATCAATAAAGTTCTATTCTATACGACCGCTGGTGAAAGGGACTGGCATTTCATCCTGTAACCTATGGGTTTTTTCTTCTCTCTTTCAGGTAGAATTTAACACGCATTTGTTAATGCAGAAACAAACTGCATTCACTAACAGTAGTCATAATCCAGCATACTACATCTATTTTTATTACCGTGACCTTAGAGAGTCAAAAGATCACAGTTAATCAATATTTGGTTGCAGTCTTGCACCTTGCATATGGATTTTCAGACTCTTTATGTAGAATTTTTTTGCAACTTTACACTGACATACAGTCCCATACTTATACTTAAATTGCCCATGCTGTCTTTCACAGACTAGTGAACCTTTCTCCATCGCCTTTTTTTCCCCCATTACTATATATATATATATATATATATATATATATATATATATATATATATATATATATTCCGCACTCGCCCTGAGGGTAGTCTTTGTCCTTCATGCTCAGGTCCTCTACCAGAGGCCTGAGAGCTTGAGGGTCCTGCGCAGTGTCTTAGCTGTTCCTATGACTGTGCTCTTCTGGACAGAGATCTCGGATGCTGTTTCTGGATTATTATTGCATTATTTTTGTTATTTACTTTTTAAAACCGAATCTCTCCTTTTTTGGAATCACTGTTGCGCAACAAACAGCATCTTCTGTACTATAGTTGACTATTTGATCATGTCTCCTCAGAGCTCTGTTATTGACATCAAAAAACATGCTTTCTGAGCAGAGACGAGCAAAAGTAGGAGAAGATAAAGACTGCAATGCTTGTGGTCTTCCATGAGGAAGCTGCCCTGCACATTGTCTCCAGGCCATTCATGTCTTCTCAGCGGGTAAGTGAGGATCTCACCTCTCCCTTCTCTCTCTCAATAAAGAGATGCTCAGAAGCTATAGAGGGCAGGCTGGGAGATGTCAGGCTGTGGGGATTTACACACTGCACTTTGTGTTTATGGGTCTCAGCTCTGTTTGAGTGCCTGCAAGACAGAGACGGGCACTTTCACAGCCAACATGAAATAAACTCATTACAGCTTTTGCGAGCACTGGCAATGGGCCCCGCTTAGCAGCAAGGCACAGGGCTGCCTAGAGAAGGCTGCAAGTGATCTTCACACTGCTCTCCACTGTACTTTCAAGACTACCCACCACCTTGTCACTATCAACACCTCCTTCCATCCTGCTTTCCTGAGACATGCAAGGTACGGGTGCTGCTGGATTTTCTTCTACCCAGTGCTTTTCATATAGTGAATAGCATGCTCACCAGGCACATGAGATGAACTTGGAGGCTGACTGTGAGACAGAGACAGTGTGATATGCAAGAAGACAGCAAAGGTGCATCTGAACTGTTATAGTGAGGTTGCTTGCAGGGTAAAGCATGAGGCTGTTGGTAAATAAAACCCAGAGATGCCTCACATCAACCTGACAGATACCGACAGGTGAGTGTCCATGTGCTCACCCACATGCATTTGCAAATGCAGTATGTGCTCACATTGGATTACTGGGCTGTGACTGTTTAGCCTTCAACAGTCAATCTAGTTATTATTATGGGCTTTCATTTCACTGATTCTGATGTGTACACCTCAATTATGGTACGTGCTATGTGTTACTTTATGGGCTGGATTTAAAATTAAACAAAATCAGCAGCTGAGTTTGTGTAATTTGCAGCAAATTATTTTTAACCTTGATGTGCGTCAGTATTTCTGTGTATGTAACTAAACAAATACCATGCACATTAAAGGATTAATGTTGGAATTAACCAGATAATTAAAAGGTCACTACACAAGACAAGAAGAAAGAAGTTAGTGCCTCTTAAGCAAGCAAGTATGCTTAAGCAGTACTGTGCACCAGCCTTTCTCAATGCACACATTTTAACATAACGGTGGAATCAGTAACTAGTATTAGTATTTGGAGGTTATAGTTCCAGGGCACTGATAGAGTAACATGGCTAACTGTGACATTAATGAAACCAGATAATCCTCATTAACATACATTGAATAAAACACTGAGTATCTTCCATTTATATCACCTGTTTTATACGTCATGTATCAAAGAAATAAGTATCGTGCATTTGCTTCTTGCAGCTTTGTATTCTGGTAAACTGGCCACAGTAAATAATAAAAAAAAAAATGTAAAAAAAAGTTGCCAGAGAAAATATGCAACATTGTATGAAAAACAAATTATAAATGTGTTAATTAAACAGGAAACCTGATCTTTTATCACTTTCCTCCTGTCACTCACACACTTCACATGTGTCATCCTATTTACTAATTTTAACATTAACTTCTTATGCTGCAGCTCCAAAAGTGAGTCAACAAATGGTTAAAATGTGCAAGTATGTGATGTTGCAAACAAACATATGCATATAAAGAATACAGCAAGGAAGCAAAGAATAAGTCAGACTTACAACTGAGCTTGGATATGTATGTGGGACAAAGATAGTTTAAAAGGTGCAAAAAAAAAAAAAAAATGAAAGGCAGATGCATAAAAAATAAAATTAACCTAGACATTATTTGCAGTGAAATGCAACACAGAAGCTGGGATCCAGGGAAAATGAGAGTTTTGTAGACCACAGAATAAACAACAAAAATGTTGCTGTAGAGACAGCACACAATGCTGGAAGTAAGACTTTTAAAAGAAACGTGTAAAATGTAAACCGGAAACTTGTCTTTTCCTTCTCTGAGTCAGTCACATAATTCACAAGGCTGATCCTATTTACTCATTTTACATTAATGACTTATCCTACAGCAGCAAAAGTGAATCAACAAGTGACCAATAAGCACATCTTGCTGCAGACAAGCATCCACCTATACAGAACACAGCCAGGGATGCTTATCGAGAAGAACCAAGTTAGGTACTGGTTGCTGGTCTAAAGCAAAACTTTCTGCTACATCATAGCACAGAATGAAGACAAAAATACAACTACTTCCAAGAAACACAGAGATAAACAATAATTTAAGTAGGGCAAGGAAGCAAGGGAGAGGCTACTGCCATAAAACACAGCTTGTTGGCATTAAGGTTGACCGAGCTAGGACTGAAATGTAACTTCCCAAAAATATAAGTGTCTAGAACATGGTGACATACAGATGAAGACCTGGAAATAATATGTTCTTATCTTGCATTATTGTTGTTATTCCCTACTATGAAACAGCTCACAGCTGGAATGTAATTGACATGAAATCTCTCTCTTTACAACTGTATATCAAATCGACAAAGAGAAAAGGGTTTGATAGTCAAATTAAACTAATTTATTAATGAAAACTTGAGAAAATTTTCAAATAGAAACAATACACCCCAAAAGGCTGCATTCACTCTTTTGATCAGCTTTAATTTAATTTTTAGAATACTTTTTAGCCTTTTTAGCTTTTATTATAATAGGAAAGCTTGGAGAGAGAGAACAGGGGAAGACACGCAGCACATGGCCGGGGGCAGATTCAAACTTGGACCTTTGCAATAGCCTTACAGCATACTGCTTAATCCAGCTTTAATCTCTTGACATAGAAACTAGCCTATGTCAAGGGTCACAGAGTCACAGCATGTTGCAGTGATAATGAGTTGAATCAAACTGTTGATCACTGCCAAATCTGATCCCCTCTGGAAAAAAAGACTTGAAAACACAAACTGTGCTGATGCCAAAACTGGTCAGTTCTGCAAGGACTACAAGAGTTTTTTTTTAAACGATGGTTATGCCATTCCTCCTGTCTTTCATTGATTCAGCAACAAGAGCTGAAAGGTTTTGCCCAAACACTACTGTGCAGTAGCTGTAACACGTGCTGTGTAAATGTGTGTATACGGTGGATTACTACCTTAAGTCTAACTCTGCTGGAAAAGGGAAAGGATACATAAAGTGTTAGTAGTGACAAAATATATCAATGTGATCTGTATCAATGCAATTTTAAACAAAATCCAGCTCTATAAACACAACCCTACTGACACACACACACACATACACACACACATGCTCACACAATTTCATGCAGAAACAGACACCCAAAGGCCAGACAGCACATTGATATTCCACACCTGTATGACTGCTGACAGCTCCACAGCATCACACTGTCAAAGGATTTGGACACGAGGTACCCTGACACTACAATGGAGACACTGTTACAAAGTTGCTCTGGAGCAGAGAGGTTCCCATCAGCCACAGCCACAGACACAAACACACACACATGTATACACAGCGCTACATCACTACCTGGGCCCCTTGCACTGTCCTTGACACACACACACATACACACACTACAGGCACGGAGACGTCATTGTTCAAGTTAGCAATTCCTGCAGCCATCTACAAAGATAGTGCCGGTCTTTACGATGAATGTCCACTACAAAAAAAAAAATTCATATTTCAACATTCAGTTCATTAATAAATTCTTTTAGCTCTGCAAACAATAGGCCTTCACTCCAACTACATTCAATTTAATTCCATTCAGTCCCACAAGGAGCACCACACAGTCACTTCATAAAGCTAATAATGGTGACAATGTAATAACAGACAGTGAGTCAAGCTATTTACACAGTCAGTGTTTAAAATAGTAAGTGCATGTTTAAAAGGTACAGCCCCGCTGAAACATGATACAACAAGTGCTAATATGATTTTATACATAAGGAACATCAAGTACTAGAGGGGAAATTGCTGGGGCAATATTGACACAGCAAAGCAAACTGGTGTGTAAGGTGCAATACTAAAACTGCACTGATGGTGGTTTTTGGTTGGGCAGGGAGTGAAGCGGGAGAAATATGCTTTTACAACACTGCCCCCCTCTGCTGACGAATGTAATTGCAGCTCAGCACATTTTTATTCCAGACATTATGCTCTACCTGAACATCAAAGGATTTTGCTCAAAGGATCTGCAAGCCCTTTCATACCGATTACTCTTATGATATTACCAATCCCTGTATAAGTCTGAGGGGAACACTAGCTTTTGATTTCATGGTGTCAGAGCAGATGTGCATGTCCATAACACTCCTATTTGGAAAAAAAAAAGCATTTGGAAAACATTAACTGAGTGACAGGAGCATGTGCATAGTAAGTATGATCTGGATAGAAATCACCAAGATCTCTGTGTCTTGAGCAGTGGTTTTCAAATGGCCCCTCAGTAAGAGGTACAATATGGATGGGATTAAGTGAGTCTTCGGCAGTGTAAAGGGGTCACTTTGAACATTAAGCTCTAAACATAATCTCTTCCAGTTTTGCTCTAAGAATCCATCAGAGAGTGTGAGTTCCCTCACTCAGGGAGACTCACAGGTGACTGCAGATTGGAGAGACAAGAACTCTTGCTTGCTTATTCTCAGAAATGTCATAAATCACAATAGGACTCATCAGTGCTCTATTTTCCATTTTCTCCTCTATCTCTCACCTGCTCTCTATCTGTGCTTCCTCTGCCTTGCTTTCTTCATGGATGTATGCCATCTCATATCCCGTCAATAACCCGTTAATGGGCTTCAGCAGTCAGATAGTGCTGGCTAAAGAACAGTGGGCAGATAAAGGCAAGCCTCTGGCTTACAAGTCTGAGGGACAGAGAGCCTTTGATGAACAGGAACCTGAAAAGAAATGGAAAAGATGGCGTACGTGGGAGCACCTCAAGGTAGCAGTAGGGTCATGGGGTCACATACGAGTAAAGTGAACACGATTTCTAATATTTACAGAAGAGACAATGCACACACAAATAAATAATTGTGGTAGGTGCTTAAGTTTGTTTCCAATTACAAAATTTGATCAATTAATTGATTTACTTGTTAATTCTCCACTAGGTCAAGAATTTTTAGTAGGAATTGTCATTTGATGACGATTCTGGAGCTGATAATTTCTCAGACTCTTAAGGATTCTTAAGGATGCTGAAAATTAATCTAACTCATGCAAACAAATCAGGGGAAGGCTATAATTTCAAATATTCAGCTTTTTGACTGCAAGGCTTTTGTGGCATCTGAAACATTGCAGGGATAGAGGAAAGGATTTAAACGTCACGCAGTTAGCCAAGAGACTGAAACTGAAAAGTGGCTTCTACAACAAAACAATAATTGAAATGAGACCTCAAAATCTACCTCAAGAAAAACAAGCTGAAACTTTCACAAGTCCCTCACAGTCAGATGACTCGAACAACACTGAAAATTCTTTAACATGTTGCCTTTGCAAGTCAACCTAAAATATCTCAATACATTAAGTAATCCACACAGACATCCCAAAAAAATAAAAAATAAATATCAAGAATAGAACAACTCTTTGGTGAGTACAGAGTGTTTGCTGTAGAATTTACAGCATGCACCATCTGGGAAAAGAAGGGGTACTGAAAGAGTACTTTTCTATATATCACAATTATTGTTTTGTTTTTTTTTTAAGTCTAAAATTTAAAACATAGCCATGCAGTTCATGCATGCAAGTTCATTTTACACTTTGCTGTTTGAGTTGGATATGATAATTAGACATGTATTTTGCATACAGCTGTACACATAATGACAAAAGACAGAGAGGCAAAGGGTTTATTCCCACCCCACCTAATGTCACCACTGCCACGTCTCAGACGCAACACCCGGCAAGGTAGGGGTCTCCCTCTGTCAGCTACTGGGATGCTTTTGCAGCAAGCCAATAGTAGCTGTGACACTTTCCAAGCACAGATCAGCATCCGTTCAACACATTCATCAAAGCCGACTAGACACACAGCAGGCTCACATATGGCTTCGGGCCTCTCTTCCCCTCCAGAACTGCAATCTCGGCATATTATCCGTATCAATTTTTTAACGATCCACAAGGCAGCATTTTTAGGACTTGTTGAAATAATCATGAGGTGCTTGTTGGGTAATGCACTCTGTTTCAATAAGTGCACTGTAAGAAAAGAGGAGCTGGGAAACAGTGAGACAAAGGCAAACCAACAGAGACTCGTCATTATGTATGCACTGCAGCGAAACCAATCTTTGTTGAGCCTGTCCTCAATTGTTTTTAAAAGGATACTTTACTGGACGCAATCAAATTAGCAAAAACATCACTGATACAGGGTAATAACCCTAAATTGAATTTCTGCACAGGCTAAAGTGTCCCCTCTCTGCAGAATCAATTGCTGTGAAGAGAAAAGGAGGACAGGAAGAGGGCATTCATAGTTAGCAGACCTTTAAAAAGTACACCAGAGATGCAGGCACGAGCGGGCTATTTTCACGCTCTGGGGCCCTGCCATAATCTGTGCCTGGCAACTACTTTACTAGATGCAATCTATCCAATTATGCTAGTTAATTTGAATTACCTTACAGCTCCCATCACTGAAGAGTAAAATTCACGTCAGGGTTTCATTTCTGCATTTGCATGAATACAATTCTCTTTCATTGTTTGGTTTCTAAGAACTGCACACAGCGCGCTCTGGCAGCCTAGTGGCTGTGCTAACTGAACACAGAGTATGACAACAACAAGCAATTAGCTAGACAGCCTCCTGTTAGCTCTGCAACTGGCTGACACTGCTGTATGCTGTGAGCCAAGAATGTTGCTGTACTCAGCTAACTGTTGTGGCTCAGTCATTACTGTACATGGATTGACAATTTTTTGCATTTTACCGACCACAATACATTATAATGAGTGTGATAACAAAAAAATTTGAGCTAAGCAACCCGTTAGGTCAGAGGTCAAAGCCGGCGTGGATCAGGGCGGCAAGCTTTTCTCTCTCCTGCTTCCTAAATACTGTTTTTAAACACAAAAACAACATCCACCTACAGACAAGGTTCTTCCTGCCTCTGGAGGCAACAGCTATGCTGTGCTGTATGAGTAACATCAGGGAGAGATTTTACTGAGAACAATCCATCATCTGACTCCTGAGTCAGGATACAGCTAGGAGCTACAGAGACAATGTTACTGTGCTGGGATGACAGTGTTGTCATGTGCCTTTTTTCGCAACACGAAGTGTTTTGGTAAAGGCCACAAAGTAAAATCATGTCTGCTGATAGGGGAACTTGCAGGAATTATCAAGAAATGACATGGCTGAATACAAGAAAGATTATAGCCAGTAATCCCAGCGTGGGACCTAGAGACCTAGGAGACCCTGGATCTTATCAGCACAGCCTTACACACATAAATGTTCTCAGTTACATACACAAGTCTGTAGGTTTGTGTGGCCAGTGGAAGCAGAACATAGCTATTTATAAATCAAAGGCAATCAAGATGACCTTTAATTAATAACCCAGATGATTAATGCTGCCCTGCATTTGTTTAAAAAAAAAAAAAAGAAAGATAAAATATAAAGGATTGACTTTCCCTGTGTTGTTCTGAAATGTGCCAATATTCTCTCTAAAGCTACTGCCAGGAATAATAACAATAGTTTAAATAATGTCCACAATATATGAGGGTTTTGTACAATCACACAGTGGTAGATAGGCAGACTATAGTATCAAACTAGACTCCAACTAATTCACTTAGTGCTCCAGTTAGCAGAAAGTGAATCATTGTGTGAGCTACAATATAGCCCATTACCCGTGAGTTAAAGAGCTCCATCAGTCCCCGACGCCTCCTCCTCCTCCTCCTCCTCCTCCTCCTCTTCCCTCCCGCTGAGAGAAGCGAGTTAGGCAGTGGATGCCATACAGCCAGTAATGAGCAGGCCGCAGGCCCATTTGTGCTGGGAGAGAATAGGTCCCTAATGAACCACTGAAGACACTTAGGTCCACCGAGTCAAGACTGAAATGTGCCACTGATGGCCGATAGGAGGTTGTGTCAGCTCAACCAGAGAGCAGAAAAGGCAAAAAAAAAAAAAAAAATCTCTTTAAATAATGGCATTTTGGACAATAAAAGTTCTTTATGAACTTTGTGGATTTGCAAATGGAAATCTTTGAGATCTGATTTTCTTTCTTCTTCAGGCTATACATTACTATAAAGGAATAGTACCCAGTATGAGATTTTAATTTACATGGTGTCAGCCAGACACCAACTGAGAAAGGGCTGATGCTGAAATATATGCACTGTTGATACCCATTTCGACATACTCCGTTCCCTTCCTTTATTTACTGCGTCACGAGATGTTATCATGCCAGCTGTTTCTTTTTTTAATGATAAGTTTTTCTATGAGCTGCAACTGAAGTGAAACTTTTGAGTGTGTGAGTAATCTTCAGTTGCAACATCAACCACCAACACACTGCTTTCCAGTGTTATAAATACGATGACTTCCTCACCACACTTCTTGAGTCACAGCAGAAAAACTATACGTCTAACATTTTTCACAGAGCACCTCACCTAAGCCCCCGTGCTCTTGCCACGTCTCACCTGCGTGTAAAAGGTCAAAGCCATTCTGTTTTACAAGCTAAACTCACAAGAATTATTGTGGGAAAATGCCCCTTTACTCATTCAGCCAGACATCTGTATAAATAAGAATTTGCTCTCTGACAATTCCTTTCAGTTGATGCGAGTTTAAACAGGGACAGCGTATAAGTTTCAAACTACTGGCACATTATTTTTGGGCGTAGTCTCATTTGAAAAGTTGTTTTGCCCAGTAAAGCCTTTGAAGGCAAAAGACTAATAGGCCCTGCAGGGTGTATTGTTTAACAAGCGGTGGCATTTCCCACCGCAGTGACTCGGATCTAATAGCAGGGCAGAGGGAGCAGTGACACCCACCCATTCCTTGGACAGCCAGCGCTGCGGACAGCAGGAGGGACAGCATGGTCTTTCAGGATGGATTCAAACTGCAGGTCAACTTCTTCAGACACAGCACTGCGGGGGGAAAAACACAGACATCTGAGGAGGACCAAGATTTTAATAACAAGGACACAATAGTATAGCAACAAAATATGTCGTGTTTTTTGGAGGGTTATTAAAACCAGAACGGTTGCCTTCTATTAATTTTTTTTTGGCTTGCTTTAGCTTGCGCTCCCAAGTGGGGAGAGTTTAAGATGAGAAGACAAGACAATATTTCATGAAGTACAGGCTATCTGGAAGTCTCAAATTAATTTTGTGACTTACAAACTTTATTGAAAGTATGTCTGAAGGTGACTACTTCAGTCTTTTTTCTGGCCTGCTCAAGGCTTTTCTTTTTCAGAGGGAGTAAAGCTGTGATGACAAATGGGGACTTCCAAAGTTGACAGGAAACAGCCAAGTCATTCTCTCTACTCCGCAGAGGGAAACATTAAGTGAGGAGTGAGTACAGCCAGACAAAACTATCTCCTCCTTGTCTATCTCCACTCTCCCATGCATTAAATATTTATAAGATACTTATCTCAGCTAGATTGTTAAAGGTCGTTATTTGTAGCTGTATTTGCTGAGACAAAAACCTGATATTGTATCTCAGATAAAACCGAAGACTCGATTTTTTTTTTCCAATGAAAGGAAGTCACTGTGATACAACCACCAAATATTAATAATTGGTTATAGCAACAGTGTAACAACCCTTGGCTGTTGAAAAGCACCACTTTGTGTTCATGAAAATTTCCTGCATCAGTTACATGTTAGATTGTCAGATATTGTTTGTTGTAAATCCAAAGCTTTTAGGTAGCTTTCATAAATGAGTCTGTGTTTTCAACAGCACTATCATTAAAAAAAAAAAAACATATAAAGTCACTAATAAATACATAAAAATCCCATCCACTATGATAGGCTACCTAAATCATGCATAAAAAACAAAATAAAAGGTACCTGAAATCTAAAGCACAATATCTGGGTCATGTTTTCCTGAGATAAGCCAACCTTTTAGCTTTCCATATGAAAGAAATTATATTTTGGGGACTTTGATATTACATGCACTTAATATTTCAGCCATAATTTAACCACTTTAATAACTATAACACAAAAAGTTAAAATAATTAAAAACAATAAGTTGATTGAACAAATGGGAGAAAATGAACACTTCATATATATTTTGTAGATAAACTGTAGAAAAAGAGGAAGATGACAGGAAAGAAAGGGTTGTGTGTGATTCATCAAATTTTCATTTAAATTACAATTTTAAGTTGTAACCATGAAAACAAAATTAACAGGCTAAAAAGACTTGTTGCATTAATTTCACTACAAAACTCCCATCACCTCTAGTCAAAAAGATCTCGCTAGAAGCAGCAAAACTTGTTTCTGTAGGGGAAACTGTGGAAGAATCAGTTGCCTGCAGCTGCTTTTGCCTCCCAGGGTCTCTCATCCGTTCCGGTTTTGGAGGTGTACAATCAAGACGTCAGTTGTTGGCCTCAGCTCTCCATCGCTTTCCCTTTGGCTATCGTGTAGCTCTCCTGAGCAACGCAAGCCTGCTGCAACTTGGGCCTCTTGTTGCCCCTTCTGCACCTCCCAGCAGAGGCTGTGGGGCTGGCAGGGGCCAACTCCCTCATTGACTCTCTCTCTTTTTTTTTTTTTAATTTAAAGATCACTTCAAAGTTTAGTTTTTAAAGATTACTTGTAAAAAGAAATTTAAGTTCAGTGAATTTTATGGTTTTTGTCAAGTTCAAGTTGTTGTATTTAAAAAAATTCAAGATAATCATTGACTAATATAATCAGTGTCATTGTTTTTGCCATAATCAAGCAGTCCAACCTTGATGTAACTTCTTTGTACATACAGAAAAATGGCTCCGAGCAGGGTGCCAGATTAGTTCATGGCATGAGTAGGTGCTCATATGCCTTATGGCTGAAAGTCCGGTTCAAGTCTGACCTGTGGCCCTTTGGTGCGTGTCTTCCCCTGCTCTTTCTCCTACTTTCCTGTCTTCTCTTCACTGTTGCACTATACAAAAAATAGCTCAGGGCTTTTTTTCCCCTCATTTTTTTGTATCTATACCACATGAACGAGAACTTGCCCAGGATTTACAGAACCCACTGAGGGTGAATCACAACTTTGATGAAAACCCTAAACATCCAGGTATGACTGTAAACTGGGCAATTCCCTGCCCCTCATCACAAGTAATGAAAGCTTATGGTGGAGGGGCTAAATGAGCACACACACACACACATTTCCAAGTTCAGCAAACTTTGTTATATGTTTTGGATGTGCAAATACAGTTAAAAAAAAAAAATTACAGGAAAACAGCTGATGGATCAGTTGTTTTGTTTTTCTGGTGCTATGAATCATTTCATCATGTAGCTCCACCTCATGGCTTAACCAAAACTTTTCCATGAGTTTCCATTTATGGCTTCAGCAGAGAGGATGTGGGTTGGAGTGCTGTTTCATCACATTTTCCATAACAGCTCTGCTCACTGCTCCAGACGTTCACGGGGAGAACAACTCAAGACATCTGTATCACTACGTTAATCTCCCCGTGCTTAGAGGCAGTGAATTCTTCACAACAGAGAGATTCTACAGTGAGAACAAATACTCACTAAATAAAAGACCAGATGCATATCGCAGCCAGCATTTTCCCAGATTTACCTAAATATATTCCTAATGGTACCATGAACTGTACTCTGCCAACACACCAAACCACAGTCTGACTCAGCCTGTGCAGTCCAGACATCAGGAAGCCATCAAAGGGATTTTGCTGAATGACTCAAACATATTGCCGACCCCTTGGCAGCATGTATATTCTTTTCTTTCTTTTTACAATTCACTTCAATGGCAAGGATCAAAACAGGTTAACTAAGCTTTCAAGTCGCAGTCTAACGAATATAAGAATACAATAAACCTTAACTGCAGGAAGTTGTAGAAAATGTTATCCATCACCTTCTTACATTAGTGTATAAAAATGACTGCTAGCTCTTTATTCAGATTTTCACACTTTAATTCTTCTTTGTAATGGTTAATTGATAGTGGTGCCATGAGACCATAAAAAAGAAAAAAAGAACGAGCTCCAAAAGATTGCTTGACAGTGAAAAAAGGCTCAAATTTCTTTTGGTGATTAGTTGTAAGCTTTTGAGTCATAATTGCCCTTTTATATCATTTTGACACTATATGTTAAGGACTATTAAAGTTCTTATTGAGGTCAGGGGAAAGGGAAATTATTTTTGAGGTGTCACAGAACATTAAGATTAACAATTTTGCCCTGCTCATTGTACCATCACTCTATTCTTTCATGTAATCTCAGTTACAGTGGTTCTCTCTAGTTTGTCTTTCTTTACTGGCACTACTGCTCTTGAGTCTAACATAATGAATCTTGACTCACCTTTCTGGCTCAAATGTCTGATTGGCACAAGACATCTTTGACAAGCGCCTCAAATCACCTGGAGCCATTCACCCCACTGACAATGGGAACATCTTTTTTACCTTAAAGACACTGGCCTCAATAAGGAAGAATGGGAAATGAGCCCCTGAAATCAATATAGCAGCAATAGCAAATCCTTTTAGGGATGACTGGATTCACTTTAGTCAAGTCATTTACTACATTACTTAATAAAATTACACATTCATTCATCAAACTGAAAAGAAGAGCTTCATAAACTTCAAAAAAGGTTTATGGCTAAGGAGCTGCATAAAAGTTTGACTTTTATTAAAACTACTAAGATCTGAATTTACAGTTTTCAGTATATGCCCTGCTTCAGTCTTATAATAGCATAGAGAATACAGTGCTAGATTACATATTTTTATCCCAGAATTTTTTACAGGTAAAGCAGTGACTGAGGCAGATGCATCTTGTCAAGACCATAAAAGTGTACATACATGTTGTTGTAGAAACAACATCTGGCTTCTGAAAATCTACAGGGTCCGGTTTAGTGCAACTTTTAACTTATGGTAATCTTGATTTCCATTGTGTTTATACACCACTCTGCATTTAATCACCAGTTGTTATTAATCTCTGGCTCTCTTCCACAGCATGTCTTTTGTCCTGTCTTCCTCACCTCACCCCCAATCAGTCGTGGCAGATGACTGCCCCTCCCAGAGCCTCGTTCTGCCGGAGGTTTCTTCCTGTTAAAAGGGAGTTTTTCCTTTCCACTGTCACCCAGTGCTGCTCATAGGGGGTCGTTTTGACTGTTTTCTCTGTAATTATTGTGTGGTCTTTACCTTCAATAAAAAGCGCCCTGAGGTGACTATTTGCTGTGATTTAGCGCTATATAAATAAAATGGAATTAATTGACATATGCTGCATATACACTGGAATGGGGACAAAATAACAGTATAACCTGATAAGTTTCATAATCCCTGGCAAAACAAAACAAAACACGTAAAAATAAAACAAGTAGAGCATCTGTAAAACACAAAAACAAAAACAGATAAAACAAGTTCATCTCTTTGCTATTTCATGATAATTTTCTACAGAAATTGCTTGAATGATAACTACTACATCCTCCTACATCCCACGGGAAGATGTAGTTGCCTGCTAAGCACAGCTGCACAATCAAGTGGCAATTGCAGGATGAAGGTAGGCAACATGCTCTGCACCGTTCCTGTGGTTTCCAACCTTCTCTGCTTGTCACCTCTTAAAGGGCAAAAAAATGTCTCGTTGCAAGCCCTCATTCCCGACTGTCTTCTCGCTGTGACAACCGACAAGTTCACTCCAAAGAAAAACTTATCCTTTTAATTCTACAATAAGAAGGAAAGATTAGAGGAAAGTGTTGTCTTTCTATGGTAGGTATATGAAGTCTCCATTTAAAGTTATAATAAGGTTTTTAAACTGCATTCAAATAAAATAAAGTATGCGTTCTTCATATTTAAATTTTTAACCTGTATACTTTTTTTTTTAAGTTAGAAAATTATCAGTCTGGTTCTCAACAAAAGTACTTTTCTGCCCTATATTTAATAATTTGTTTAAATCTGGTAACCCTACTGTAACATGGACTTTCATTAAAACAGATCATTCAGAAATGCAACGGAAGAAACATGAGTACAGCAGTACTAGAAAAATAGCAGTAGTAACCAGCTCCTTTATATTACTTTTATGCCCTCATTTGGAGTTCCCGTTAAATGCAATGTTCACTTTCTGTCAAGCGAGGGCGCAGTCCATTTTATTAATAAATATTAGCTTAATAGCTTCGTCTTTGAAACAGTATACAGTATACAGTATAGCTTAGCATGCCCTCGAGTTGTTTTAAAAGTAGGCTACAAACAGTTGTGCTAACCGTGACTTTAAAGCCTGTGAACAGAGCAGACTAAGCCAGAGCCAAGAACCATCCAGAGCGCCTCCCTGGGCCGACTTCGTGGAGTTTCCCCTTCTCGCCATCTGTTGCTCGACTTTTAAAATATCATTTACATTTAGCTTTTTCATTAGGATACAAACCATAGATGCCAGTTAGCTGGTGCTTTTTTTTTTTCCTCAGGACACTAGTTGTTAACGCTTACCCTCACAGGAGGAAGAAACTTAAAAAAAGAAGAAAAAAAAAAAGAACACCAACCCTCCGGTTGAGGCGGACTCTTTTCTCTGTTCAGCGCTGACGATGTGATTTTCCAGAGCAGTTCATTCCTCTTACAGCAAAGCGCAGCCCGAACACTTTGTTTTTGTCTGGATAAAACTACACGGCGTTTTTCCTCAGTGTTTGGGTATGTTCCATTGATTCCTGACGGGGAGCTCTTCACCACTCCTTTCTGCTTTGTCCAGCAGTGATGTCATGCTGACCCCCACCCCCCAGTTAACCATTTAGCCGGCGCGCCGCTTTTCCCGTGCACTCCTCGGCTTTTCCTGCCACGTTACAGTATTTCGGGGTAAAAATAAATGGTTTGAGTGAGAACTTCCACGTCCTTCTGCGTGGAAAACTGAAACGACTTTACATTTATTTATCCATTTATTTCTTTATTATTAACCAATCGCTATCATATGGTTCTTAAATGTATGGTGGCCCTGATGTGGAAAAATCCAAAATCCAAAATCCAATTCTTTTTTTTTACAAAAAAAGAAAAAAAAAAAAACTGAAAACTAAACGTGTTTCACAAAGTGCAACATTGTATAAAACACAACCCAATTAACCCTTTCATGCATACAGTGGGCAGCTATCCAAATGCTGTTCTCTTATGTATGCATGTGTTTTGTTGTTATAGTTGCAACATAGCCAACACAGTGCATCAAATCATACACTGCTACCTATTGGCTAGTCATGGGAAGTTGTTTTTTATTTATTTTATATGTTGCTTGAATGTAATTAAGAGGATCAGGATTAGTCAATACTAGCAGCAGATCTGAAGATGCAATATCATTTTCTGTTATTGATTTGTTAAATACATATTTCTCTGGTTCAAAGGTCAAACGCATGCTGTCCGGCTGAGTGGCCATGTTTCCATGTTTGTTTGTTTTTTCATGCCTAAAGAGGAATAAAAACAATCAGGAAAAAAAAACAAACTTGACTGAGGTTCTCATAACTCACGCATGAAAGGGTTCA
Source organism: Archocentrus centrarchus (assembly GCF_007364275.1). Lineage (NCBI taxonomy): Eukaryota > Metazoa > Chordata > Actinopteri > Cichliformes > Cichlidae > Archocentrus > Archocentrus centrarchus. The sequence continues at coordinate 27,096,936 of NC_044348.1, forward strand.
AATGAACAGCAGATACAAAACAAAACACACAAACACACACACACACACATACACACGCGCACACACACACACAGAGAATGAAAACAAAACATTTAATGAAACACAACACCAAAAAAACCACAAATGATTCTAAATCACTGTTGCCTGCTTGCAATTTGGCAGCAATTTCAAAACACTGCCAAAGAGCCACCCTTATGGTGCCACCTTCCATGTGCCACTCATCGCTAAAGGGGAAATTATGGTTCAGTGGTGATAGTGTGTTGGCTGTCTGTCGACAGTCTGTGAGTAGCTACAGACTGCCCGTCTACCTGCAGAGAGCGTCTGTTGTCAGCGTCAAAAGAATGTGGAACAAACAGTCATGGACTGCTCCTGCTTGCTCCTGCTTGTGGCTGGCCCATCAGCCAACCACTGAAAAAAACAATGAAAAGTGTCTGTCTGTTCTTTTCATACTTTATTTTTTGATCTTTGATTTTCTTTGTGTGTGTGTGTGTGTGTGTGTGTGTGTGTGTGTGTGTGTGTGTGTGTGTGTGTGTGTGTGTGTGTGTGTGTGTGTTGTGTGTGTGTGTGTGTGTGTACTGTCTCGGCTGTCTCTCCCTTCCCTGTTCTGGCCCACTTGTCAACTAGTCAGCATTCGACCAATGCAGAGCGTTATCCACATCCAGCAATCTGCAGTTGGGATTCTGCAGGTCTGCATGGGAGCACATTTGCATTGGTTGAAAACCCCTCACAACACCAGAGGGGTTTACTCAGTACAAGAATTAATGACTTGGTGTTGAGATTAAAGTCAGAGTTTTCTGTGTCACAAAAGTGGCTCACTTTTACCTGATATAGGTAAATGGTAAATGGACTAGTTCTTATACAGTGCTTTTCTACTCTAGCTGAGCACTCAAAATGCTTCATACAACACGTTTGCATTTACCCATTCACATCCGAGCACCTCCTTCTACAGCTCAGTGCTTACTATCTAACATTGACACACATTCATACTCCGACAGTTGCATCGGAGAGCAACTTGGTTTCTGATAGCCTGTCAGTGACTGTACAGAACAGGGCAGTTACAGAAGTGAACATTTTTTTCAGTTATTTCTCAAAATTAGACTTCTATTATAATCATGATTTTATGAATTTTAAAATGTATGTTTAAAATGTTCTTTTTCTCTTCCTGTTCCTGCAGTGATGGATTGGTAATGAATAGGCTGCAGCTAAAGTGAAACAGGCTTACATAGTTCCTGTCAATTATAGTATTGACAATTGTTTACTGTTTATAAAATTCATTACTCATTTAAAGAAACTGATCACCCACCCAAGGGCACTGATTGCTCATTCAGAGTGGCCTGTTGCATGTCTAGAGGTATACTGCTGATTCAGAGTAATCTGATACATGTTGTAACACATATTGTTTATAGTAAATCACTGCCTCTTTAATGCAACCTAGTATTCATAGTGTAGTTTGTGATATTTTACACACACCCATCCCTGTTTTAGGGAATGTGTTTTCTTTTCTTTGCTGATGTTGATCTTTTGATTTTGTGATCTGTGATATGGAAGCATATCATCACAATATTGCTCCAGTCTATACAACAGATATAGAGAGTTACCTAAAATTTACATCTTAATACTTTCCTCCTTATATTAGAATATTTGCATGATTATTTTTTCCAATTAGTAAAACTCCCAGTGCTTTTAGCACGGAGCTTTGCATCATTATATGAAAGAAATGATGCAAGGCTCTCAAAACACTTTTCTCACACCTGTAAATGTTACTTGTTTGTGTGTGTGTGTGTGTGTGTGTGTGTGTGTGTGTGTGTGTGTGTGTGTGTGTGTGTGTGTGTGTGTGTGTGTACAGTCCTGATTAGCAATATGTGCAAAAATGGACAAACTAACCATTCAGTGCAGTATATCAGTACAATGTACTTCAGTCAGTATCATCAGAAAACAAAGAGAGTACCTTTCCACAGCTGTCAACACAAAGTCATTAGTGACAAACACCTATCAGAATCACATTATCCAAAAATACAGATTTGGTTTACATGTTGTCTGAAACAGCAATAATCCTGCAGTGGTAAAAATAAATACATAAATAAATAAAACATCAGAGAAAGGCATCAAGCACACATAGAAGCTCGAGAGAAGACCAAATGATGAGAAAGAGAATTACTTTCTGATGTTTTGTGTGGAACTGTGTTTATATTATGTAATATTAATAAACTTTGAAAAAAAGTTTATTTATTTATTTGTTTGTATTTCGCTCCCTTTCATATGTACCTTTGGTCATTTCATAATGGTTCAGTGGAACTACAGGACTGGAAAATTTCTGCTCTAGTAATGTTACTGTGACATTAAACAGGTGCTGAAGGATGTTGTTTCGAATGTCTGTAGATGGTTACTCACTGTCTGGGTAATCTCTATGTTAGTAAAGTGATGTTTAAATAAATTTAGAACAATGCAAATTCTCTGAATACTGATTTCACAGGACAAAAGTACATTTTAGTTTGAAATGAATCCCCTCTAGTGTCTAATCAGGCCCGTAGGGTGTGCTTTTGATCCCTTGTGTGTGTTATCTGAGGACTGAGTTCTTCACCAGAATTCAGTTAGCTGTGGTAATCGGGGTAATTTAGACAAAGTGGTTTTTATAAAATGTGTCTTATCAATTGGAAAACAAAATTGCGTTTGGACTGATTCCATCTTGGACAGGTAAGTGTTAGGATATGAAACTATGGGGGTACGCTGATTGTGGGATTCTTGGCTGATATGAACACAGATATAATAATTTGGCTGGGGAAACAAAGAAACACTTGACTTTTAGGTTCTCATCACAAATCTTTTTAACCAGTGCAAAATACATGTGATAAACATCTGCCGGTGCATAAGTCTCAAAGAGGCTTTTTTACAAGCTGGCTTTTTCTGTGCCTCCACTTTGAGTTATGTTTATGATGTCCTTCAAAATTGTTTTATCATATTCTCCTAGTGATAATTTTTTAATTATTTTTTGAAATATTTGTTTTTAATCTAACTTTTTCATTTTTAATTGTCTTTATTTTGCTCTTTTATCTCTTTGTGCTGCCAGTATTCCTATCCCTTATGTTGTTTCACTTTTATCTCTTCTTAAATGTTTTATTTGTTGTTTGTGTCCTAGCTTGCCCTGTGAAGCACTTTGTAATTTTTCTTTTATTATTATTATTATGAGTAATCAGCATCTATCAGTATAGAGTAGAAACCACCTCTGGACCACTTCCAGTGTAGCTGCTATTATTAGATTGCTCTCTGTAAGTCCATTCTGACTAGACTGAACCTCTGTACTGTGGAGAGATTAATCAAGACAAGCGATTAATCTCTGTAGTATCTATCTATCTATCTATCTATCTATCTATCTATCTATCTATCTATCTATCTATCTATCTATCTATCTATCTATCTATCTATCTATCTATCTATCTATCTATCTATCTATCGCAGTTATGGCAGTGATGTGCCTCACTCTACGATGAGTTTTTGTAGGCGATTTTTTTTGCCGTCTATCTCTTTTCTGTATGCACGTGAAGGGCACAGAAAAGTGAAAACTCCTTTATTTGGACAGTGGACGTAAACGCAACGTTAGACACGTGACTAAAACCAGGAAGTGGCTTCAGTATCAACAAAAAGGTGAGTGTGCAGTTCTTTGTATAAACCCTTCAGTTGTTGTATCTTTTCTGAATCATATTTTATTTTTTTTAACGAATTGTTTGAAATCAGCCATACCATACAACAAGAAACGTCTAAATTAGAGAATCTGCATGCTTCTTGAACCAACGCTAGACAGCTAAGTTGATCAATAACGCGATTCATTACGTCCTCTTAGAAAAGTTAATGAATGGCACGTTTTGTCGTGAGTCCCTCCTCTGGATAATATCGTTTCATGGGTCTAAGGTTTATTTTATGCTATATATGGTTCTGGTCAAAGAGATTTGCGTATCTTCACCTTAACGCAGAGTGAAACTGTACCGTTAGCTAACAGTTTGTATGTTGTGTTCCATCCTACCATGTTAAGCCCGTGGTCTGTGTAGCGTCATTAGGCAGAGATGGCCTCTTCAGAATGGAATCTGTCTTTGAAGCTGGTTGATCAGCCCAAGTCCACCTTCCAATTTCCTGAGATGATGCCAGGTGATGTTCCACCTGGAGGGTACAGGGTCGCCACGCTAAAACAGCTTGTTGCAGCTCAGTTTCCAGACTGCATCCCAGACCCTGAACTAATAGGTATGTCACCGTAATCAGTTAGCTGTCTGTGAAAACTGTGTGCGTCTTGGTGTGAAAATGGTTTGTTATTATTCCTCAAAATTAAGGCCATGCCAATGTATTATTTGTCTATAAAATTCTCTGGTTGTGTTTTTGCCAGAGTTGGTTCACTGTGGGCGTAAACTTAAAGATGACCTAACACTGGATGCCTGTGGGATTCAACCAGGATCTACTTTACACATCCTCAAAAAGACATGGCCAGAGCCAGAGAGCAGTCCAGGTCAGTGTGTATGCATCATTTAAGCGTTTAACTGTGTTTAAGCTGTAAATGACATTGAAAGTGGGAATCTAGATGTGTGCATGTGTTTTCCAGAGCCTGTAAACAGAGTTACTGCAGCAAGGGAGTTCAGGGTGTTTCATGCTGCTCTTCATTCTCTTAACTCTGCCTACAGGGACTCGGTGAGTAGAGGAAACACACAGACGCTAACTGAGCTGCTTGGGTATTCAGTTCATTTTAGTGGCTGTTAAAAAGAGCTTGATCCTTCATTCACTGCTTATGAGATTTCTTTCTACACAACAACCATTTTGGACAATGTCTAACTCTTCTGTTACAACTGAATTTTGAGAAGAAGGTACTTTCAACTGCTCCCTTAATCGCAAGGGGTTTTCTTAAGATGGATGCCCTTCCTGATGCAACCCCACTGGGATTTGTGTCTCCTCCTGGGATTGAAAACTGTTAAGCAAAACTGTAAACAAGCTGCTGTTTGAGCTAGGGCTGAATGGGACCACTGAAGGTATCTTTGAATTTCAGATACTGTCCTGCCAGCATCTGAAATTAGCTGCCTTACTTTCCAGAGTCTTGCCATATAGCAAGGCAGTTCAACATTGGAAGGAAAGTACCAAAGTGTTGACATTTTATATCTTGGAAAGACATGGTACCCATTCATTCACCACAAGCAAGCTAAAAACAGTTGGTCCCAAATATGAAACACTCAGCTGAAAATATTTTGTAGAGGTTACACAGCTGCGCCTGGTGCTTTTCTTTACAGTGTTTACATTTGTAAAAAGGAGAATAAATTGCTTGTGGAGGTTGTTGGCCTTGAACATACAGCTCTGTAGACATGTAGTTCCAGGAAAGAAATCTTGTTTTGTGCCGAGTTAAGGGAATAATATCAAGTGAAAACATGAATCAGCTCTAAGAATGGAAAAAAAAAAAAAAAAAAAATCATTTATAATTTATTGGCCATATGCCTCAGTTCTTGTTTAGGGTTCATCTCTTCAAAGCTTGCATAAAGTTATTTGACACAGGCACTAAATTTCAGTTCTGTTATGCTTTAAACCAAAAAAAAAAAAAGACTTTCCTTTTCTGTGCAGTACAGAAACGCTACAAAGTGCATTCATTTTCAAGCATTTGTCTTTGACCATGAGACAGTTTGGCGCAAGTGGCTGGATTCTTCTCCACTGTCTTTTGGATGATGTCACATCTTTATTCATAGGTGTTTACCTCTGATTGCATCACCCTAGTTGCATTTCAGAGATAGAGTAAACAGGACCCCAGGCAGCTAGCAGCTGCTTTAAACAGGAATACATTTAACTGTTGCAGTTTTTGCAGCTTTCCATGGCAGCAATGCACCAGCATGTTGGCTTGAAGAAAGATTGCAATAAATTGATTCTACATAAACTGCTCTAAATAACTCACCAGTGTTGATACTGCATTATATGAACACAGCTACTGGGCCACCTATACATTACACCTACAGGAGATCAGGATGGTAGAGGTTCTTTATATGCTAAAAATGGGTGATTTGTCATTTTTTGCCCTTTGCTAAGTGGTTGCTAAGCATGTATGATTCAACTTTTGTGGCTATAAATGAGAGGTTACTGTTACTGAAATGAAAACAATAAGATATTTTTGTATGGTGCTGTAGGTGCATAAATGCTAAAAATGGGTCATCTTAGCCCACTAGGTGGTTGCCAGGTAACATGATGATGTTATATTATCTGATATAGGTCAGAATATTCGGGGGCCTGAGATGTACCTGTGCACCAAGTTTGGTTTCTTAACTCTTGATGGTCTAGGATTAGTTTTCAGTCAAAAACAGAAACAGAGGTTTTATGTCTCATAGTAAGAAGCTATTACTGCTGTTACAGTAACCCTTGCTACATCATCACTACTTCTTCTTTTGCTATTACTTTTACTGTCTTTTCCCTACTTTCAGGTATATAAAATGCTGACAAACAAAGAGTCTCTGGATCAGATTATTGTAGCCACACCAGGACTCAGGTCAGACCCTGTTGCCCTAGGTAAGCCCGTGCTGAGTTTCAAGACCATCTTTATGCCATTTTGTTGTAACATGCAAATAGTAACAATTTCCTTTTAATTCACACTCAGGAGTGCTCCAAGATAAAGATCTCTTTGTGCAGTTTACAGACCCGAACATGCTGGATGTGTGAGTATGGCTTTCCTCTGATTTCCGCTCTGTTGCGACACGCAATATTCAAGCACAGTGCAGTGGATGCTTGTCTTTGTCTCATAGATTAATCAGTTCACACCCGGCCCTTGTCAATGCCATCATCCTGGTCCTGCACTCTGTGGCAGGCAGTATGCCCACTCAGTCCAGTGCCAGTTCTTCTCGCAATGTATCATCCAGTTCTTACAGCGATATGCCAGGTAAGCAATATCTACACAACTGAACTGAAGCAGCAGCATTTTGATAAAATGAACATCCACCTGCATCATCATCATCATCTAAAAGTCATTGTTTTTTTTCTTTTATTAATAATCAGTTGCGTTTCTTTTAAGTGAATGTGATATATCAGATATATCTTGTGTTTTTTGGCAGGAGGCTTCATGTTTGACGGCATGTCAGACGATGAGGATGAATTCCAGTCTGTAAGTCAATACTCAGCTGCAAACATCACGTATAGAAACACTGACGCTGTGTGATGTCTAGTGTTGCTAATGGCCATAACATCACCCGGTGTGCCTACACAGAGTAGCCCAGCAGGCCCCTCCAGCAGAGGCGGAGTCTCAGCGGGAATGCGACCAGTGTCCCTGAGCCACAGTGGAGCAACAGGACCGAGACCTATCACACAGAGCGAGCTGGCAACTGCTCTGGCCCTCGCTAGCACTCCTGACAGCAGCGCTGTCACTCCAACGACGACAAGCCAAGTGAGGGTTATTTCCACTTTCAAACACATGCATAATTCTTCAAAACACTGAACTGATGCAGGATTTACTTAAGATTAAAATGTTACACATTAAAATATTTTACAAAAGCACAATTCCTAACTCTCCTTACATCCTTACTGTGTTTCTCATTCTGCCTTTGATTAAGACGGACCCCTCCAGTGGCGTAGCCCCCATGTCAGCAGGGACACCAGTCAGTAACGATCTTTTCAGCCAGGCACTACAGCAAGCTCTACAAGCCACCAACATGTCTGCTCTGCAGGTGAACTAACTGAATAAATCCCACATGTATTCAGTTTATGGAGACAATGATTATGTAACTGCCTTTTTTCCCCCCCTCTCAGTGGGTACCAGGTTAGATATACAGTCCAGCTGCAAACTTGTTTAGACAGGGTGATCTTTGGATAAAAGATTAGACCTTGAACGTTTTTGTTTTGCTAGGGCCGCTGGCAGTCCCAGATGCAGCAGCTCAGAGATATGGGGATCCAGGATGAGGAGCTGATGCTGAGGGCGCTGCAGGCCACAGATGGTGACATCCAGGCTGCCCTCGAGCTCATATTTGCCGGAGGCCAGGGACTCTGAGCCCATGCCCCATGGACAGCCTTTTATAGATAAGAGAGCTGGAACAACAGTGCAAATTCTGAGTGACAGTATATCGACTTCTTAATGTTATGCAATACAGGACAGAACCAGTTCAGCTGACCTCCACAGGCCATTCGTTTCTTATTGATGACAAAACTCTTCTAATAAATCTGATCACAATTAACTTTTCAGCATTGTCTGTGCCAGATTTGCATACCTGGAAATGTAGACCTGATACAGTCTGCAGGTTTTTCAAAGTCTTAAATAAACAAAACTCAAAGTAAATTTAATTTAAAAAAAGGTATTGGCTATATTTTATTTACTGCCATAGATAGCAACACTAGTAGAGACAGTTCATTGACTCGTATGGGATGTGTTGATTGTTGGAACAGCTTAAATTAACAACAAAAAACTAAATAAGTTCCTTTTTCACTTAATGAACCGAGCTTAAGCATGTGCATGTGGCTCACTGTAGATTAATAACATTTCCACCACACCCTCTATAAAATACGTATTTTCAAGTTAGTTGTTTTTTGATAGAAATATATGTTTAAAAAATATTCAATTAAGTCAGCTCCAGAAATTTCCATATAATGCATTTAACATCCATCCATCCATCCATCTTCTTCTGCTTATCCTTTTCAGCGTTGCGTGGGTTTTCTCCGGGTTTTTCCCACAGTCCAAAGACATGCACTTCACAGTCCAGCATTTTCATTATCTGCCCTGCATATGTAATTCCCCTGTATGTACACTAGATGGCAATGCAGTAGTTTATTTCTGTGGAGACTCGCCTGAAAACCGTCTTCGCACACTTGCTGCCTTTCTTGTCCTGCAAATTTAGTCTTGTTTTTTTTTTTTGATCAATTCTCTGCTAAATGGTTTGTGTTTGAAACTGTGCTTCTTCATTTCTTTTAAAGAGGGACAATGCGCTTAGACAGCAGCATAAAAGAGGAAGATGCACAGATAAGATGAAAGCTTTATTAGCATTCACTGATGTTCCTGTGTTCGTTAAAGCATTGTTACATTAGCTGAGCCCTCTTTTTTTCCAGACTTATTACAGACAGATACATTTGCTTTGTTTTGTTGTCTCCCATCAGGGTGTTTAAGGGAAGGACATAATGTCCCCCCCCCCCCCCCCCCCCCCACACACACACACACACACACACACACACACACACACATACCCCCCACACACACACCCTTCTTCTGCTACCTACCGTCCTCCATCTACAGTAATTGCCCTGCTTAGTTTTATTACGGCATCTGTGAATGTGACAGCTCAATCAGTGGATTGGCCTTTCATGAGCACAGCACCCAAACAGCGCTTTGTGTCTGTCTGTCCCCATTACCATTTTATATGCACGCACACCTGCGGGCAATTTCCACCTCCAACTGCCTCCAAGGGTATTTTAAAAATAAAGCATTTCCATTCTGCTAAAGGAAACGGTGTCACAGGTTCAACAGAACAATAGTGAATAAAACTGACATTGCCGTTCTCGCATATTAAAAAGGAGACGGTTGCAGTCTTTCAGAAAGAACTGCAGAATTTGAAACCAACCGTGTTGCTACCGATCTGATTTCAGCTGCAGAATAAATTCAGTGCATATGCTGTTTTGAGTGCGCGTACTACTGCTGTATCTCAAGCGCAGCGTCCATACTATTCTGAACAATTTACTCTGGCAAATGGCTCTACGAGAAGTTGTCATGGAGATGCTCGATGGTGTGCGAAATGCTGCCACACATACAGTATGGAAAACATGTTATTACGCACCATATTTAAGTCCCTTTTGTTGTCAGCTGTGAGAGTAGTATTGACTGTGTTATTCCTTAGCGCCTTGCCTGAAATTTAAAAGCATTATGGGGACTACTGGCACCTGTCAACTGTTTTGATCTCTCCATTTAAATATGATAAAAACATCTAAACAGTAGATTAAATGGACTTAAATTGTACAGAAAATACACCTTGATGTAGCATTAAAGCATTTTCACATGAAAGAGATGGAACCAGCAACTTTGAGGAGCAGATACTGTCAATTTTTTGCCTATTTACCTGTATTTTTCTTAGATCAATATGGTCCCCATTCACTGGGCTTTGCCATTATTATCACAAGGTGCCTTCACTGCACTGCAGCCCTCCATGATAAAGGTTTTGAATAGATTTGATGACAAATCACATAAATTTGAAGACTTCTGGGCAAAGCCAGGAAATGGCTTAAACAACTGGAAAGAGGTCTTTTATAATGAATCAGGCCCTGAGCTTTGAAGCTGGCACAAATCTGCCCAATTATTCCCACAATGACCTGGGATTCAGGTAATGAGCACAGTTCTGGGGCATGTCATTAAGTGCAATATATTAAGCCAATAGAAATCATTAATGCCAGGGCTTTTGAAATGGTGTAAAAGCTTGTCTAATCAAGCAGCTTCACAGACAAGCAGAACGTTGCCAACACTATTCTCTTGATGAAATCATCTGACGTACTGTGCAGCAGGATAGGATAGAGTTGGTATAATGGCTTCCATGTGCTTTTGTTTTTCTGAAAGAAAGCAACTCACATGTTATTAGCATAAAGTCTGTTACCTGAGATTGCTTTCTGCCCATCGTGACTGAGCAGAATATGAAATGAGCTTCTGATGGACACGAGGCCGTTTTATCCCCTTGTGGCCCATTCATTGCTTTCAAGCCATGCTTTTATTCTTTAGCCTTCTTTTGCAGCACACTTTTTGCACACAAAAGGTTCTTTGATGCATTTCATCCAGGGTGCTTTAACCCTTGACGGAGCTTCTCTGGAGAAGAACAGAGCTAAAGCAGAAAGAAGGGTAAGTATCCTAGAGAAACTACTGAGGGTACAAAGCTTGCTTGAACAATCCACAGTCGTGCATGTCAGGTTAACTGGTGATTCTAATTTGGCTTTAGGTGTGGATGTGAGCATGTGAGATTGTCTGTCTCTCTGCATTAGCCCTGTGTTGGACTGGCAACCTGGCGAAGGCGTACCCCGTCTCTCACTGTGTGACAGCTGGGATAGGCTCCAGTTCCCTCCATGAACCTAAGTTGGATAAGTGGTTAAACAAATAGAAACCTTATTTTGACAGAAGTTGTGTTAGGGATAAGAAAATCAACTAAAATGTAAACTGTCAATGGTCACTGTCATTTTACATATTGTAGAGAGTAACATTTCAGGATTTTTAAACAGGGTTGTGTGGTGGTTAGCACCTTTGCCTCACAGCAAGAAGGTCCTGGGTTCGAATCCACCTTCTGACTGGGGCCTTTCTGTGTTTGCATGTTAAGTTTTCTAGCTTCCTCCCACAGTCCAAAGACATGCAAGTTTAATTGGTGATTCTAAACTGGCTGTAGGTGTCGAATGTGAGGGCAAGTGATTGTCTGTCTCTCTGTGTTGGCCCTGCGACAGGCTGGTGACCTGCTCAGTGCCCCCTGCCTCCTGCTCTATGGCAGCGGGGAGAAGTGCCGTGTCCCTGAATAGGGTAAGTGGAAGAAAATGGATGGATTTTTGAACATAATTTTGGTTAAAAAAAAAAAAAAAGTTCAAAAACACACAGTTAACCAAATGTTGTTGCTGTTGCATAGTTAGATGAGGCAGTAGCTGCAAATACTCTTTCTGTAAATTACTGAAAAGCCAAGCTTGAAGTGTATACATTACAGATACTGCCTTTCAGATGACCAAAGAGGCTGCAAAAGTTCAGTGTTTCCTTTCATCAACCCCCACCCACCCTTAGTGCTTTCCCCAAATGCCTGCAAGTTCTGTTGTGGTCAAAATGTTCCCTGAAAAAAAAGAAAGCTATTTATGCTGTCACAATGCAATCCTTCACAGAGTGATTTTATGGTAAGGGATCAGGGATTCAAATTACTTTCAACAGCTGGACTTAGCATATGATAGTGCCGTGGTGAATTGATTGAAAAGTGAAGAATGTACTGAGAATAGTACAGCTTTTTACTGATTTTACAGATTTACAGTGTATGTTGGGGTATAACATTTTAGAAAAGTAAATTTGTTGTCCCATTAAACAAATTAACATCTGATGACACAGTTTTTCTTTAAAAACACAAACCTATACACAAAACCATCAGCAGTGAAAATTAATACTGTTGCTGTCTCTTCTTTCTTGACCAAGAAATCTGTGCTCAATCTGTCACTTGAGGCAAAGGCTTTTTTTTTCAAATGCAAATCATGTATGATTCACACTTAAGGGAAACTAAATCTAGGATGGATGAATATACCTATATACATATAATGCTACCATACTAGTTTGTACTAGAATCAAAAGGCGTGATAAAAGGAAACAAGGAATCTGTCAATTAAACTTCAAAGACACATCAAGCAAATGCTACTGGAATCAACGACAGAGTGAAAAATATATTACAGGACTGTGCTACAAAGTGGATCAATAGAGAACAACAAGGGTTGCAGTACTGGCTTGATAATAGCTTCAGCATTCTGTCCTTGACTCAAACAACGGTCGCTCTTCCCTATTTATTGAAGGGCCTCACCATGGTAACCAGTGATGGCTGAGATTCTGCAAGTTTTTTTTTTTTTTACTAAATAATTATGTTTGCTTTTTGTCAGTCTGTATAAAACAGGGAATATCAAATCACACATTAAACTCATAAACCCAACTTTTTTTTTTTTTTGTAATTTTTTATTTTGAACCTTGATGCCTCTATGTCCCCATACAATACATTCAATATATACATTTGGCCATGAGGGACTGTACAGAGATATGTTAAAGTAGTGCATACATACATGGCACAAAAATGTACACAAAGAAAACTCATAGATGCCACTTTACCACAGTAAAGTGATACACTCAGGGTAAGTCAGTGGCTGATGGCTGCTTACACCAGTGCACACGCAGACACACAAACACACACACACTCAACAAACACTGCTTCAAGCATGCACATTGTGTGTATGTACACAAACACACACAAGTTTTAAGACACTTCCGGGGGAGGGGAAGGGTTCTTTCAGGTTCTCATAAATAGACACACAAATGTAAAGAGTGTCTGCTGACTGCAGCAAATCCCACCCCCCCCCTTTTTTTTTTTTTTAATTTTAGAACACGCTCCCCTCGGTCTCCTTTATTCTTCCTCTACATCTTTCCCATGTTCTCACAAAGCTAAGGCCTCTCTCTAGACAGTGCTGCCATCATACGCAGGATCTTTCCTATAGTAGGGTAATACTCATCAGCAGCAGTAACTAAATAAAGAGCTACTTTCAACATTTGATCGCTTAAGTAGTGAACATTCGTAACATAAAGAATACAACACATATAATTTACTTTAAATTTGCATTTCTTATTAGGATATCTTCTCTCGAGAAACATATAGGTCCACTTCAACAATGCACTATTCCTCGGTAAAGCTGTGGTGCCACGAGGAGACACCCTCAGAAGATAACATCTGTCTGCTCACTTACTGCACCAGCAAAATATACCTCTAAATACATACTATATTCTGCAATTTATTATTTTTTTACTAATGCCACTCTAGTGATTAAATTTCTTCCTGGCAGACATCTTGTACCATCACATTTGTCATTAACATTTGTAGGAGGCACACACCTGACATTTTCCCTTCAATGACTGTAGTTTGTGGTTGCATAGCGCACAGCTGAGATACAGACAAAGCCAAAGCTTAATTTGGCCTTATACATAGAGTGGTCATGCTCATGTAAGCCAGTTTCTAATTCTTAGCATCAGTAATTTTTTAGCTAGGACCAAAGCCTCCCCCACAACTTTTTTTTTTTTTTAAATTGCTCATTAAACCACTGAAATTTGCAGCTCATATAAATTGATAAAGATTACCAATGAAGAAGAAGTTTGGTCATACATGCATCAGGCAGCCTTATTAAACAGATTTTTGGTGCAACTACTGTTGGAAAATCAGCTTCTTTGCCTTGTAATTGTCAGTAACTTTAGAAGCAAACATGTCATTACTTTGAGTTGCTAAAATCCAATCTGCTTAATGAAGGAATACAGGGAGAAAGGAAAAAAAAAATAAATTAGTAAGCCATAAGGGCAAATCCTATACTTTAGAGTTCAGGGAGGGAAAAATAAGAGCTGATTATTAAAGAGGTTTGAGCAATAGCTGTCACCAGGTGCCAGCAGGATTAAAAACCCAAAACAACAAACACTGCAACTCTGAAAGTGTGTGCACACATTCTCAAGTGCATACAAACCCTGTACACACAGACATGTTGGACACATGCACACTCACTCACTCTTACACATAATAGACATCTGGAGATTTTAATGAAAAGTGGACGCGTGACAGGCGGAAGGTAGGTGGTTATCTGGTTCGGACAGGCTGCACTGTGATCGATGCGTGCGTGGACGGGTATGCAATCGTCTCTCACACGAGGTTTGACAATCCTGTTGGTCAGGAGATGCAGTGACTCGCGTCCCAGAGTGAGGCCACCGAGGCAAACTTGCATTTAGCAGAACTGGAAACAACAAAAATGCCAAAGCACCAACAGCAAAAAAGGCTGGAGTAGTCCCATAATACACGATCACATCGGCACAGAACGATGAGGGGGGGGGCAACGGGCCAATCACAAAGGAGTAACACATCAGTAATAATTACCCCAGAATAAATTACAGTCACAGAACAATTGTTAAAAGCAGAATTAGAAATCAACTGATCTAGCAGACTGATTTGACCCATGCATTTCATAAGGCATTAACCAAACATTTCTTACTGACATCGCACAGTATTATAATAGTGACTATACATACAATTGCTGATCTTAAAAAAAATCTGCATGTGTTTTTATAAAAAAAAAAAAAAAAAAAAAAAACATCAGATTAACTGTATTCAAAAACCATATTCTTAAAACTATGATGCATTCTTTAAGGGAATTGGGAATGTCGAAGGGAGAGCAGATCGATGTCTGCAATCCCATTGTACCTATTGATCTGCACATGGGCGAATGAAATTGATTTTCTGAGGTAGACAATACAAGCATATTTCATTCTCCCGATGCAAAGCCATTCTAAGCAGGGGTAGTAGGGATAATTTGGTCCATTTGGACAGGCTCTGGTCTCTAGCCTCAGCCAAATGTATTGTGTCGGATGGGCTGACCCATCCATCATGCTCTCCTGCCTGTCTCAACACCACGGTACTTACACTGTCACTGGTGTGATACACCCACTCGGTGATGGATAGCAGACAACATGCACTATGACAAGATAGAGAGATCAGTCTGCACAGCTCACAGGCTTGTTGTTTCCACGCAGCTGGGGACGCGCCATTCATACACAGCCAGTTTATTTAATATCCCGGCCACTGTATGAGGCTCACGTGGACAATATCGCTCGACATGCATCATAAATGTTGCTTCCCTTACAGAGGTCTTATAATCTTCAAGTCCCCTTTGCAATATGATTACAGTAGCAATAGAGCCTAATCAAACGAGATACTCAAACATTTCATACATAATCGTCATTTTGTGCACTCATACGAAGAGGGTACAACAGTTTATGATAAAAGGTAAATCCCAGTGACGAACATTAAGTTGTACCTTTCTTTTACTTTAAGTGTTAAGTGCTATGGGTAATCAGCTCAACAGTCAATGAAATGATGTTCTTCAGATAGTCAGTCTGATCTAATAAGCAGATGTCTATCATAAATAAAATAAAATAAAATAAAATAAAAAATTCTGCAAAACTGAGTCTGTATGTATGAGATGCAGTGGGCCTTCAAAACAGGTCTGGAATCTGTTGGCCAGTGAGGTGAGTCAAGATCAGCAGTTTAGGGTGCCACTGTTCATCTTCCCATGAGCCTAGTGGGCTTTGTCCAGAGGGACAGGAAACAGTGGGCCACAGGTTGGCCCAAAGAGTACTGCAGGGCACGTGCCTGCAGGACACCCAGAGCACTATAGTGTCCTGATGGCTACAGGGTAAAGCAGGGACATGTGTTCAGCACCCTTGATGGGCAGCTTGCGGCTGGAGTAGAAATGGATGATCTCAGGCACGCTGTCGAAAGGGCAGCTGTTTTGGCCCAGGATGTACTTGTTCTCCTTGGTCCGTGACAGCTTCATGTGCATGAAGCCCTGGCTGCTCCTGAAGACAGAGGAAGACAGAGGAGACAGACAGAAAAAAATTGTTCAGCTCAAAACAAGATGCTGATTTTTTTTGAAGATATAATGCTCACCATTGTAACTGCCTTAGCTTAGGTTGTTGGAATGTCATCACTTGTTGAATATTGTCCAGGCATCATCAAACTCTTTCTAACATTGCGCCATTTTATACAATGTAAATTCACTCATGATAAAAAGACTACATCCTCTGTCAATTCTAAGGTTTTACATATCAGGATATAATAAAAGATATCTAGTCCTTATCAGGTCTTAAATTTAGGTAAATATAACATGAGATGGCTCTGCGACAGATTGGCGACCTGTCCAGGGCTCCACCCCCTCCTGCAATCCTGAATTGGATAAGCAGAAGAAAATGGATGGAAGGGTCGATAACATGAAATGAACAAAAACTAAAACTGCAGAAGCAGTGTATCAAAAATTAAGTAAACCTTATGATTCAACTGCTGGCAGAACCACTGTTAGCAGAAATAAGTTGAACCAATTATTTTCTGCTTGCCTTTATCAAACAGATAAAGTCAAATAGTCTCACATCGTTGTGGAGGAATTTTGGCCACACGTCTTTAAAATGTTGCTTCAGTTCAACGAAGTTTGCATTCCTTTATGCACATCTTAAGGTCCCATCACAGCATTTCATTCAGATTGAGGTCTGGACTCAGCCATTCTGCTGTAGCTTTGCTGGTGAGCCTGGAATCATTGTCCGGTTGCATGACTCAGTTTCGCCCAAGCTTTAACTGTCAGACAGATGGCCTCACATTTGGCTCTAGAATAATTTGGTATACAGAGGAGTTCATGGTCAACTCAGTGACTGCAAGGTGCTCAGGTCCTGTGGCTGCAAAACAAGCCCAAATGTGGTGCTGTGCATTATGGGCCAAACATCTGTGAAAGGACACTGTTAGAGGAGTCTTGTAGTTTGTTCAGATGCATCTTTGCAAACCTAAGCTGTGCTGCCATGTTCTTTTTAGAGGTAAGAGCCAGTCCCCTGGCAACCCTTCCAAACAAGCCATACTTGTTGAGGCTTTTTTCTAATTGCATTGTTATGAACTTTAACATTTAACACGATAACTTAGGTCTGTAGAGACTGAGCTTGTTTTCAGTTTCTCTCAGCATTATATGATCTGACCTTGGGGGAAATTTGCTCGGATGTCAACTCGAGAATATTGGCAAATGAATGTTTTCCACTTGTGAATAATCTTTCTCGCTGTACAATAATGACATTGCTTGAAAATGGCCTTGTAACCCTTCCCAGATGGATGGGCAGCAATAAATTGTTTCTTTAGGGTCATTGCTGATGTCTTTCTTGGCATTGTGTTAATAAACACTGGAACACCGTAGACCTGCAAACTGCCAAAACCTCTGCTTTTATAGAGGTGGTCAGAGTTGCTGCTGATCAGTTAATTGTGTGCATTTGATTATCAGTGTCTGGCTGCTCTTTACCCTTTTAATTCTTTACCCTTTTAATGACTTTAGTAAGGGTGTTTTTCACACATTATTTCTACATGTTGGCTCATACGTCTTATTGTTGTATTTACCTCATTTTAAGACCTGCTAAGGACTGGATTATTTTTATTATGTATTGACACATAAAATCTTTATGAATAAATAATTTCATAGCTTTGGCCCAACTCTCCATATTGTTGGGACAAAGGGACCTCCATTGCTTTAGGCTCTGTAATTCATCCTAAAGGGATTTCACGATAGTCCGTTCAGCTGATGTAGAGACATTTCACTCAAAACCACAAATGTCAAACTGATGCTAATATAACTTGCCAATTTTTAATGTTCTGGATAGCTGTTGAGAAATATCAGTGTGAACCAAAGTGACGTACTGACCAATTAGCAGACCATTTTTGCCATCCCTAGAGTCACACCATTAGCATGACTTAAAAAAGAAGAAGGAAAAAAAAAGAGGTAAGAAGTAAGTCAAAAGCCTGACTCTATGGGACTCCCAACAGATCTCCTCTTTTTGTCAGCTCCCTGTCGTTTACTCCAGCAGCAGTTGTTCCCTACAGTATGTGACAGTGTTCTGAAAGCTGGATTACCTCTGATAACTTTGGAGCCAACTGGGGAAGGGACTAAAAGGCAGGTTGCTTAAGGTGCTGGGTTTCACATGCAGTGCATAAGGATGAGGCTAATGAACTCCCAGGATAAATCACTTAAGCTACAGCAATAAATGCACAGCAAATTAAAAGCTCCCTGTGTGTTCCAAGGAGCCTTCGATCAATACATTTTACAGCTTGCCAGTAATCTTCTGCTTTAAAATAGAAAATTACTTTCTTTTGACTTGGGAAGCGATGCAGCAGTAACCTTTAGTGAGGAAGTGATATAAAACTAATGCTCACTATAGCCGGTTCTATAAATATACTCTTTGGTAATTTGACAAATACATTAGCATAATAGCTTTTTCAAACAGCAGCTAATGCTTCTAGCTGGTTATGATTGCTTTAGGCTCAAATACAGTTCATTGACATTATAACCTGTCCTCAAAATAATGTGCACCAGCACTTTCAAGCCCACTAAACTCTCACCTACATTTTTCCCACTTTTTAAAAAAAAAAAAAACCTCTTATGCAAAAGTTACGTGGAGATATGTTTTCCCCACATTAAGCAATGGAGCTCTAAATTTCCACTAACCTATCAAGTAAAGACGAAAGCTTTAAAGGGATTTACTTATGGAGCCAGTCAGTGTTATCTACACTATTGCATTCTGTGTGTGTCAAAGTTGGTATTGAACAAGGCTGTTGTGAAAACTGTGCAAATGCAGGCTTAGTTATAGATAGTGTGGAGATCCTCTGACAGCAAGGAGCACTGAATGCACAATGGTCAAGGCTACTGATGATGCTGACGTTTGTCAAATAATACACTCATTTATGTGTCAGGCAGACACATGTAGCAACTAAAGATAAATAAATATATGTTTTTCTACTGGAAATATGTGCATATTTTTGTAGTTATGCCCATTATCTGTGATGAACAGGAGTGAGAACTTGGCTTTAGCCACCTGAAATGTAAGTCCATTCTTTACTTATCTGTTAATTGCATGTGTAAAGCCGGCGGATGTGTTTTCTCCCTGATACACAGAGAAAAACCAGAACAAAGATAGCACTGAGGTGAAGGATTTATATATATATATATATATATATATATATATATATATATATATATATATATATATATATATATATATTCTTTTAAAACAGAGATAAATACATTTAAACAGATTTTCCTTTATTTCTATGCATGAGCAAATCCTTTCAGGATTAGCATGATTGTCAGTATTAGTATGAATATTCAAAATAATTTAAAGCTATTTCAAATGTTTTTATGTATAAGAACTGAAGTAAAAAGCTGCAGGGTAAAGCCAAAAAACTGAAGTGTACATGAGTGCCACCTCTCCATTATCGTGCAGATTTCCAAATTTCTGTTGCCACAGGTCTCAAAAATGCTATGATTCTGCAAATGGTGCTATCAGAGCTCATTAAAAAATAATCTTTTCCTTCAAAGTGGATTTGATGAATCTTCACATGGAGCGCTGGGAGAAAGGTGTTAGGTTACACAGAGGCACACTTAAAAAGGCAAACACATCAATAGCATCATTTTTAGATTCCCAGCTGATTTTTCCAGTCAGTGCTCAGAGCTGCTTATTATGTTACAGTCCTGCAGAGACAGAAACCAGGACAACAGAGCAACAGAGCAGCGCTGCTGATAAAATGAATATGGGGCTATTTTTGAAAAGACAGGCCTTTGTGGTGTTATCATATCACTGTGTTTGCGGACTTATATTTGTCTAATCAGGATTAATCTGACTGGGGAGGTCTGCTGTCTTGTTTATTGAGGTTTATGACTTTGATTTTAACCGAGTACCACTCAGAGCAGGAACAGCCTGACAGCAATCACAGCTTATCTTCACCTTCCACATATTGGATTGCTTCATGATTGATACTCTCTGTGTTATGAATCTAAGGCAGCCGAAAACCCCCCCAAAACAAAGTCATCTGCCAACAAGATAATGAACCATTGCATAAAGGATGACCCTTTTAAGCATTTCTGGGCATCAGATGTCATATGTGCCCATTATTTCATATCCTTACTAATCTGTACATTAAAAACACTAAAGTAAGTGGGTAAGGTAGGTGGCAGACAAACCAACATACAAACAAAATAAAATTAAAGGTCAGGCCAGTTTTAGTTTTGTGCTCTGTGTAGCCATTTGTCTAATATGTGTCACAAAATATGAACCTGATCTTTTGCATCTAAAAATGATGGAGAAAAAAGTGTCTTTGGAGGTGTTGCAGAAGCAAGGACTTGTTGGTGTGTTCTTTCAATTGGTCATACAGTCACCACTTCTGGGCTTTTGCATCAAACAGTTTTTGGGATCTATTTCCTTCTTTCACTAACAATTCCCCTGCTCAGTGGAACAGTGGAAACATGCTTTGCAGAGCTCTATCATGACGTAAGAAATTGAACGACACTGAACTCTGAGTGCCCTGTGAAGGCTTTAATATGTTTCAAATATCAAAAAGGGGTTCTCTCCACTGAGAATAAAGGAAAGGAGCAGGTTGGGGGGGGGGGGGGGGGGGGGGGGTGTGTGAACATAAAAAAAGGGTTTAGGAGGGCAAAGCAGACAAAAAATGCTTTCCGTAAGGCCAGAGGATTCTTGAGGCAGGAGGTCTCAGCGACGTCTGTCTTTATCAATAATGCAATACGCATATGTGGCACCTCGCGGCCTCATACATTTTTTAACAACCTCAGACATGAAGGATCTTCACCTTGGGTTTTCACTCATTTTCTGTGGCAGCAGGGGAGATGGGCTTGAGTGAGGAGGCTGAACTTGGAGTCATAGTTGACTGCAAGGTATCAGCACCTGCCATTTCTACGAATCAGCATGATGATCATTTTCTAGGCTTCATCCGACTTACATCAAGGGCACACGATTCTGTAACCCAAGTGCTGAGTCACACACACACACACACACACACACACACACACACACACACACACACACACACACACACACACACACACACACACACATCTACACAAAGAGAGAGAAGCAGAACTCTACAAGAAACAAATGCAAATTATTTTCCTGTTTTTTTTTTTTCCTTTCACTGAAGGCATCTTCCCTATTCAGCAAGCAAATGCAAATTATGAATCTGCTGTTATTTGGGTCTATCAATCCAAAAATATGAGAAAAGTTTAACTCCTAAGATGTTCAGTTGCTTACAACTTAAAGATTTCGTATCATTAAAACCAGCTCTATCAACAGGGTGTGGAATAACATGGGAAACCAGTTTCCAGAGCTACTGGCACACCACAGATACCTCTGGGCAACATTAAACCTCATTCTATTCATTGTCCCAAAAATCTTTAAAGTCAAGCCTGGAGCCAACTATCTAACAGACAGGGAAAAGGTCTTTCTGCTGACTTAAAGTGCCCTCTTCCTTATGCTATAGTTCTCACTAAATCACAGAGTAAAAATCTGCACCAACAGTAACAATCTCGTTGGCATGGCCTTTCTCCTCTTCATCTTTTCAGGCTGACAAACAGCTATTAAAAAGGTATCACAGAAGCCACCCAACAATTAGCTTTTTCTCTTCAAAAGAGTAACCATCAGCACCAGCAGATCAGAAGGACCCAACCTCATGAAAATGCTTTACAAACTGCACTCTGATAGTACAGGCCATTATTAAGGGTCATCCGGACAGCTTTTAAATGTGGATTAGTGGAATAGCACCATTACTGAACTGGATAGATAGATAGATACTTTATTGATCCCACAATGGTAATTATATATATATATATATATATATATATATATATATATATATATATATATATATATATAAAAAAAACTTTTTTTGCAAAACTAGAAGCTTAAAACATGTTTTAACCTCACACCATTAAATACAAGTTTACAGACCTGCTCTTATCATGGCCTGGCTGTGTTCAGTGTGGAAAGAAAAAAAAAAACTTCACCAAATAAGTTTCAGTGGTTTTCCAGTGCCTCCAGGTCTTCCTCATTCCCCATCCTCACTTAGATAATCTAACAATCAGTTATTTCATTACGGGAGGTAACCCCACCGGCATTAGACAGTCTCCTTTTGAACACAGCCGAGAGATGGATGGATTAATACTCTCAAGCACAAGATATTCACAACATTTTCATCTTCCAAAATGGGGATTTTGCTTATTAGAGGGGCATTTGTCAAACTTGCTCTCTTAATTAGTACTCCCCACATCACCATCATCATCATGCTGCAGCAAGAACATTCACCTGCCATCTTTAACGTTTAATAAAAATCCAGAATAATTTATGTTTTTAGACCACACATTAAGGTTTACATTTTACAGCCATCAATATGTATCTTCTGTTGATACATCTAGTGCTCTTAGCATTCTTTACTACTAAATGATGTATTTCTTGCTGTTTAAATTGAAATTATTATATATTCCTTCCAAAGAAAACTCCTTTGGCCTTAATTTCTCAGTAACTTCACATTACACTGCTATGTGTGTCAGCCTTTTTTCTCCTTTTCTGTATTGCATTTAGGACAAATATTGTGCAATGAAATGTCTGCGTGTTAAATTTTTTTTTCAATATTTTTTTTTTAGCTTATACTTATTTCATGTAACATGCTTACAGCTGATACAGGAACCTACATCTTTGTGACATGTTTGTGACAAGATGTCTGCATTTTAAAATGTGGTCGTATTCCACTAGTCAGACAAATATTGTCCATGGTTTGCAGTCATCCAAAAGCCAGAGCACCAGGTCAGCATCCTAACAGTGGGCAAGTCTTTTTTTTTTTTTTTCTTCAGTCAGCCAGGCAGAAAAAGAAGCAGTCTTACAGATGATCAGGCGATGAGACAGGGAGTTAGACAGGCAGTCGGCTACGCTAGCATCAAGAGAATTGGAGGAGCAGCAAGCAGAATTATTATCTTTCTCTTCCAAGTTATATAAGCCTCCAGTAGGATGAGCTCCACTCTGAGAACAAAGGCTAATCAAAGTCTCTTTACATATTGTGGTTTGATTTCATCTGATGGTTGTCACACAGTTGCAGAGATTTTTCTAAATGTCATGTGGTTGAGTCTTGGTTGCAATGTTTAATGGAGCATCTATAAAGTCAATGTGAAAAGATTTGTTAACAGATACTGAAGCCAGTTAATCGCAGTTGTTTTTGGAAAGCTTTCAGGCTGTTGCATATTTCTGATTATGTTTCTGAGGCTGTAGCCATGACACCCGGTAGCAACAACCATCAAAACAAACCCAGCAAAGCTCCACATTCCCATCAAAGCGATGAGATGGGACTGCACTGCAGGACTCGACACTAAAGCGACCTCTTCCAAATGTCAGACTAGACGTAACAATTCAGAGTGGCTTCTTTGAACCCTCTGCTGGACGCTGCAGGGATTGAGGTCAACGATAAAAGTGCACCATTAACCAAGTTGTGGGCACATCAGCAAATCGAGGAGCCGATTCTGTCAGAGGGGTTACCGAGCGGAGGTGGAGGACGAGCCACGGGCAAGAAGTACAGCAGGTGGGGGATAGAGGTCTGAAGGGTGAAAGTTATTACCATACAGAAAAGGAAGAGTCAGCAGGTATACCCGCACCTCGACAGAAGCAATGTTACACAAGTCCACTGTGTGTACTCTGCCACTAAGTAAGTGGCTAAGGTCATGCTGGTCTATGAGTGTGTGTTCTGAAAATAAATTCAGCCAACTTGGAAAGACACTTAAATCTCTGACGCTGTATTGTCACAACAGGCAAAACAGCACTGAGCGTTTGGAGTTACATGTTCACCAAGGCTGCCAACTGAAACGGTGCATCTGATAATACTGTTTGTGGATGGTCATTTAAGAGATGAGAGCATTGTTCTTACTTAAGGGAGAGAGAGTAGTCGTTCTTGCTGGTCTCGCTGTTTCTCACAAGATAGCTGGCCTCCTTACACAGCCTAAGCAGAGACTCCGCATCAGTTCGGCTGATGGCTCCATGGTACCAGCTACAGTAAACATTAGGAAATTGGGATGAGAAAGCGGAAAGAACAAAGGAATGGTAAGTGTAGGTATTACAGAACAAAGAGTCAAAGCAAAGGGGAGTATCTGAAATGAAATGCAATAATAAAAAAGCAACACCAAGATTCGACTCACAACTGGCTTTCCAGCGGCATCTTGGGGTCGATGCGTTCCCCGACAGAGGAGCTACAGTGGTCCAGTGAAGTCATTTTGGTGTTGACCAGACAGCCACTGGAATGTCGCTGCAGCGGGCGAGTTTTCCCCTCCTTGGTGGGCGACATTCGAGACTTCTCCACACCATCAAACTGGACTGTAATAAGGGGAAAAATTCATTCTGAAAGGATATATTTGCTCAAAATGTCTCAAAAATAACGTAGGTCCTGTAAACACACTTGAACTACACTTCAAATTAAGGCCACTTGAAAAAGCTATTGTGCTTAATGGGAAATAGATCATTGTAAAAGTTATAACATCAACGGTCTCACCTGCATCTAAACTGGAACTAGATTACTGTAAAGCATGAGAACCAAAATGTGCTTTTACCAACTTTCACACATATGCACACACAGAGCCACTCTGTGTAACTCATCCAACTGAAGGACATGTACACATGGTAAAAAAGATATGTAAATCAATCCCGCTTGCCTGTGTACACATTCCAGTAAGACAAAATACACACACATGCAAACTTCCCCAAAACAAGCCAGTGTACCCATAAAGAATTCCATGTATACAACAGTATGGCTGAGCATTTTCACTCTTTAAGTACACGCAAATGTGCACACACACTTTAATGCATGCCCAAATCCAACACGCAGGTTTTGCAAGTTAAACATTGAGCTAGCTTTTCAAACTCTCATGGCCAACTGTGGACATGACAAGCTCTCTTGGCAGCCTCACAGGGAAGTGTTTGATGGTGTTTGGGGGGCTTAAAGTGACCTGTGCACACAACATGAAATGCCAGGGGCCATGGAGCAACTTCACAGCCGATCAGCACACAGAAGATAATGTGCTCAAGGACAAATTAAATGTGAATATATGCTTGTGGGAAACGGCTGCACAAGCTAAAAAAATGAAAGGCCGGAAAGTGGAGGCAGGAGCAGCCATGAGCAGCTCTGTGTCTGTGTTTGAGCCATTTTCCTCAGTCATCCATCATTGTACTTGATGTCAAAACACCTAAAACTTTTAGGAAAAAAAACTATTTAAAGCTCCTGACACGCTTTTCAAACAGTAATAGAGGGGCTGCTTCCTGCATCAACCGTATGACAAGCTTTTCCCGGTTATTGTTGCCAGCTTCTATACGGCTAAAGACCAACAAATCAAAGCTGATATTTTGACGGAAGTGGTTAATGTAGTATGAAACTCACATCTACTAGGCAGCATCCATCTTTGCTGCTCTCTGTCACTAATGGCCAGTCTTGCATCTAGTGTTTAATTACCAGGCTGAACATGGCAGACACTGTACACAGAGACAGGCAGTGTGATCTTAACAACATGTCTACATCTGTCTAGACTCTGCATTCCAGTCAGAGGATAGCATTACACTTTACAGATTGTGCGCTCGCCAAGTGCCTCTGTATCACACCGAGTGGAAGGGTTGACACTTTAAATCAATTCCACAGTACTCAGTACAAGTAGTTTACTTGAGTATTTAGATGTTGTGCCATTTTATTGCTCACCTCAATGGCACTTCAGATAGAACTAATGTGTGTTTTTCTGTAGCGCCTGCTACCTTTCAGAATGAGATTTCAGATTTAAAAACTGCAATCAAATGATACAGTGTTACCATTCAAAAAAAGGGTGGTTAGTGGTCACTGCATGTGTAAAATTATGCAAAATTAAAAAAAAAAAAAAAAAGATTGGAGAAAAGTCCAAAAAAATAAATGTGTTTCTGAATCAAAACTGTTTAATAACCCATTTATCTAAAGACCTTCTGGATTTACGTGGTTAGTTTGGGAACCCCAAGATAAAACAACCAAGAATAACTGTTGTTACTAATTACTAATGAAAGCACATCTTTTAATTACTAGTAATTAAAACAAGTGCCACTTCAACTCACAGTGAAATACTGCTCATTAACTCTGGATACCTTAAGAGATACTTCTAATGTGGTATTTTCACAACACTGCAGTTGTAGCACATTCTACTGAAATAAAGGAGCTGAGTATTTTTTCAAATACTGCCTATGATCCCACTGCAATCAAGGCCTTTATGACATTACATTTGTTTCAGCTCTGACCACTAGGGGCTCCCCTTAACCTCTACACTCCATTTGAGGTTGAACTCGTTGGCCTTGGGCTTACTGATGCGTTTCCCTAAACGTAAACTCATGGAAATGATTATTTCGAATGACTCAGGCTGTTATCTTGGCCACTGCACATTTGTTCGTTAAAGGCTGACAGTGGAGTCTTAAAATGATGGCAAAATTGTACTGTTTGCATGACAGCTGGGTAAATTCTGGGTCTAACCCTTGGAAGAGTATAAGTTGCAGATACATGTCCTCGGGGTCTGATGCTCTTACTATAGGCATTCAATTATCTTATGTTGTGTCTACATTATACTCATACAGTCCATTTGAATTACATGTCGAATACTGGCAATATGATCTAAGTCAGATGAATATACAGTATATGTGTAAGGGTGAGAAATAGCGTTTCCATGGAAACTGACCAAGGGGACATGGAAGATGCCTGTTTGCTCCATTCAGCGCCTGTCAATGCTGACAGATCACAACATGAAGATGGAACCAATTGCTTCCCCTGCACTGCGTTTGATTTCTGTTTGCATATGTCCAGCCCTTCCTCGTCTTCTGCCCTTTACCTTCTCTTCTATCGCTCTGGCCCAGTCCCTCTAATGCTGTCTTTTTCCCCGAGCTCTCTTGATTCTTGGGGACAGTAAAAGATAGGGGAAAATGGACTGTGGAGGAACGTCTCCACAGGGGGGGGAAAAAAAAAAAAAAAAAAAAAAAAAAAAAAAAAAAGGACAGTTTTGATTTGTTATTGCCACTGTTTCTGATGGTCCCACTGCAGGGCAGGCTGTCACTGATTATGCCTCCTGCTACAACAAAACCATCTACTTACATTTCATGGTCATATTGGGAATGTGCTGTAAACATGATACTATCATCTTTTCACTGATTCGTGATGCAAACATAAGAAGCTTTAAAAGGTATCAGATATTGTGGGTTAAGGATAAATGTTGCAATCTTGGCTTTTCCCTACACAGTCCATTTCTGTATTGTATCTACCTCAACCATGTGCTTGACCTCAGCTCTTCACATTTACCGTTCTCTCCTTTCCCACACTTGTCCCTCCTCTTCCCCAGACCCAACAATCAGTGATTTATTTGATCTTGATTAAACTGTTTTTTTTTTCTCCACTACCAAGAAAGGGTGCATTGAGTGGTTATTCTTAGTGTAGCTCACCCCATCAACCTTTCTTGTCAAAGTAGAGACTTCACCACAGGCAGAGTGCAATGCTCTGCAAGGAGAGTATTACCCTGAAGAAAGAGCCTCCAAACTAAACAAAAGCCATCATTTTATTCGCTCGAGAGCGAACGGACTCATGTCTGCTTTGTTTGCTGGCCGTCTCACTATCACTGCTTTGAAACTGATGTAGAGTTATGTTTTAAGGCAGAAAATCAGTGGGAGTGAGGCAAACCAATTCCCCCCCCTCACTCTCCAGAGTGCACAGTTCGAGACATGGACGACAGGAGATTGACGAGAGGATTGGCCCACGGGGGAACAAAAGCCGTAAGAGGAAGCTTAAGAGGGACGAGAGGGTGAAAACCCTCACACACACACTCTAACACACATTTCTTAAAATAAACACATAAAGGCACATGGGCAACTGTGTGTGTTATCACAATTGTTGCTTGTAAAGCGCTGCAAATGGAATCTGTGTATCAGATTGAACTGTCAGTCAGATAGTGATGGATGGCTGAAAGACCTGTCCCCTTCAGACACACGGCTTCCTTTAGAGACAACTATAATAAATAAATATATAAATAAATAAATAATCACATACACAAGCACACATACACAGAGAAGACGGTGGGGAAAGGGTGTGCATGATAGAGCAAGCTGATGGGCTAAGGCACAGATTAAAAAGAAATGTCAAAAGGACATTTCCACGATTACGGACCACGAGATAAAGCACTGCCATATAATACAGCACAGCAGAGCAAGGCATCTATCTAACAACATAAAAAGGAATCACTATAAAATGGAAATCAAAATGAAAACTAAAAGAAACACACACACAAAAAAAAAACAAAACACAGTGACATCTGTCACTGAAGACAATTTAACTACTACTACTGCCTCCTCTTCCCCCTCTGTGCAGATTTCTCTAATTAAGCCGGCTAATTAATTCTCATTTACTAATGATACTCCTATCAGAAAGGATGACTAGTCTGAAGGGCAAAGTGTTTCATCGACTGCTGTATTGTGAGGTGAAAATTAGGTTTTCCAGCTAGGACTTGTGAAATTATTAACAGGTCTCCAGCTCATTAGAATGCTCTACACACTAAAAGTAGTGCTCAACTTTTACGCCAATATTAATTATATGCATCGGGAACTAAAATAATAATTTTCTGGATGGCTTTTATAATACTCTATTTTAGAGCCCCACTGCTGCTGCTGAAGCTATAAGCTTAATCTCTGATGATTCCACCATCTAGGAAAAAGCTCTCTTCTTTTATATAAATTTCAAAATGAAACTCTAAATTAGGTTTTTCTAAGACAAAGGAGCGGCCCCACCAAGTGTCAGCTAGAGAATCTATTTAAAATTAAATTTGGATATCTTTTAATTACTTTGCTTCCTTAGATTAAGAGAAAAAAAAAAGGAAACAGAAATACTTCATAGTACATATAATTAATTCATGGTAAAAACAATGGCAGAAACTGCATTATATCCAGACAAAAATGCCTTCCATTACTACGTAGGTGTAACATCTGCATCGCTAATCTGCATTTCAGGTTTGGTAATGACGTGCAAGCATTTTACCTAGACCATAATGGATATTTTTTAAAATATACTCTATATATTAGGACAAAACAACTGCCCTTTGTAAATCCTTTATAGATCTTTAGTCAGTCTGGCATACGTAACAGATGACTAATGTCTTGATGTATGACTCGTATGTCTTGTCTGTGTGCTGAGGTCAAGCGAGTGCAACTGTATTCACAAGGGTTGTGGAGGCCATCAATCCCCCCTCCCCATGTCTGCCATATGGACCCCTGACCCCTAAAGATGTAGACTTGGGCCTTACTGGCTGAGACAGAGAGGGGATCACTTTACAGCTGGATGCCAATCTTAAACTCACTCACATCACCGAAAGAACCAGAACCTTTCTCATGGATTTATGGGCATAAATCAACTCCTCGCCCTGTCCTCGCCTAAAACACACATTGGTGTCCTCTTACATGGCCTTGCTCAGTCTTTCCACTCTGCTAGGGGAAATCCCATTCCTGAAATTAGTTCTGCTACATGTCCTTCTTTTCTCCGGATAATGACAGCAGACAGACTATAAGTGTGTGAAAAAGCATCAGAAATAAAATAATGGCTCTCTCAGTTAAAAATAGGTCAATTACTTGTCCACTGAGTCCAGTGAAAAAGGTAAATATGGCAATAAGTCAAGAGCTGAATTTGCCTCCAATGAGTTCGATTTCCTAATTTGTGTAAGCCACTTGTAGAGAACAGCAGGCCAGAGGGACATCTGGGATGGTTATGAGTATGTTGACAAGAGGAAATGGGGGTCGCAACGAACGGCAATTATGCATGCAGAAGGCAGTTCAACACAATTAAAACTAATGAGGCTTCAGTATAAGACCTGCAAAAGAGTTGGTGATTTTCTGCCACATGTATTCCAGATGGAAAAGAGCAGTCATTACAGGGCTAATACCTAAAGTCAGATTTTTCAGTACTTTTCACATGTGGTAACTCTTTCAGTAAGGCATCACTGACCGGAAAATTTAGGACAAACATCATCATGCACTGCAGTAGCAGATTAATTCTACCTATGTTTTGGAAGCTGCTTGGCTAGTAATGTTTTTTCATGTGCAATGTCTTCCTAAATGGTCCAAAGAACCAAAATATTCAACTGTATGCTATGTAATATATCATGCTTTCCTTGATTTGGATGGATGGATGGATGGATGGATGGATGGATGGATGGATGGATGGATGGATGGATGGACGGACCAACAGGGACTAGGGAGGGGTACTGGAGTGGCAGGGTAATTGATGGGAAAGATGCTGGATAATGTAAACACCAACACCCACCATGGTGGTGCTGGTCACAGCTCGTCTGTCCTGGCGAGGGCTGAGCTGTCTGGGAAGGAGACTCTAGCTCCTCCACTGGGGGAGGGCTGGTGTTGAGCTGGCCGACTGGAGGGGGCCATGGTAGGTCCTTGATCACTTTAATCTCTACTGCAAGTGTCACCAGAGGAGAGATGGAGGCAAGGAGAGGATAGCAACAAGAAGAATAAAGAAAGAAAGTAAGTGAAGAAAGGGAAGTAATGACAGAAAATAGAAGAAAAAGACAAAAGGTACAAGGGGTAAGTGAGAAATATTGTGGAGAGCTGGTTTATACTGTGATCCAAGAATCAGCAGCAGCTGTGGGCTAGAAAAGGAAGGAATACCAGAGGACTGAAAAGGAAGGAAAGTTAGTTCTAAAAGTAGGGCTGGATTTTTATATCCGCTTCCACTCAGATGCGGAGTTGGATACCCAGATTGCTGAGAGGGCCTGAAAGTTACAAAGGGGATGAGAAAGTTTTTGTATCAATAAGCAAATTTAATACTGCACTCAGATTCAGCCAATAACTACAGTCTTACCTTGGGAGAGATATACTCAATATATGGCAATGCAAAGTTCTTAATCCCAGATTCTTCAAGCTCTAATGCAGTGTATAATATCCTTTAATAAAATTCAGGCCCAAATAATACAATACTGTGGTTTTAATGAGCAGACTATTAAATATAAACCTGCCTTAAGCTAAACAATTTCAGCAGCATACAGTACAGCAGCATACACGCTACTGTTACTCTTGGTGCAGTGGTTTGTGAAAGAACCTAGGCGTCTATATTAAGATAAACCAGAATATAGACAATATCTATATATTGTCTATATATATATATATATATATATAATCCATGCAGGCAAAGGACACTACCCTGGCTTTGCCCCTTATATAATGTATGCCTCATGCAGCC
This sequence comes from Archocentrus centrarchus, assembly GCF_007364275.1. Classification (NCBI taxonomy): domain Eukaryota; kingdom Metazoa; phylum Chordata; class Actinopteri; order Cichliformes; family Cichlidae; genus Archocentrus; species Archocentrus centrarchus. The sequence goes on from NC_044348.1 coordinate 27,128,261, forward strand.
ATTACCAGGCTAATCGAACACTCTTGCAGCAGCACATCTGTTTCCAACATAGGGCCACTTTTTAAATAGCCAAGGATAATTAATAAATGAGACAGAGAGGGGAATGTTTTTCTTCATATAAGAGAAAGCCGGCGTTTGAAGCCAAGGCTAATAAATAAATGTAGTCCAGCGGTAATAGCTTTGGTGAGCTACCTGTTTCTTGGGAGATTGTGTTATCTGTGCTTAGATTCTTGTTTTACAAAGGCCTCAAAAGAGATCTTTGTGCCATGCAAACCACAATGATTGAGCAGAGTCTAAGGTCACTGTCCATGGTGCTGGAGATTTTATTCCAGTGATGAAAGTACTGTAAAAGAAGAATGTGGAGCTACCTTTGGCATTCATGCATTTCAAAGCAAATCCAAGGACATCAAAACTATTAACAGTTTCCTTTAAGGGCTTACAAGAAGCAGCAAAAAGAATAATATACCGTATTTTCCGGAGTATAAGTCGCACTTTTTTTCATAGTTTGGCTGGGGGTGCGACCTATACTCCGGAGCGACGTATATGTGACATTTATAACACATGAACCAAAATACTCCAGCCACTTGACATCTCCGTGAACCGGAGCTTTAAGGCAGTCTTGCGTAACCTGTGGGCGCAGTGGATGATGGATGGAGAGCACAGCTTAACGGCAACTGGGAGAATGCGCCACCCAACTTTCCTGGAAGTCATTGGATGGATCAAGAAAACATGGGCTTCAGTGACAAACCATCCTGTTGGGATTCAGAAAGGCTGGAATAATTGGAACTGCAGCTGACGACGAGTCTGACTAACGCGACACAGAAGAGGAAGCGCAGCTTCGTCTACGGAGTGTACGGAATTGTTTAGAAGTGACACCGAGGATGAAGAATTCAATGGATTGATGGTTTGGTTAACTTGTTAGTATGTTCTTTATGCTATGGTTATCTGAATAACTTAATGTTACGTTAACATACCGAACACTTGTTCGTTGTGCGTCATGTAGCTGAATGTGTTACGTTAGCATAACGTAGGTGTAACCGTGTTCGTCCTGTTCTTTAATCCATTATTATTTTAAATTGCCGTTCAAGATGGAATTTCTGCTCTGAGTCAAACCCCCCCCCCCAAAAAAAGTGCGACTTATAGTCCAGTGCGACCTATATATGTTTTTTCTTCTTTATTATGCATTTTTTGGCTGGTGCGACCTATACTCCGGAGCGACGTATAGTCCGAAAAATACGGTACTAGTCATCCGATTAAATAACCTCCATAATCTCATCTTCTTTATCAAAATCAAAATATACTCAACGAATAAACTAAGGTTAACATAGGGAACAACACTGTCAACAAACTCTCAGACGGATCCCATCTTCCATCTAAATACTGATATACTACAAATGCTCTGCCATCAGTCACGTAAAGGGAACAACAGAATTGTTAAGACTCAGGAATAACATGGACAAATAACAGGAGAACAGATAGGTTGATGTAAATCAGATATACTAATAATTCTGGTGTGAAAACCGGTTTTTAGTGGGAAGATTAACATAATGTTATGAACCCGTCTTCCACCCTGAAAGGAATTGAACCATGGTGGTGGTACAGGACATGTTAATGAGAAGCAATATCTGCAAGCTAGATGAAGGGGAGACTGGAGAATATTCAATCCGACAAGCAATTAAATAGCTGGGCCTGGGGTGTCAGGGGGCTAATCTAGAAAAAGGTGGCTGGAAGGAGGAGCTGCTTGCTGTCTATCCTGATGGGAGAGGTGTAGGCTGGTGGAGGAGTGGATACAGAAGGTCGAAAACTCTGCAAGATAATATAACTTCCTCTACTTTGGGGTGAAGTAGGGGACTCTCTTCCTATGAGATTAAAAGCCTAATACTCATTTCACATTGCAGATTAGCGTGTAATTGTTTGGGGAGCAGAAGGCTGCCTCCACTCTGCAGCCTCAATGTGGGGACGGGGAGATGATTTTAGCGAGCGTGGCTCAGACTCGCTTGGTTGCACAGCTGAATAACAGCATTTAGCACTGTGAAAATTAAGGAAAACTGATTCTATACTCAGGGTTTTGGGTGTGTGTTTTTAACCCTGGGTGCCTCACCTTGTGAAGCATTTTAAGGTATTGTTACTCCTAAGGCTGCCACTGACTTCAGATGTCATGCTGCTGCACAGGTGAGTGCATCTTTACACTGCATAGACAAATTTATATTCAGGACCGAGGTGACAGCAGCAGTTTTGCTGATTTACACATGGACCTGAAGCTCACCACACTGCAACCAACATTTTCACATATCACGCTGCCCTCTACCAATACACATCTGTTTACAGCTAATGCAGATTTGGACCCATTATCAGGTCTGTGGGTGATACATTGTAGTCTGTGTGAGTAACAGGTTAAGTGCATCAAAGACCGCACATGCATATCAAGTAGAAAATGTACGTCACACTTACTCACAATGTGTATTTTGTCAATTAGACATTATATACGTTAGTAAATCTAGTTATATTTCTACAGCACCTCTCCAAATAGAAAGACAGAAATAATGCAGACCCCAATTAATATTTCTGAAGGTGCACCTGAATACATCATATCTTTTCTGCCATCTAATCTGACTGCATTTGGATCGATATGCCATTTCTCACCTGGATAATCCTCATTCAATATTAGCACACACCTTTTCCTGTTGATGTAAAAAGCAGGCTATTAACTATTTGGGACTCACAAAGCATCTGTCGCTCAAAAGTGGCCATGCTAATGGAGAAAACTGCGAAAAGCTTCGTGTCTCCACCCTCTGTTTTCCTCACTTCCGATATGTACTTTGTTTCTGTGCTAAAAGTTTAGTAAATAATAAAATTAAAAAAAAAATCCAAAATGGATAAGCATCTTTTCTAAGCAGTGTTTTCCTTCCCTTTGTTCTTCTAGGAGCCCGTCTTTTGTAAAGCCAGGTATTTGTTTACCCAGGCTTTTCATTAGCCCATGGCACTTCATCACTGTAAACAGTGCAGCACCATAAATCACCAGCTATGCTTGTTTTCCACCAATGCTGTTTAATTTAGTTCTGCTTAATTTGGCTGGCTAATTGCATGCATATTCAAAACAAGCTGGAGTATTGCGATGTTTATGCCACACATTATGAGCGGAAGAGCTCGAAACACGAAACCAGCCTCTTCTGAAGACGTGTTTGTTCCATCTGCACTCAAATCATTACAGATAACAACTGTGTAATGCTCCGGGGGAACTGAAATGCCACCTCATAATTTTTCCGCATACTGTGTCCATCACATTATATAGTCCAGCTTTCTTTCAAAGCACTGATGTGTTTTGAGAGACCCTGCGATTGTATTAAAAATGAAAGTGGCGCAGAAAATGGGTGATGGCAAAAAGATGACAACAAGGCCTTTTTCCACGCTCTTCCATATAGAGAGAGGGGAAAGATGGGTTACTGACAGCTGGCCAGCAGGAGCTTCCATGGGGGGGGTTTCTGGCAGAGAACTGCTTCTACACTTATAGAGGGAGGTTTACAGTGCTGTTGTGTGTGGCCAATGTGTGTGAGTGAAGATAAGACCCATGGCAGCAGCACTCCGTAGAGGATGGTAGGACACATTTGAGGCTCATGAAAGAGGGCTGTCAGGAAGGTTATCAGCAGGGTGTTGCAGCAGAGGCCAGGAGGACGAGACAGAGCTGCAGAGTGACAGACAGCAGGGATATCGGATCAACCAGGCAGAGAGAAACAGAACCATGACACCCACAAAACAGCTGGCTTTAACCCTGCTGCAAAATAGCAGCATAGGACTGTAACTGAATCAATTATTTATTTTAGAACATTGTAGTCAGGTCTCAGATTTCTGGGTCGTTAAGTCTATGAAGATTCATTTAAAAAAAAAAAAAAAAAAAAAAACACAAAGCATCCTAAGACCTGAGTGGGCAAGCGACAACGCTGCCTCTGATCTCCCGTGTTAAATTCATTGTACCCTGCAGGCCAGGAACCAAGTGAAAGGAGTTACTAGCAGGTAGCAGAGGGCAAGGAGATTAAGTAACAATGGCTCTTAGTCCCACTCCTGCTGAGACAAGGCTCAGATTTCCGATGGCGGTGCGTCCACGTCCAGCTGTGTGAGCGAGCATATTATATGCAGGGCCAAATTATACAGGTTGACAGACATGTGAACACACCCTATATTAGCCTCACACACTGACGCTTCATATATGGTCAAATTCTAATGCATCTTCCTCACTCTTAACCTCCAAACTCATCCATCACCTACTCGGCATCCAGGGAGGGAGTTAGAGGTTGAGATGAGTACGTGTGTTCGGCCTGGAATATGAGGTGTCATTGGTGTGGGGAGGGTCAGTGAGGATGAGTGATTAACTAAACCGCAAGTACACAGCCTCCCAACCCCCTAACAAGGCAGAGGATTTACATTCCATTGCATACCTGTCAGGAGATAGTCCAACAGTGAATAATAACACCGGACCAAATGTTGTGAACAGGCGTGAAGGCAGGCTGTGATAGGGACAGCTGAGGAAAAGAGGGCTGTAGTGAGAAGCATTACTCTGCTCTCCCTCCCCAGCATTAATGAAGACAAATAGTCGTTTATACAGATTGCATTACCATATTATACCATGGTGGGAGGGCGTAGGCAGCACTTGGTACTTATTTAATCTTTTTTTTTTTTAAACACCTACTCCACAGTTTAGCAAGGTTGTGCATCTTTTTTCATTATGCGCTAATACTTTGTTTGGCGACATTTTCATTTCCTAGATAATTGTTGGAATATAAACTGTGAAGGTTTTGATGAGTGCAGCAAGCTGCTTCTAAATCTAAATGGTGAACAATATCATTAATCATTTATATTACACAGGCGTAAAGTGCTTCAGCAACTATAGAAACGGTGCTGAGGAGAAGTGCCCTCTAGAAACCTAAAAAAGCCCACCGAGCTATAAAAAGTTCTACTTTAAAAACAGGCCATCTGAACACACAGAAAAAAGCTTTAATTACAACTTATAGTATTGCAGCCTGATAACGTATTTGCTTAACTAATGACATCTGGAGGCACGGCAGCATCACCACAATGGAACCTAGCAGGATCCAAACAATCATGCATCTTCAGATAAAACAAAAAAAATAAATAAAAATGTTGTTATCTACTGTATAAAACCAAATGCAATATAAGCTTAAGACAGATGTTGCCTTAAACACACACACACACACACACACACACACACACACACACACACACACACACACACACACACACACACACACACACACACACACACACACACACACACACTTTGTATAGTCTGTTCTATAAAGTCTGTTTTGATCAAATTCTGAAAATGTACCTCTATTATTTCTGCTGCAGCTAATCTCAGGCGGCCCTGATAAATGAAATAGAATATGAAGGAAGGAAATGTAAGCAAAACCTGGAACTAGTTGAGCACATGTTTAGACGTCTCAAGCTGTAACATAAAGAATGTTCATGACCTTTATACTCCAGTCTAAAATTACAGGATCCCTGCGTAACCCTGCCTCACCTAAGAATGCAAAATAATTCAGTATTGCCTCTATGAGGCACACTCATGCTACAGATTTCTTGACATGGAAAATGAATGGATCAAAAAATATAATGGACACTGGTGCAATAAAACATCTGGATGGGGAACTCTGGGAAAAGACAATAGTAGCTGGGCTCTAAGCTCACTCTTAAATCAGTGCCAGAAGGGATTAAATGGGGATAACTGGTAAGCAACTGGCTCTCATGTGGACTTAAATACTGAAGCAATGTATAATGTCCTGAAGTCGCAGGTAAGCTTGTTGGTAAGATCAGAGATGTGGGTGGAGGCACACAAACTTCAACCTTGAAAGGTGGGAAACTTTCTCTAAGCCCCTTGATGTTAGGATCCAAGGCTGGTCTCACTGACACCTGCAAAAGCAACAAGCCCATTGCTGACAAGGCTTGTCCTAGAAAGCCCCCCCCCCCTTTTCTGTCTTTCAAATAGTGGGGAATTATTTCTGCTTGAATTAAACATAAAACAGAACACAGCCTAGTAATAAATCAAAGTACTTTTTATACTGCAGCGTTCTTTGAAAGACAACTTAAAGACTTATCTCTTCAATTCCCACCCAATATACTTTGACATCCAGTGGAAATTGAATTAATCATCATCAAAAGGGACACTCGCTGTAAAGGGGGAGTTGAAAGAGGAATGTGTTAGTAAACAGTGTCCTAAACAAACTCTTCTGAGTGCCGCTCGACAGAAAAATAATGAGGGAGAGAAGGAAAGTGATTAAGAATGCAGCATCCCTTATTTAACTAATCACTAGCAGAGGCAGAAGAACGCGACTCTTATGAAAACCTCGGGGCCTAGAGCACATACGGTACAAGTAAACAGGAAACAGAAATTAAGTGGAAGCATGGAAGGATGAAAAATGAACAGGCTGACAAATTTGTTTTTATACATTTACATACAGAGTTTCACTACCCTCTGCCTGACATAAGCTCATGAAATTCTTTCAAATCAGAAAAGCTGCCACAATGAAATAAATCCAGCTGGACAAAATCTTCAAAACTAGCCAAAAAAAGACCTCTCAGTGGACAAAGATCATTTTCTGAATTCTCATTTATTTCAAGAACTGACGCTATCTGTAAGTAATGCTGATTGTTACAGACCAGGACTCTCATTACCTGCAGGTATGCCCTAAATACTCTTATGAGACTCTTCTCCTGCAAATGGGATTCAGGAGCTTCTTGCTTTTATAATGCCACATAAGAGACTTCACACAGATTTAAACATGTTCCATGTTACGATAGCAGACCTTCACTCCCATTAATAATGCTACAGATAATCTACGCAAACACAAAACTGTGCTATCCCAGTGATTTAGGACGGATCAGTTTTGAAATACTGACTGGCTTTTCAAGGCATTACATCAAACTTGGGATTCAACAGTTGTGATGAAAGCGGGCTGAGGACGTGGCATTAATTATATGCTTTATTGTTAGATATTAAGATGTAGCTGCGCATGTAAATTATATTAATGGCGTAATTTCCTTGAACTGCAGGACTGCGTGAAGTCCGCTGAAACAACCCATTAACAGCACAACACCACAAGGGGTGTCGCTCTTCTGCGTTGTAACTCTTTCACTTTATTGCAGTGCACCTAATCTGTGATTTCAAAGCACAAGGGGAAAAATAAAAGGCACATAAAATAGAGAAATGTGTAGAAATAATTAAACTATAAAGAAAGTTAATTACAAAAATGTACATGTGAATTATTTTTGTACGCTGCCTCACATGGTGAGTTTTGATTTACGCTGCCTTTCAGCGCAATTACTTTTGCACGTCTAAAACCCAAATTACAAGCTTTGCCACTTCAGGCCATGCATGTGTTTAATAATGCATGTGTGTTGCTTTTTATTTTTGCTGTGCATTAGAGACCACTTTGCCATATTTTATGTTTGTATAACGATCATCTCCACAGAAAGCCAGACAGCACTATTCTCGTCATGGAAAGAGAATAATTAACACTGCAAAAAGTGAAGGAGTAAACACAGTTTCGCTTCCTTCACTTGCACCCGTCACCCCATCGCCCCTTCATTTAAGCACCAACAAGTGTCACTGCGCTATTTGCACTTGCTAAACTTGTGTGCCTGCTGAAAGACTGATCTGAAGTACTTCTACCATGCCTTTGCTTTTTTTTTTTAGTCCACTTCAAGCTCTGGGGAATTGTGAAAGTAGCATACTGATAATGTCATTCTAATTAGGAAGGCATTTTCAAAGGGTGAAAACAGCACTCAGGACTCAAATGTTAACCAAATCATGACACAGCTAATAAACTGTAAATCAAGCTTGTAATATCGATTTTAAATAGCATTTTCGGAAAGTAAGTGATAACCCACAGGTTCAGGCATATATTCTAGCAAGAATATACAAAAAAAAGAATGGAGAAAAGAAAAGGAGACAATCCCCAGTCCCGCCTCCATTGGTACCTGTGAGGGATTTGGAGTCCTTTCTTCTGTGGGGATCTGATCCAGTGCCACTTACAGAGCCCTCGTAGCTAATGCAGTCATAACAAAGCAGAGCTGTTCAAGGATATAAAAGAAAAAAATATATAAAGAGAAAAAAGGGGCGGTGAAAAATAAAGTCAAGGACTGTTGATTTTGTTGAAAAAGGTTAAAAGGCTTTTTTTTTTGTTTGTTTTTTGTTTTTAATTTGGGGTGCATATTTATATTTCAAACGCATATCTTTCCAGGAACAGCCCTGTTTGATGTTATGGCTGTGTTAGCCATGCTGAAGCTCTTAAACCACAGTGACTACCTGGACCTACATGCACCTGCACAACCAATCATGCCTCCCTGAGCAGCTTAGGTATCAGCTTAGTTTAAACAGGCAGGAGTTGGATGAAAACAGTAAACAGCAGTCTGGACACCTGCAAAATGAAAGTAGCAGGTGCATTAACAGAGGAGGAAAAAAAATAAAAGAGAAAGCTTAAAGAGAAAAGTAAAGGCAGCAGCAGAAGCCTCATAACCTGACAGAAGCCATAATCAAATTTGTTAGAGCTGGAAAAACAGATGCCCGGGTTAGTAAAGAGAAACAGATTCAGATTACGTTGCGTTAAAAGCTTGACAGTTGAACAGTTATTGCCAGAGTCAGTCTCTGTGCATTTGGCATTGAAACAAAGACTGTGCAACAGATTAAGAAGAAAAAAAATCAGCTCACATTTTGATTATAATGGAAAAATGTTTTGTTTTTTTTTCCAGAGTATTATGCATTCCTTGTTCAAAAGTCCTCTCTGCAGTATTTTACTTACTTCTTTCTGTCAAAAGCTACAGTGATGTTTAGATTCCCCCTTCAGTGGTCATAGTAATGTTCAGTTAGCCCTACCTGCAAAGGCTTTGGAAATCCTCTCCTTCTTCCACTCCCAGGGCTGGTCATACTCCTCAGGCGGTCGCTCATCATCCTGTGGTAGTCTGCTTTCTCTGGGGCAGCGCAATCGGTCGGGGTCCGAGTCGCCACCGTTCTCGGCTGGCTCGTATGGTGTGTCGTACAAGGGAAGCTGCCTCACAGGTCCTTCCTTAGGGCCTCTCCCACCAGACCTGATCTCTAAAAAATGAGAAGAAAGACTCATTGTTAATACCAGGTTTCTGACATAAAACTTTATAGATGAAAGCTATAAAGTTATGACTGTAGGTCTACTACTAAACACAAAGGCAACATATTTTATCAGGCCTGAAGTGCACATTTTTCATAAAGCATAAGAGTATAGAAGAAAAAAAAGATATATTTGAGATCATTTGACCAGAAGACTAAATAGGCTCATATTTTCACTTTTAGCATCCTTGTTAATATAACTGCAGCCAATAACATCAGTCTGAGGGCTAAAGGGCACAAACAGCATCACCATTGGTTATTGTGGTTAGTAATGAACAATTTCCAGGCATAAATAGGAAAAAAACATCAAACTAATAATGTAATAACTTGTGCTGAGGCAAGCTGTCCAAACATTGCCGTGTGTTGTAAAATAATAAGAGAATGAACTTGGTCTAGAATGTCAAACATGTTTCTTATCTAGCAGCTAGAGGCATCTCAGTGAAAAGCCATATGTAAAATACCAGCAATAAACCAGGCACTGCAGTAATTAATAAAGACATAAGATGGCTGCAGATGGCAGAGGTGCTGTGATATCAGGTACAGGGAACTGTCAAAAGCAGGGTATTCTCACTTAAATCCCCCATCAACAACAGTCAGAAAGCAAAACTGTGCATGAATAAATTGAAAGGTACGGCCTCCTACAACTATTATTCAGTGAATGGCGGTGACAGTTTGCTGTTTGCAGAAAGTGGGAAGTGAGTCTGCAGTGAAATAAAAGGTTGAGCTCATGCAAAAACAGTTCTCTGTGTAAGGCAAAAATCACACAGCAGTCCTGGATGAGCATGCCCATCACTGTCAGAACAGAGCTGAAGATAAAGTACCAATTTTCTTTCTCTCTGTAACATGTAATGACTCTGTGAAACCAACAGAAACTGTCACAAGCATTATGATAACTCTGCAGAAAATTATGTAAAAAAAAATGTCAAAGGGCCAAATAATGTCCCTAATCCTCATGTCACAAATATGAAGCAAGCAAGCAATTCTTTGATATCAAACATTTCTTTTTAGCCCCAGTTTAGTTCTGAAGCTCCATAAAGCCATAAAACCATTCGGCTGATCCCCTTTGGAGTAGAACTAGTTTAATGGTTGGTTTTAGTGGTGAATCCCAGAATAATTCATGATACAATAAAAGAATGATAGGCTAGCCACAATAATAACAGTATCACAATACAGCACATCTCCATTCACTGTACGACAGTCTTCTATAATATCTGTGTAACTCAAGAAAAAATAAAAGCCCAAAAAGAGACAGAAAAACATTTATTATGTCCTTATTCACTGCACTGTGGAGTCACCACAGAGAGCCGTGAAGTAATGAATTCATTTAGATGACATGCAAGTTTTAATAATATAAAAATACAGATATTTTGCACAAGTGTATTGATCAGGTATCACATGAAGACATACTACATATTTTATCTCCAACCTACATAATGTATGATATACTGAAGATTTCATGACAACCTTTGCGCTACCTGTCAGCATTTCTTCATCTGACCTAAAGCATTGGCTAGCTACACGAACACAATTCATCACCGACTGTCACTGGTGACCTAATACCTTAGAAAATGGGAATACATGATTCATTTCCACAGAAAAATAAAGAGTTTGTGGTTTTTTTCCAGAATGACCTGAAAATTTGTCAAGATTTTTTCCCCCCACCAAGAATGGCTGCCTCTTGAGAGAGAAAAAAAAAAATTATATATTCTAGTTAACAGCTTAGAGCGCAACCTCTCAGAAGCAGCTACTTTGGTGCATGTGCCACTCATCTAAAGATGAAATGCAGGAGAGGATTTAAAGTGCCAGAAAAGACACAGCGGGACAAAAAGAAGAGCTACTAGTCTCTCAGCGTGGAAGTGATTTTATCTATCATGGTGGCTGGACAAAAACAAATGCGGGCATAACGGCATTATACCTTGTGCAATCTTCACACAGTTCAGAAAAGGACCCGCATTTTTTTACTTTGGTAATCTCTTGGAACATACACCATTAAACAGTTTCTGGAACATTGCCAGCTTATCTGTAATGACTTTCTCCATATAACTGTTGCATTTGAGGAGCAGAACTGTCAGTTCAGTGTATTTTATTTAATCCGCGAGTCATGATGCAAATCTATTTAACATCAAATGACCACAACTAAGATGCATGGACACCCTTTCACTCTCCATGTAAGAAGGTGAAAAAGAGCTCACTATGCTAATGAAGCATCATGCCCTTGAGAACTCTCCTTCTCTCCCTCTTCTATCGCTTCCTCCCGTCTCCAACCTTCCTCTTCACACATGAAGTTGTTAGCAGCCTGCACCTTTCCTCCTGGGCCACATGAAGCTGTTAGCGGCCAGCACCACCGTAGAGCAATGCAATGTGAAGAGAATGAAATATTATGCCACACTACTGCATAATTGCCTCTTAGCCCAAGGGAGCTCTTGCGGAAAAATGAGCAATGCATTGAGTCTAATGGAGCTACCCGCCGCTGGTGGTGGTGGTGGTGGTGGTGGTGGAGGGGTGGAGTGAGGTGAGGTTGCCAGGTCCCGTATCTCAACATAATCCCACATTAGGCAAACTTGCACTCTTTGATCTCTGCAGTTAAAAGGCTTGGTGTTATGAGATCCTGGCATGATTAGGTCCAACCTTCTTGGTTGCAGAAGAACAAATAGCTTTAGAAGAGGGCGAAGTAAGTAAGTTGGGGGGGGGTTACACTGGTGGGGTGAGTAAACCATGTGGAAAGAACGTTTAATTGGAGGCATGTTGGCTTCAATAAACTGCTGTGGTGGACTGACACTCCCCGCTAGCTCACCAGAGCAAGGCCTCGTGTGTAGAGCCAGAATTTCTTTTTTTTTTTTTTTTTTTTTTAATTTCATTCTTCCTTCCAACCTCCCTTCCTTGCTCGTTTCCTAGGTCTTCCCTCTTATTTTTTTCTGTCAGTTCCTGTTGATACATGTTTAGTAAACTGGGAGGAGACACATATGTCAAGGCAAATTACAGAGACAGGCCTGACCGTGGGGTTGCATGTTGCAACACTGCTGCAGTCTATATTTTGTATTTGACCTCTACCCTGTGTTGAGGGTCAGAAGTCAAGCACCACACCCTCCCTTGATGTACCTCATACCTTCTCCTCCCTGGATGTCAGAGTTCCTGTCCAGATGCTGCACTTCCACTTTTTGCTTTTTACAACTCTTGTGTTCACACCCCCCCCCCCCCCCCCCCCCCCCCAAAAGCTTGGAAAATCTGATTTACTTCTTTATGTCTTTTTTTTTTTTAAGGCGACCAGAAGATAAAATATAAAACAAACATACAAACAAACAAAACTTCACTTCTAAACTGCAAAAATATTTTAAGAAACATTAAGTTTAATATAAACAGGATTTTCCTGGTTCACTATGCACATAAGCACCACTGGTCCACAGTTAGTTAAAGTAATGTCTATGTATATTCTTTTTATTTCTGGTAATTTATTTAAACAACAATATACTTAAAGTAATTATAAGAAAACTTAGTGACTTTTCCTTTGGGGGAAGGGCCAAAACCTCTCTAGGGGGGTGACAACATTTTTTTGTATGCAGGAAAAACCCCAATGCAGTGCACCACCCTCAACAGGGTTTCAAAAGCCATGTAGTGGCAGCAGTCTAACACCCACAACCATCTGTTTAGTGCTACTGAGAAAGATGTTTGTGATGGCAGCATACTGCTGAGAACTGAACATCTGCCTTTGCGCTAAGAAGCAGTTTTCCCTAATGAGAAAAGACAAATCCTGCATGAGAAAATATAGGTGTCCACAACTGAGGTTAAAAGAATAGGAAGAAAGAAAATATCTCTTTCAAAACAAGTGGCAGATCCGGTCTTTGTTTTTCTTTATGTGGTTCTAAACTAAGGAGATTAATTCTGAGACAGAGGAACATGTTCCTAGCTATAAATCGAGGGAGGCTCCTGTTCTACTTACTGCACGAGGAGCCCTCTGGGTATATTATCATGGCAGTGCGAGGGCAGACAGAAAGCTCTGGATTAAATCAAAAAACATTAACTGCAACCAACCTGGCAGCCGCATCCTGCTGCACATGAAGAACTGATCAAGTAATCTAGCCATCATCATCCAGACTGCTTCTGTGTTATACTTCCTCTATTTCCATTATTACCGGCCAGTAAATTCACTGCATTTGCAAGAAAGTAGCAAACAGCTGCATAACTGCGCTTTTATTGCAAGGCTAAAGAGTGTAATATGTAAAAGAAAACCACATTTATCTGCCTCTCTGGTTGACTACCACCCACTCACACTGAGCCAGAGAGAATTTGCTGCTGTGAAGCACTTTAGGGGGCACAGGGAATATCTGGATTTGATTGAGGGCATCTCTTGAGCACTAGTCAAGGATTAAATGTGACTGACTTTACACCCCTAGAAAACAATGTGCAGAAAATACCCAGGCTTAAGGATTTGCTCTGCCTGCTCTACCAGCTAAATCACTCTTAAAAGAAATCATTTATCATTTGAGTTGGCTTGCTTTTTAACAAGGTGAATTTCTGCTGACAGCAGGTCCTTAAAGCGTATTACAAAATATAGGATTTTGAAAAATTAAATAAAAAAAACAACAAATTTTTCCAGTGTATTAAACAGATAAATTTAATTGCATTTGCTTCACAAACATTAACTGCTACAACAATATCATGACTCTTAATTCTAAAAAGTAATTTTGTAAACTGTGGTGATGGCCCTTCCAAAGGCACATAGTGAACAGAGGTAAGTAAGGAACTGGTTAAATCCACTGCAGCAAAGTTTTGTAGCAGTGAGACTTTGCTGTTGCTTTGATTTCATTCTGTTTGATTAGTCTGTGAAGAGCAAACAGGGTTGATATAGTCTTCAAAGGCAGAGACTTGAGCAATATCGGGGGCCACCCACAGGTACTGTGTGTCAGTCAGAAAGCCGGCTGACAAGTGAAGGTGTTTGTTCGTTGACCCATGGCGCCCCTGTGTTTAGTATCAATCTGCTTAGTGAGTTGAGCCAAGAGGAGGCTCTTGCTGCTGACTGTTCCCGACAGACCTCTGGGAGAAAAGCTTAAATAAACAAAGGCAGCACACTCCTGTCATCTTTGTGCTTGCATTTGCCTTAATTTTGATTTCATCTTTACATCTCATAGAACAAAAAACAGAAAATCCTAAATACATCTGTTCATTTGTAAGCTTTTTTACAGGCTGACCCCCCCGATTTCATGTTTAGCAAGAGTTTGTAAAGATTTTGTGAAACACTCAGCTGTAATTTTTTTTTTTTTCCTATCCATGTTCATACTTTACTGTGACAGGTTTGTCCACGTGTGAGGAGGACGTGTGAGTGTGCATGCTGCTGTGTCTCCATCAGCCTCCTGCAGACAGAACAAAAACAGCCATGTCGTTTGTTCTCTTTCTCCTCCTTCCTCCAGGCTTACACTGTACTTGAGATGGATACACACTGAGGCCTGTGACAGTCTCTCTCTCTCTCAAACACACACACATTTTATATATATATATATATATATATATATATATATATATATATATATATATATATATATATATATATATATATATATATATTTTATGGGAAGCCTGGAAACCACGTCTCACATCTAGTCTATTCATGCTTGGTCCAGAAAGGAGAATATTTTGGGTCTTGCCACACTATTTTTGGTTTGTGCTTTCCTGTAATTTCTGTTTCTGTTGGAAGCTGTGCTTACTGAGAAACAAATGCCACACAGTGAGAGGCACTTGTTAGCAAACCCACAGAGATGGGTCACCTTTGTGAACGGTTGAGAAAAAAAAAAAAATCTATCAACATTATTTAATACAAGGCATAAATGTATGTTAACTTCAATGATGGGATAAAAAAAAAAAAACTTGTATCAAACATAGAAGAAAGAGTTCAAACCTGTGCAGCCTGTCACACATCCTAGTGAGGGCATGCCTGTGTTAGTGTGTGCACATTATGCGTAAATTGTTTGTTTCTCTAGCTGCCCTGAGGGAGCAGAAGATGAACAGTGTCTTCCACAACACACTGACATGTATATGGATTCATTCCCTTACTGGAGCAGAGAGTAAGCCTAAAGAGACAACATACACAAAGCAGAAAACAAGACAGAGGCGGGTGGTGACGGAAGTAAGCCAGACAAAGCAACAAGCAGAGAGGGAGAGGGAGAGGAAAGCGTTGGAAGGAGACAGTAGGGATGTATTAAAAAAAAAGAAAAAGACAGTGACAGGGAGTGAAAAGAGAAAGGGAGGAGAAAACAGAAAATTAGAGACAGTCAGGTGCTGCAAGTTCGCCACAGAGGGAAAAAAAGAGACAGCGACAGGAAGTCGAGGGGAATGAAAGCGGGAAGCACAGATGGAGGGAGTGTGGGGCAAAAAAAATAAATATACATAACAGCACAGGGCTCTAATGAACAAATATCACTTGAAGGTTGAGGTGAAAATACACTGAGATATGAGGTTGAGTAACAAATTCACTACTGTGTGAAGTCAATTTGTTTCAATTAAGAGGCAGATTTACACATCATCTTCATGTAGAAACACTTGAACATAGTCTTCTTGTTTCTCTATGTGATCAGTTATGTCTGCCTTTTCATTCTCACAGCAGGGGAAAACCTTACTAATCAGTCACACCATTAAAAATCATTAACAGATTATTAATATTACATTTATTGAAGCAGGAAGTCCCATCGAGATCACATCTCTTTTACAAGAGAGACCTGGCCAAGTTAGCAGCCATACAAACTCAAAACATCTAAAAAGTGCTACAAATACAACATAAAAGAACTACAACATAATATACAATTTACAAAATTCATAACATAAAGCATTAAGGGCCTCTCAGGAAAAACATCCACAAGTTTCCTCAGCTGCATTCTTTATGATGTTTTTAAATTCACCAGCTGATTAAGGCATGTTTAAGTCTAGCTCTTTCTGTAAATTAATCCATGTCCAAAGCAAATCTAGGCACATCAAAAACAGCCATTTAGAGGAGCATAGCTGCTAACTATTGGTGTCGGGACAAAGAAAGCTACAAAAGTAAACTGGAAGTTTATACCAGAGATGTCTTCTGTGAATCCTCTGTGATGGCCAACCCTCCAAATCACAAAGTGAGTCAAAGATTTTTAATAACGTACAGATGCACAGTACACCGAATCAAGCATACACAGTGTATCCCCATAATCAATCACAGGCAGAAGAGCATCTTCCACAAGTTTTAAAGCAACATTTATTATTTACTGACTTTGATATGCAGACTCGAGTAGCTGGGGATTGAAATGTCAGCAACCATATGACGGAGCCCAGGGTGTTTGACCCGGCCTCTGTACTCCTCAGATTCCAATTTGATCAAGCTTCCTTTGGATGCCCAGAATGAGTCTGACTTCTAGGGGCACTACTCTAACTTCTGTGGGTCGTGCCCCTTGCCAGACACCACTTAACATCCTCAGAGATCCAGTATCCATACAGTGACAGATCAGAGCCATGTGCATGAAGGGAATTTACACAATACTGGTTTTAATGTTATAGCTGTGTGGTGCATGGCTATCAATCTGCACCTGTTTGCACCAAACGTGATGAAAATCCATCTAATAGATGCTAAAGCTAAAAATAAGGATGCCAACCTGCGAGCGACATTGTCTGAGAGCCATGAATGTCTACATAAAAGTCGAGTCCGTGCTGCAGTAGACGAAAACCCATGGGATCGGCAAAGTCACCAAAATTTATTCTCTAGGGAATTCAAAATACCCTTGACAAATTTTACTATAATCCTTCTTAAAGTCATCAAGATATTTTACAAATGTCAATCTGACTGTGGTGCTAAGACACGCTCAGAGGATTATAACAGAAAGATTCAATTCAATTACAATCCATTCATTGTTTAGGAGATATTTGAGTTTTGGCCAAAGTGCTGGACTACTCTCCAACTCACTGATATTGCTGTATTATGCACTATGCAGCATTGTGAGGTCAAGCCCTAAACACAGACAAACTTAAGACTTGAATAAGTCTTGAGTTAAGAGTAAGAGTTGAGCTCCCTGTTTTCATTTAAACGATCACTAGCTGACAGAGTGTGTCAGTAATGAGTAATTGACTGGATTTTCTGATTAACATGGGATCGTTTAACACTGTAAATCGACTCCCTGTGATTTGATTCTCCTCTCACTGTGTGAGACTGGTAATGCCTCGCCTACATAAATGCCTGCCCACTGCAGGACCACTGCATATAAGGTGGCATTGATCCTCTGCGTAACAGCAATCACAGCTCATTAGGACTGAGGTAAAAGCTCATTAGCAGAAGATGAATGGGAATGGTGGCTTGGACAGGTGCCCGTCTACCTACATGAATCACAGAACAGCCCGAACAACTAATTCACGCAGCTCCACCAAGAACAAACAGAAGACGAACGGTAGATCAGCATACTGACACGGTGACAGCAAGTACAGATACAATTAGTCATTCGCTCTCCCTGTCAACTGTACTGCAATAATAAAAATTCCATTTCAACTGACAGTCAAACACACAGAAGCTGAAATAATTTCTCAACAAACAAGTGAGGGAGACTTGACGTGAAGCAGAGACAGGCTGCTTGGCTGATGCTGCTGGATGCAGAGTGTCCCACAGCCTTATGGGAGCAGAACAATTTTTTCTGACGGCTGCAGCTCTGAGCCATGCTATGCTCTGTAGCTATTGTTCCTGAGCTGAGATAAGACTTGCGGTGGATTAGAGGAGAGTGCATCCAGAGTTCAGGTTGCGTATAGCTGGTGAAAGGAAAAGACAGCATGGGAATGGGATTGGTTCTGGGAATGGAAATGGGAAGAGGAGAGTAGATAAAGAGAGGACAGGAGAAATAAAAAGGACAGGAAAGGATAGTTGAGTCGGTAAGCGCCTCCTGTCATGATGCCTAATCTGCTTGGGTGGTCACAAAAGAGGGAGACAGGGGAATCAGATGACACGTGGATGTGGCTATGATGTATTGCCACTTCATGCCTCTACTCCATTGGGGGTCAATAGCCCATTAATGTTGATAGGCCTCCAGCAACAGTCAGCAAAGACCCTCTTGCACCCCCACCACCTTGCTGCCACAACCTTCAACCAGCTCACATTCCTCCAGGGAATGTTGAGACTGCTCACTCTACCCTTCTGTGTTGGAAAGAAAATACACTGGAAAGGAAAAAAAAAAAAGGACATTGGAAAGAAAAGTCCAATTTATGGCACAAAAGCTACAACTCTATTGGGAGACTGTTTGAAATGTAAATAAAACAGAATGCAATGATTTGTGTATATTTAAAAAAACAAATCAAATGTTTAAATTGAGAAATTTTAGATGATATATATATTTAAAAAATAAAGATGACAGAAAAATGATGAAATTCCTGAATTCTTTGCAGTTTAAATCAATAATATTTCTTGAATTCAGCATTTCATATGATACAATTCTCACTTAAATATACAGTTTATATGATCTGCAAATCATCGCCTTCTGTTTTTGGTTCGATTTTACACAGTGTCGCAAATATTTTGAAATAAGTTTGTGTAATACAGACATAATCATCCTGGTTGCTTGGATTTCCAATTATATCCCCCCCAAGAGCCTAGCTCCAAAGAAATCCAACTCACACTCACACTTAAGCAGTGAAGACGCTAAGCATGAGAATCTTGTGCTTTTAAGCGTTCATTTTTTTTCCTACATTTTCCCTTATTGTGTGATAATCCGATAATCTCTCCCTGCAGCACAACAATGCAGACAGAAGACGCAGCCTAGAAATATGAGGAAAATTAAGTTCTATCACCTCCACACTTAACAGAGCTGACAGTCACAGTACTCTCCTTAGGCTGTCTCTCATTAGTGGAGATAGATGCATGCTCAAACGCTGACATATTTTACTCTCAAACTGGGTTACAAACAGAGGACAAATCGTTTCTTGTGGCAAAATCATACAACCTGAACTGTGTATGACCTCAGTTTTGCTAGTTGTAATTCACAGGAAAGCCTAAACTACAAATACACCCAACGTGCACTCAAACAATAAAGCAAAATGCCACTCTTGCCATTTCATCACTTCAAAGTCATGGCTCATTTATGAGTCATAACAGCATAAATGAGGACGCAACTGCAGCGAGGAAGAAAACAGTGTAATTAGTTCAACAGAAAGGCATAAATATTTATTATGCCAAAAAAAGTTGGATCTTCGAGCTAAAGCGGAGGTAGATAGGGAGATGCCAGAATGCTTGGTATTGATTTGTTCTCTTTTTCTGAGATAGCTACTTTGGTTGGTGCAGCATTGTGACCTGCGTACCAATCCCTCTATCCCAGAGGACGTACATGTCCTTGGGGGAAACGTGCATTAGCAAGCCTCTGCCAATGCAAATAGTTACACAGCATTGACCGTGGTCTCTCTTGACATGTGTGCTGTTTTGACCTTCAGACGAGTGATGCCTCTTGGTAGGTGTTCCCCACATGATTACAAATGAAGAGAGTAAATACAGTAAGGATGGATTACCACTATAAGCTGCTAACAGTGTTTACATGACTGCCTGCGATCGGATCCCTGTCACCCTGCTTCTGAGCAAATGAAACAACACGACTGCCACCAGATTAAACAATGGGAAACACTAACAAGTCCTTCTTAGAGGAAGAGGGGTTCTGAATAGACACTGATTAACAAGATCTCCACAGCCAGCTGTGGCATACTTGAGCCAAAATGCAAAACCAGCTAATTATTTGATAAAAGTCTTCTTTTGCAAAACGTGTAAGAAAACTCTCAAAATGGCATAATGTAACCTGTGCCCTTTGTACAGAAAATGATTCAATTTTTACAGTCTGGACTGAAGTGTATTCTGCCAACATCAATAAATGGCATTTAGAAAACAAACTCCTTTGAGGTCAGACATAATTGATAACTTGATCACTCAGGCATTTCTCCTGTACTGGTTTTGTTTCTGCCATTCAACTTGATCCTCTATAAAAAGAAAAGACAACCAAGGCAGAGAAGTGGCTCCAACTCTATAATGGTAGACTGGATACTGTTTTTCATGTTTTATGTTTCTGCTGGAATGTATCTGTATAAAGGCCCGCGGTCTAACATTTAATGCAGCCAGTCCAACCATCAGATATGAATCACTGCAATTAGCCAGAGCCTAATTAAAACCTACCGGACAAGTGCCTGGTTACAGCTTGAGGCTGTGTTGTTGTTTACGCCAGCTTAACTTTACACATATGTGCTGGTTTAAAAACAAACAAACAAGAACATGAGCAAAATGATTAACCTAATACATGTCACTCCTCTGGTGCCTTTATGCACTCTGGTCTTTGTATCTGTAATATACCCAGTGAGCTGCACAAGACTGAAAGTCTACTGTATGTGTGTGTGTGTGTGTGTGTGTGTTAGTGTGTTTGTTGTCTGTCCTCTTCAGCTTCCATTAGATCAGACATTAGACAGCCTGGAGAGAAACCTCTGATAAAGTCCAGTCAGACCTCTCAGCTCTGTCCAACCTGATTCACTCTGACAGGACAGATAGACCAGAGCTGGGAAGGCACATGAAATATGACCTAACAGTAGGGCCACAATATTGATTATAAAACTAAGGTAAGAAAGACAGAACAATTTTTAATGTGCAATAAAACATCCAAATGCGCATTGTCGTTTGTCTGCGCAACCAAACCACATCAAGAACTGAGTTTTAGACAGGGAGGTGCAGCAAAGTCCTTATATGCTCTCATGAAATCTCTCTTCATTTTCATGTGCCTACCAGTTGGCACAAATATCCTAACCAAGCTCCCAGCAGGTGTAGCTGAGTGCAGACCTGCCCGAATACAGTGCAGACTGGAACAACAAACACAGTGGTAGCAGATGGTCATTTGCATCATTTTCTCCTGCACCATTGTGGCACTGAGGAAATGGCAGAAATGCAGCATCAGAGAACGGGTTTTAAGCAATATTTTACCTGTTTATGAGATGTGCAGATAAAGAAATCAAATATGAAAGTTGGTCGTCCCGATGAATGCATCCACAAGCTGAAATGCATTGAAATCATAAAACAGTTGCTCTTTCTTACTACAAGTGTTGCTGGGATATTCAGATGCAAACAGCTAAGCAAACAGGAAATTTACAGCATATTATTATTCTTTGAATTCATGCCCGTTCCTGTTATCATCTCTCACTTGTACAGAATTTATAAAACCATCATAAAAACTGGAGTAGCCATGTGACAGGCATGTATTGATTTTCTTTTTTTATTAAACCTTTTTTATCTTATTTTATTACATTGTCGTAGCCATGACATTTCATGACTCTCATAAGCCTTTTGATTGATTTGTCACACAGTATCGAAATCAAAATTATTGATCCTTTGTTGGTATTTAAGTCAATATTTGACAAAAGTGCATGGGATGATCCATAATTTATTTATTTATTTATACAAGGGATACGTTTTAAAAATTTCATCAGCTTTCACATGGCTCAGTTAATCACAGGGCTTTAAAATTCATGGCGAGAGCTTACACATCAATACTGCTGAGCACCTGCCCCTGAGGAGTAAACAAGACAATGCAATAGCTGGCAAAAAAGAGGAAAAGAAATGTCATTTCAGAAGAAAAGAATACATGGCTGTCAATTTATATTGTTTCCAACCAAAGCTGATTCAACAAAAACTCCCTATAAAAGTGACGTGTAGTTATGGTGAAGATTAAAAACACACTTCGTGCCAATGTGTGCCTGTGGTGACAGTATGTCACGAAACTCAAACATCACTGCAGTCTCACTCCAAATGAGCCTTCTAATTCAAATCTTCTTCAAATTTGCTTTATTCACACTCTACAAGGAGCTATCCCATAAAAGCAAGCTCATCTTCCTTAATGAGTCAAACACAAAACAAAAACTCCAGATGACTGAGCAATGAATGCTAATCGACCCCGAGGGTGCACTGTAGAAAATGAGCTCTTGTAAACAAAACTGATTACCAACAAAAAAGAGAAAAAAGTTGCAAAGTAAACCTTGACTAACTAGTTCTATTGCTCAATCATGAATACATTTTTCAAACACCTTCTGCAGTACTGCCATCCTTAAGTGGGATATTACATACAGCACTTCATAAACTGCTGTAGCAGGACTAATTTATGGGCGGCTGATTGATAGTGTGTGGAAATGAGCGTTAAAGATTTTCAGCTTATTTCTTTGTGACTTCGGACTAAAGTGCTGCCATGCCAATAAAGCCTTGCAATGAAAGTCCCCAGCATCAGTATATAATTCTGAAGGTAGGATCTCTGCATTTGCTTCTGGAAATATGAAATATCAGCAGAAGTTTAATTTCACTTTTTTTTTTTTTTTTTAAGCACAGCTACATTGTGCTTGGTTATTTACACTATTGATATTCCCAGAATAACACTATACTTCTTAAGCTTTAAAATTTTACTTATGCTGTCTTATTTTCATGTAACATGCAAGAATGTTTAAATTGGTGCTACCCATCAGCAAAATTGGTCTTGTGGACAATATCCCACTGGAATCATAAGCATATCCCGAGCTCATCTTTAAAAAAAAATGCAATCTAATATAATTACAGAAAGTGAAAAACAGTAAAATCATTACAAACATGATTTAATCAGATAAGATCAAGGAAAGACAAACACAGCCGCCTTCATTCATAGTTAAACAAGGCTTGCAATGTAATAATACTATGTCACTGTCTACTGTGCCAGGCCCCACACCCTTTTTACACTTTTATGACACCTCTCTGTTGGCTGGACCCCAGACATGTGCCTGCAGTATGCCACGTGGGCTTCTCCACAAGTTTTGCCAGCAGCAACAGCGGCAGCACTAGTCGTTCCTCTGCCAAACATCCGTCAGCACTCCGCTGATTTTTATAGTCCAAGTTCCAAAAAAACACCACCAATAAAACTACAGTTTTCAGGCTGATCTCTGCCAGCACTGTGTTTTGGGAAGGACAGTGTCACTACTGCAGAACAGCTATTAACATTTGACCGGAATCAGGCTTAGGAGATGCATTGCAATGTCCCTTAGAATATATTCATACCCCGCCTCTAAAAGTCAGTGGGAATCCTGTAAAAACACCCATGCCAATAAAAACTAGATGAAGCTGAGTGAGTAATTTTTGCCTCATCCCTTTCCCGGATCCAATAACGGTTTGTGCCATAGTACAGGAAAAAAAACAAAAAAAACACACAAATTACAACAGAAGGTTGATAAGACTGCCAAGCTATATGGCTCATACCACTGATGAAGCAGCAGAAGTTGGTGTGATGGTATAAGTTAAAAGAGTGGCTTGTTTGCACTCTGTCACTAACTCATTGCCATGCATGTGCAGGAAAAACAAAAGCAAAAATACAGGAATTTCTTTTGTTACATTAAGATTTATAGTAGATACAGAAGCTATTGCAGGCAGTGAACATGTAGTAAAGATGAGCCAAGCTAGGTTTTACTCTCCCACTTCTTCCACTGTTTCCCTCAGGAGTGTAATCATCCTCCATGCGGTTTGGCCGCCTCCTTCAACCCCAGCAGGAATGCCTTCTCCACTGCCAAAATCCCTTTCACAAAATGTGGATGCAAGCAAAACACAAAGAGCCAGGCCGTCGAGCAGGATGAAGCTCATTCTGTCACTAGGGCAGGGAGCGTGTTATCAAAGTGTTATGAGCAGCTGCCGAGTATGTTTTGCAGGAATGCCAGTGTTGATTTAAGCCATCTCTCTCTGTACGTCACACTAGTTGGAAGGAATGCCATGCTGCCCCCTTTCTTTTTTTAACAATACTTATTCACGTACTCAAGCATAAACAAACACACACATACAGAAAGCTCCACTTTAGGTTAAACCCATCCATTACTGAGGTCTAAACACAACTGAGCCTGCACACCTGCTGTTAGCCTGGTATTTAGCTGGTCACAGCACCGGCAAGTGAGAAGCTTGTGGATTCCTCTCCTCCTGCAGCTGTGTGGGCGACTGTATTCAAAAAAGTCCAAGTTAATGAAAGGTCACCTGGTATACACAAATATGAGACCGGTAGTTACGTGTACACATTTCACGGCACAGATGATTGGCACAAATGTGTGGAGAGTACACAAGATGCATACCAGGGGCTGATAATCACACGCATACCCATGGATGTGCTGCAAAAAATACTCACTACTCCACCTCCCTACAGAGTAACAGGGGTGGGCTGACAAGACCCATCCGGCTCAGAGCTGCTAACACATTCTTGCACCTGCTGCCTCCTGACTGCTCCTCATCCACTCTCTTCAGGGAGCACACACACCGGATTCCACACATGTTAGGTGGCTGACTGTTGAACAGTCATAATCTTTCTGCTATGCACAGTTGTGGTGTTAACTTCTGACAAGTGTAATTCTAACTTGGGTTCTCCATTTTCTCCAATGAATAAAACATAGTTTTGCTGAAAAGGAGCCTCTACAGGACTGACAGGAAATTAGGCAAATGAAGAAATGTTAGCGGGCAGGAAGAAAGCAATCTCTGAATCTTCTGCAGGAAGTAAGTAAGTTGATTTATGCCAAGTATGAAATCTATACTGCACGTCTACTTGTCTAAGTGTGCGAGTGTGAAATGCGTGACAGTCAGGCAAAGAAAGAAACATGTCGGCAGACTGCGCCCTAGAAAACACATGGAGGAGACAGAGGCTCTAGTCCTGTGGGTGTGGAGATGAAAGACTGAGAAGTCTGACTTCTTGCACTTCCTGCTGAGACATAGGAAGCTACCAAAATCCTGTCAGGAACAGGAGGGGCCAATTTCTCCTGGCTCAGATTCTCCATAACTTGTCAGCTTCTGCTTCATGCACTACAGCCAAAGGGGGGGAAAAAAGTTTGTTGAGTGACATTATCGCTTGTTTCTGTGTGTACACTGTGTTATCGTGCCATAAGAGAAAGAATGATTCAACACTTACAGTATTCTGCTAACTCTAAATAACAGTGGGAAAGACAAGAATAATGTCGGAAGCGTCTTATCATCATGCTCTGTGTGTACTGACATTTTCCACTGCTGTTGTGTAAATTCTTGTGGACACAGTGTGGAGGATGTGGCACCAGCAAACGCATTCTCCACTGGCTAAATGATAGCTGACCTTTCCACTGGCAGCCTGCAAAACAGGGAGCCCAGCTCACAAGCGAGTCCTGATAGGACACAAGGAGCGGAGTGGCAGATGAGGCTGAAAAATATTTACGGCTCCAGGAACTCATGAATACACACAAACGGATGAAATAGATGACACGGTTGTTGCAGATGAGGAGGATTATCCCATCCTTACGGTTTTGTTCCCTTGAAATGGTTAATTTTGAATGGCTGTCAGCATGCATTAGCAGGGTTCATTAATAACATTCATTAGCCATTCAGGGTCTATTTGAACAGAGCATCAAGAATCTTCAGCCTCCCCTGGCTCCCGTCCTGATACACTTACATGGGCCGTGTAATGCCTGCAGGACAATTCAATTAGGAAAGAGGCATTTGATCACCATTAAGACTTAAGACTCACATCTTAAAAGCACAATTTATCACCATCAAGGTCTATTGTATGACAGTGCTAGATTAGACGTCCTGAACATTTTCTGGAAGGTGACACATAGCTTCTTAGAACTGTTAGGGGTAAATGAGATTATCCTTGTTTCCTTCTTTCTAAAAAAAGGAAAAAAAAATGGAGCCCTGCAGAACTAATGATATAGCCTTGTGCGTGTGTGTGTGTGTGGTTTTTTTTTTTATTGTTTTACCTACAATAGATTCTGGTTGAACACAAGCCATTTGTTGGCCTTCTCATCATAATTACACAGTTTCCAGGAGAGAGCAGCAGAGGGAGAAGAAATCAGTCACAAGAGGCCCATCTGCAGATGTCTCTTTAAATCATCCACAAATCAAGGCCGTGAACAATATCCACCCAAACCAAACCAAAAAGGAGAATTGCGCTGAAACAAAACCACTCCAAGGTCCATTTACGCTGAATGAAACCTTGCCAAGTGGAAGGAGAATCAGTAAGACGGGAAAAACTGGGGTAGAGGGGTATGCATATGAAGATGCCAGGAAGTAAGTCAGGGTAGTGTGTGAGCAACCCTCTGTGCCAGCTGACCCACTGTTGGCAGGTCTGGCTGCTGGGTTTTTGCTACTCTCAACAGCACCCAGGCGCAGAGGGGAATCCGAGGTAATTTGTCCACTTGTTTGGATAATCCGCCATCTGTCACACTGCAAAAGGCCTCAGGCCCAACCTTAAAGCTCTGTGCTGGACCAAAATGCTAAACATATGGGGGCAAGCAAAAACAAAGTCCAATTTTCTCCCAGGGCACAACAATTGCAAAACAAGACATAAACAGGAAGCTCCAAAACTTAAATATAAAAAGCATTCTTCCCATACAACCCAAGGATTAGTTATGGTGTGATGTTTTAGTCCATTTAGTAGCATTTTAAGCAGTTCACATCCTTAGAAAAATAACTGCTAACACTTTACACACAAGCTTTCAAAGATTCACCTGCTGAAGGAAAGTGGCATTTGGAAATATTATGGCTAAACGAATGTAAATGTTGTCTGGCTCTAACTGATATATCAGTTGTTTAGCAAAGGGCAATAAGCCATGCACTGCGGCTCAGTTGCTGTCTTCATCTGCATCAAACCTCACAGGGGAAAAGGTTACTTCCGTTAGACAAAAACAGAAAAAACACTGAGAAAAATGGTAGCGTGCGTGGATGAGTAAGGCAAAAAAATTCACTGATGCTGTGTTAAGCACAATATCGACTAGACTTGCAGAACGCTTGGTATTAGTTGTTTTGTTTGCTAGCATTGCATAAAGGCGATTCATTGGGATTCAGTGAGAAGAATGCAATCGCAAAAATTGGTCTGCTGTTGCTACTTTTACAGCCTACAGAGGAACCGATGAACTGTTTGTAGAATGAGAAATGTTGTAGCAGGTGCTCAGTAGACAGAGATTACAATTAGGCTGTTAGAGTTCCTGACAAAAAGTCCACCCTCAGTCTTTTATTATTGCCACTGTCTTTTGCTTTTTAATGATCTTTCAACAATATCATTGTCACCTTCAGCCTTAGTTAACACATCTTCTCTTATCTGTCTCCAAATGACCTGTTGCCTTTCTAATGTGCATAAATAAGATTGAATGTGTCAGATAAACATGATCTAAACCAACAACAAAGCCACAGAAAAGCACATTTGTGAATGTGCACTTGCAGGATGTAAAAAAAAAATGCTATATGGGAGCTCCAAACTGCCACATTACTGTAGCAGAATCTGTAAACACAATACACACGGCCTCAGTGATGCGCCGCCACTATCTTTCATTAGTACTGCAGATTCTATCAGCTATCAGCTCTGCAGTTTCTCCAGCAATGAACAATTAACAGACAGTCTCTTAACTGCACTTTCGTGGATCAAAGACCGTCCTGGTTCTCTGAAGCTGTAACACAGCCCAGCACTTAATATTCTCTGATGTGAATTAGAGAATGTTGGAGAATGAATTCATAATATTTAAATACAGAATCGAAAACAAGTTTGCACCACCCACACTGGCACAGGGGAAACTGTATTTGCACAAGTAAAAGAGGATAGCAAAGGATACTGAAATGTCATGGAAAACCCATTTCAACAAGGTTTGCCATTCTATTAAAAATTATTGCTTTCAATTTCCTGGTTTGTTTATAAGGATAGGAAATGGAGAAACGTGAAGCTTTATCTTTTACATGACCACAGGTCCTCAAATGACCTTTAAGAAATAGAAAATTACTTTCCAGAATCTAGAGTGAAAAGAGAACACGGCATTATTACTAAAAACAGTAATATTCAAACCTACTGGTTGCCTGAATAACATGGATTTTTTTTTTTTTTGTGAATAAACATGAACTGCGGTGAACATCATCTGTTGGAAATTAAGTTCTTAAACCAACCTCAGTGCATTACAGCTTAGCTTATTGCACCTCAAAACAATCAAGAAAAATGAGCAGGTAAGCAGATGAGAGAAATGAGGCATTGAGTGAAACTTGGCAGAGAGAAATCAAAACAACAACTCTCTAGGTCATATGCCTACAGTTGTTCTCCACACTATTCCTCTGCTGTATTGCTTTTGACAGCAGAGTATTGCAACACCTACTCACAGTACTTTGAAGTGCCGTGAAATGACACAAATAGTACTTTCATAAAAGGGTGAACTGAGTCACCGGCCGGTGGTGTGACCAGGTCTGCAGATGATTACTGAGTCTGTGAGGAGAATAACTCAGGTGAAGAGTGTTCTGCTTTCTGGTCCTTAGCCTGGCTGAATGGCTGCATACTTAACAGGTTTCCCACTAATAAAGTGACTTTGATTTGTAGTCACTCGAAGCAAATGATTATCATGCTGATCAAAGACTGGATTTTCCCACAAGTCATCAACAGCTGCTGGTTTTACATAAACATTGTGCCCTTTAGGACACATCACTGTGTATTTGTTAAGAACTGCAAGCATATGATTTTCTACCACTCACTTATTCAATCAAACAAACGCTGGAATACACTTGAATTAAAGAAGGTCAATATTCAACAATGAAAAGAAGCATATTTTCACAAAATGTGAAAATAGTAAAGTGGTGCATTCTGATTTCTGCTTCTGATTCACCTCCTTTCTCTATCTCAGACACACACAGACTCAACATGTTTTGCTGCTATCTTAACTGCTTGCAATGAACTTCGTTGAGAAGAAGAAGAAGAAGAAGAAGAAACAGCCTTTATTGTCCCACAGAGGGGAAATTTGGGTGTAACAGCAGCCGCAGTTATTATAAATATAAATAAAGATATAATAATTCACACTATTAAGAAAAGAATATATATAAAATCAACAAACAATATTAACCAGTTATGGGTACTAGTGCAAGGAATAATTTCTGTAAGGCTGATATGTGGTCAGAGCAGCTGCATCCTAACAGACTGTGCTCATCCATACATGCATTGCCTGTATGGATGGGCACAGTCTGTGCCCATCCATACAGACACTGCATGTGAGAGACACTTAAGAAGTCTGTATTTTGGTTTCTTAAGGCACAGCATTATGGTAAGTAAGTAATTTGTTTAAAAATGTTGAGAATAGTTGAGCGTCTGAGAAAATGCAGTGGAGATTAGAAGTCTTGATAGTTTGAGTTGGAAACGGTACCAATCTTACTCAGCCTAATCGGTCAGGGAGGGTCCTTTACTGCTGGATCTTAGTCTTGGATCTCTGTGTCAATATGTTCAATGCCTGGATTACATTTATATAAAGTCTTCGAAGCACATAAGCAAACTATTTTAGTTCTTGAATTCACATTTGCTGGAAATTCTCTATGCTGCCACTGATGTTTCTGTTTGTTGGGGTTGACCTCATTTTGGACTGGGCTCAACCATCCTCCGATCTTTTCAGATGGGCTCTGTCTGTCGGGTCCAATTAGGATAAGATATCTCTGGTTTTTTATTTCTTTATTTTATTTGGAATCCTAATGCATGCGCATCAGGTTCCACGGGTCCGCTTCAGATGGAGTCCAACATTTTGTAACAGTGAAAATCCCAACTGCAGATCACCTGCCAAACTGCAAGAGACAACCAATAAGTTACATGGTCTGGGAAGCCCCGCCAGAACTCTCCTGTGCCATAATTTGCATCTTCTATTGCTCGCTCCAGCTAGGCCATATGTAGACAAGTGAATGGATGTGTGCTGGTTGCCCAAATGTGTAATTTGACAAAAACATTACATGGAGTTCTCAATGTTATCAGAATTACCGTTGTTTTTTTTGGTTTTTTTTTGAAGAGTGGGACTAGTTCATTTTCTCAATGCTTACCGGTGCAACTTGAGCATCTGTGCGCTCTCTCAGACTGCTGAATGAGTGCAAATTGCTGTAATGAAGCTATTTCATTATGGGGATGAGCAGTGCTGAATAAACAGGAACAACAAGGCAGAGTGCTTCATTGAGCCATCTGTGGAAGTACTTTGGCACAGAGTATTGCTGTGTTTACAACACTGATGGCTGGCAAGAGGACAGAGATGACTTCTAGCTACAGTAAGTTGAACAAAAGTCATCATGTCCATTGATCTACAAATACAACCAATGCAAAGCAAGATAGTGATGAGAGCTGGAATGATTGGTCTGATAATAGTTCAATATGATTAAGCTCAAGTTTTGTCAGTGTCATCTTTACTGCAAGGTTATCTGATTTTGAGGTTTATTTCTAACAGCAGGAAATGAATAGCCTCTTATAACTATCTAATCTACCAAATCTCAATATGAAAAATTAAAACAAGCCCCCCTTTATAAAACCACTATAGTAAGCTACAACAAGTGGGCCATATGCAGACTGATAGGACAGTCAAACACATTTACACAGGAATTATAATAAATAATATATTTAAACTAAAGACAACAGATGCAGACATATCAGGGATTTTCCTGCACAACCATCTCCAGGGTTTACAGGGAATGGCCCAAAATAGGGAAATTATCAAGTGAGCAGTAGCTCTCTGGGCAAAAATGCTTTGGTTTCATGCCGGAGGTCAGAGGAGAATGCTTAGACTGCTTTGAGTTGATAAGAAGATCAAGAAGCATCTCCGTACTAAGGAAAGCAAAACATCTTTTGCTTGATGAATCACTCCGTGTACTTTAATGTTCACTTATATAGCCATAATTAGAGTACTGTGTAAAAGTCTGGGGCAACACATACAAAACTTCAATTCAACCATTACCTAAACTTCAAAAAAGAACAACCAGGATCATCAATCAAGCAGGATTTAGAGACCACACTGACATTCTGTTTTTTAAGTCAAAGACCTCAACGTTCACAGACCTCCTAAAATATAAAACTGCACAAATTATGTATGAAGCCAGATATAATATGTTCCCAGGAACTGTACAGAGAATGTTTTTTTTGACAAAGAAGGGGACCAAAACCTGAGAGGGGGAAGTTAAACTTGAAGAATCTTAATGCACAAACAGGTTAAAGCCTTTTGTATTTCAAATTGTGGAACAGTTTTCCAGTGGTCCTACAGTAATGTTCAACCATTATTCAATTCAAAAATATTTTCAAAATCTGCTTTTGGAAGGATATGAAACTGATGACTGATGAATATGTTTCTAGTAAGACAAATTAGTATATATAGTTATGCTAATCATTATATCTGTATTTATACATAGATTTTTCTTTTTTTTTTTCCTTGCTCACTTTTTTTTGTGGGGTGAGTATATACACATGCTGAGGAGAAGTGAGGCGGGGGACAGTGACCGTGGTATATTGGTAGTGTTGAGCATTAAGTAGGGATTAATAAGTATGTAATACTTTTTCCTACTCCTACAGACTTGAACTGAGTTATTATTTCATCATTATAGATTTTGTTTGATTATTTGTTTGAGCACATGGTGTGTGTGTATGTGTATATATTTGTTATATATATTGGGGTTTTTTTGTTTTTTTTACTGATTTAATATAAACATATAAACACAAACACAAGGTGCTTAAAAGATGGTGTTGTGGTGGTAATGGTGTTGTAACAAAGTCTGTATAAATTAGTTCATCTTCACTTATGACACACTCCACAGATAGTTACATGATAAAGACACATAGATCGCTATTCTCACAAATGCGTTAGTCCAGATCAGCTCATTTTCATGCCAGAGTCACATTCTCCAGACATATCATAATTACTTGTCTCCTGACATTCATTAAGTAACATGCTGATTTCCCTCCTTCCCTCAATTGAGCTTAATTGACCGGTCTTAAAAGCCAAGCCAGTTCTTCCATTAGAACAAAAGCCAGACAGCTAAATGTGTCAGAGAATGGAAAGTGTGTGTGTGTGTGTGTGTGTGTACCACTCTGCACATCCCCAGCAGTAATGGGTTGGGGGCAGCTGGTCTCAGTTTTGCTGTCATCCCTGTGACAACGATGGAGGCTTGATGGCCAGCCAAACAGCAGCACTCAGCTCCGCATCTTATTCTAACATTGTGCTGCTAATGAACAGAACTGCTAAATGAGCTACACGTCACGGGGGCAAACTGGCAATCCCGGTATACTCAGGAACGAGAAGTTCAATTAAAATATGTAAAACCTTACAAAGCTGCACACAAACTCAGCAAATTAGTTATGATGCATTTAACTTTAAGAATGACTCTCAAGAGTTACGTGTTTTCTCAAATATATATATACACAGCACATCAGTCTTAAACATGCTGGGTCTCAGAGGAGCGCAGAACACCTGCAGTGTATGCAAAATTTAACAATTGCTTATTTTCTTAATCGACCTTTTAATGGAAGGCACACAGATGGGCTTAATTCACATCACATTTATCTCTGATCTCAACAGTTATCAGATTAACACAATCAGTGGTAGCCGCAGAGCCTGCCCAATTTCTCATTTTCTTGTCATTTAAAACACAGCTTTCTGTCACTTTGCTGGCCATGTGCCATGTCTCAATTATACCTGCTCTCACCCTGGTGATGTTAATGCCTTTAATTCTTTCTAATGCCATTAGATGTCACAGCCAATCATCTTATCACACACAAACTCAAGAGAGGTTCTAGAGAGCAGAATAATCTAATTTCTGCTTCTTCCATTTGTTTAGCATTCTACTTTCCATAATGAAAGCAGGTTGTTAAAATAAATTAAAATATCTTTGCACAGTCAGAAAACTGAGGACATTTTAATTAAATGTCTTTTAAATCAAAAGGTGCGCGCTGTTGGAATACAGATTGGCAGGCCGACTTCGGGGTCTATCGGCTGGCTAACTGCAGCACTACCGCAACAGAGACAGTGATGGCACAAGGTGGGCTAAGGAGATGGAGAGCACTGAAGGGAGTTGAAAGGTGGCTGGATGGACAACAGGAGTAAGAGTAACCCTTTGGCCCCCACTAAACTTCACACTGCATCTGGAACTTTGCACTGCTGGTGGGTCTAAATAAATGCATAATGCATGTAATGAGTGTAGTTAGGAGGGATACTGTGCATGACTGGACCACTGACCTTTCACTTAACTTTTCCCCTCAACAGCAATCTTCAAGTCATAATTTAGCAACCACAACCAGGCCTGTCAAAGCCCGTCAGGCTCTGTTTTCTCCACACGCTGAAGCTGCATTCATTGGGATGTAGTTAGAGTGTATTTTAAAAACCACATTTCCAAAACTAAACACAGACACACACACACACACATCAAAGAAAGCCATTAAAATGTGTGTTTATCTGCTGTAAACACTGGCTAACTACCTTATTGTAGTAATGTCAATGTTATTTTCACAGCCAAGGAAAACATCATACTGATTGGGGTTAAATGTTGTAAATTTTACTGGTCATTGGAGCTAGTATGAAAGGATACATTAGAGTTTGTAACAGTTTTTGTTCTCTAATTTTTCATTGCATACAGGACACTAAAATCCACTGCAGCTAAACGTGCCACCTGATGATGTTACATTTACCAAACTCAGTGGTTACATGTAATGCTAAAAGTCTCTTATTGTCTAACAGTAAAAAAAAATAACAATAAAAAAACAACACAGAAGCAGCTGCTTGTGCTGCATAAAATCATTACCTGGTTTGGATGAATTACAGCACTAACCTTAGTGTTTTAAAATGATGTGATGTATTCAGCCATTGACAACCTTTTACATAATACTAGTTCTAAAACCAGGTCAGACAAACTCACAAGTTTCAAAGTTATGTTAGTCTATAGGCTTAGTATACAGAAATTACAGGCTACAGCTGATAAAATCTGCTAGTTGCATTTGTCATGGGAGGCACCCGGGAGGTATCCTAGTCAGATGCCCAAACACCTCAACTGGCTCCTTTCAATGTGGAGGAGTAGTGGCTCTACTCCGAGCCGCTTCCGAATGGCCATGCTCCTCACCCTAAGGTGAGGCTTAGGTCAGCCATTCTTCAGAGGAAACTCATTTCTGCCGGTTGTATTTGAGATCTCATTCTTTCGGTCACTACCCAGCACTCGTGACCATAGGTGAGGGTAGGAATGTAGATCGACCAGTAAAATCAGTGGCTTTGCTTTTACACTCACCACAGCACATTAGTATAGTGTCCACATCACTGTGGATGCTGCTCCAGTCCATCTGTCAATCTTATGCTCCACTCTCCCCTCACTCATGAACAAGACCCTGAGATACTTAAACTACTTCACTTGGGGTAGTAACCCATCTTGGAGTGGACACTCCACTCTTTTCCAACTGAGGACCATGGCCTCCAACTTTGAGGTGCTAATTCTCATCCCAGCCACCTCACATTTGGCTGCAAACTGCCCTAGTGTGAGAAGGAGGACACTGCTTGATGAAGCCAACAAACCTTCATCCTCCACAAAAAGCAGAGATGAGTTCCTGCAACCACCAAACCAGACCCCCTCCACCACTTGGCTGCACCTAGAAATTCTGACCATAAAAATTATGAATAGAATGAGTGACAAAGGGCAGCCCTGGTGGAGTCCAACACCCACCGAGTACGAGTCTGACTTATTGCCAGCAATGCGGACCAAACTCTGGCCACAGTTGTACAGGGCCCGGATAGCCCACAGCAACAACTCTGATACCACATACTCCCAAAAGCACCTCCCACAGGACACTCCAGGGAATGGGGTTGAATGCCTTCTCCAAGTCCACAAAACACATGTAGACTGTTTGGGCAAACTCCCACACACCCTCAAATATCTATGACCAGGATGAAAACCGCATTATTCCTCCTGAATCTGAGATTCGATTAATGTATGGACTCTACTCTGCAGTAGCCTGGCATAGACATTCCCAGAGAGGCTGAGAAATGTGATCCCCCTAAAGTTGGAAAACACTTCCCCTTCCATGCAGTGTTGCAGGGGCGTGTCAGCCATGACAGCTCCACAACATTCAGAACCTTGAGAAACTCAGGGCGAGACTCATCCACCCCAGGGCTCTGCCACTAAGGAGTTGATTAACTGCCTCAGTGACCTCACCCCCAGTGATGAGCGAATCATCCCTTTCGTCTCTAGACTCTGCTTCCTCTACAGAAGGCATGTCAGTGGGATTGAGCAGATCCTTGAAGTATTCCTTCCACTGCCCGACTATGTCCTTAGATGAGGTCAGCAGAGTCCCACCCCCACTATATACAGAAACTGCCTAGAGTGAATGAAATTCCATCATAGGAAGGGAGGCATTCTTGTTTCTGCAGTTCAGCAGAAGAATGACAAAGACTGCTTTTCTTTAGAGCTGCAGGACTGTGAGGTCAAAGGCTTCAACCTTACATCTCATGAGAGACAATATTATTTCAATCCACTGGAATATTTGTATTTTACTGTTTCATTGAAATGAGGAAGTTTCTATTCAACTGTGTGAACGCTTAGATGAATTTATGGCTTGCTGTTTTGTGGTTGCTATGTTTTTTGCTATGTCTTACTTGAGTAATAGGAATACATTTGTGCTGCCATTATTTATAGGCAAGCACAATGAAAAAAAAAAATACAACACACATGTGTGCTTTATTTAGAATATCTGCAGTGCTCATTTCTTATTATCATCCTCATTACATTAATGTCAAAGCGAGGGCATCATCATAACTGTGTTTATCAAGCACCAGGATCAGCAGGCTGTTTCCCTACAACACAGACAATAAGGTCTTTCAACTATGAAAATGTAGGGTCAGGTCAGGGCCACACAGGACAAACTCTATGAATATAAAGCAGCATGAAGGAGAGCTGCCAATCCAGTAGCAGAGATATGGCTGCTGCATACACAGATTAGAATTAGATACACCAACTCAAAGTCTCAGAAGCGTCTAATATCAGCTTAACAGCACTTCTCTCTGCACTGCTACTGCATTAAATTCATCAAATGACAACAGGAATAAACACAGGAACAACTGGCAACCTTTGACTTGAACTTAAATGTGCTCCATGAAACTGAATCAGGGTAGAGTATTTTGGTTAATTTTATAAGCAATATGCTTTTACCATTCTCCTGTCCATGCTCCTTTTGTGGACAATATTACTCAATGCAACAGCTATGTAAACCCATTTGTGAGTGACATTTATTAATCCAGATAAGAAGATCAATGGTCTCACAGGGCTGTAAATTACAGGAATTTTGTATTTTTGTTAGCTTAAGGGGGGGAGCTGTATTGCTTCAGCCTAGGTAATGTCAGTTTACAGATTAACTCAGGTAAAAATCGCATGTCTGTGGCATCTGTGTGACATGGTATTGAACATGTTTCTTCACAAGGGCTAACCAGGCCAATGTGTAGATTTCCATGCGAACCAACATCTAAGCATATACAGTATGAAACAATTACTAAGTACTATTAACTGCTGGTTCAGGAATATGACAGCAAAGATCTACAGCTTTGCAAAGTCGAGTGGTCAGAGAAGCCCCCCCTCAGTGACTACATTTGTTTTCCTACAATAAGAGCAGTAATAATAGCTCTTTACTGGCTACACAGTTGCTTGTCTCTTGTATCTGGAGCAAGATGACATAGCTTCTCCATATGAGGATATCTGATGGGTTATTTTCAGCTATCCAATAACCTCCAGTGTCAGTGCTTACAATGCTGACTCAGACACAGGTGAAGTTTCAGCACACCAACAGTCGACACTAAAAACTGTTTTTAACAGTAAAACTTCGATGCTACACTCAAACATACACGTGTAAATTTGCTGAATGTGTATCCTGCATAAAGATGGTATTTAAGTATTATAGACTGGCAGTGAAAACAAATATCAGTGCCAACACAAACATCAGACAACTGAAGTAATGCAATCCATGAATCCTCACAAAAGAAAAATTAAGATACTTCTGTAACTGTAGAGACCAAACCCATTTGTGAGTGACATTTATTAATCTAAATAAGAAGATGAAAACAGTACTTTGATACCAAAAGCATGCTTTCACTTTGCTGTAAATTACAGGGATTTTGTATTTTTGTTAGCTTAAGGGGGAGAGCTGAATTGCCTCAGCCTAGGTAGTTTATAGATTAATTCATGTACAAATTGCATGTCTGTCATGTTTGTTGTGACATGGTATTGAACATGTTTCTTCATGAGGGCTAACCAGGCCAATATGTGGCTGTCCTAGGTGTTGTTTTTAAAAGCAGTTTTGAATATTAAAAGACGTACATTTCCATGTGAACCAACATTAAAGCTGGTATATCTTATTAGCTTGTAGATGCCAAAATACTGAGAGACAATAAAATGGTTACTAAACACTAATAACTGCTGGTTCAGGAATACGAGAGCAAATATCTACAGCTTTGCAAAGTTCAGTAATCAGAGAAGCTTTTTTTCCCCCCCTTTTTGATTGCATTTGTTTTCATTTTGTACAAAATGTAATGTAAAAGACCTGTGTCTGAGAACACAAAGGGGGAGCTAAGTAATGTCGACATGACAAAGTGCTTAAGTAGCTGAATGGATGTGTTTCTATGTCTATCCATTCATTTTGTGGTAGGAATGTCTCAATGAAAAACAGACTGAGTGGTTCAAAAATAGCTGGAGTGCTGCTGCAATCACATGACTGTGGCTGTGAAGACAAACTTACAACTGCTGATTATATACAGTATTATAATAAAAAAAACAAACAAAAAAAAGCATGAGGCTCTGCATCACAGAACTGATTTTGGTGTTATTTACAGTTATCTCTTATTGGCTCAGTTCAAGTGTGTTCTTTGGGTAATTCTTAGTTTTAATTGCCATTCAGTTAGAATTATAATTGCAGCAGCAGACCTACAATGATAGCAGTAATAATAGCTCTTTACTGGCTACACAGTTGCTTGTTGTAAGGAGAAGATACAGTGAATCAACAGAGTCATACTTATCTGGAGCAAGATGACATAGCTTCTCCATATGAGGATATCTGATGGGTTATTTTCAGCTATCCAATAACCTCCAGTGTCAGTGCTTACAATGCTGACTCAGACACAGGTGAAGTTTCAACACACCAACAGTCGACACCCAACTGTTTTTACAGTTAAAACTTCCATGCTACACTCAAACATACATGTGTAAATTAGCTTTATATCCTGTATAAAAAAGATATTTACAGTATTATAGGCTGGCAGTGAAAACAAATATCAGTGTCAACACAAACAACACACCACTGAAGTAATGCAATCCATGAATCCTCGCAACAGAAAAATTAAGATACTGTAGTTTGAGATTTTATAAATCACTACTTCTGTAACTGTAGAGGCCAAAGGAGAACATCAAGGAAACAATTTAAGGAACTGTTAAACTCGCTAACACATAATAACTCATCTGGCTTATCGCAGCAGAAGTAGAATTTAGACAACTCTATTCGAAAAGTGACACCGCCAAACAGATTTTCTGCCCCACATCTGAAGGGCCAGTTTGAACTTCAGAACTAAGGCCTCTTTTGAAGTGAGGACAAATCAGCCTTAAGGCCCACATATCTAGTGAAGTGAATACATAATGGGAACACCAGCAGCACTAAGGTCTGTGTTATCTTGGCTCTTACATTTGTGGCTTTGAGACAGCAGGGCACGGCTGTGCATTAGCAGGGAAGCACCGTTCTCGGGACAACAATCATTTTCTAAATACAGAATATCCTCAGATGTGTCACTGTTTCATAGCTTACACATTCTCCCCATTATCCTCAGGCACTGGAAATTTTTCAGCAATGCAGGCATTCAGATCCTGCTCTTTGCAACCACATCTTTCTGATTCAACACTTTCCAGGATCTGCCTCAGCTATTTAGGACATGTTAATAATGCATCATCTAATGATCAAAGCCAATTAATAGGCAGAAGAGCCTTTTTGACTCTGTGGCTCTTAACCTTGTAAGGCCTTCAGTTCTGTTGAATAAATTATCAGCCAAAGGGATCTTGTGTTTGCATAGTGTCGTTTGAAGATTGAAAGGTCTGTGTGGGTAGCAGTGCACACTTAGCTTTTTAGATTTACTCAGGTCTC